>NW_022992187.1:574929-887429 GCF_902827175.1 Gymnodraco acuticeps
GCCGCCGCACACCTTTAGTTAATCTGCCAAAAGGCTACATTATAACCCGAAAGTACACAAAAGGTACACTTCAGATGCTTCAAGTTCCTTGACATGCTTCACGCTTTTGAAATTTCACACCGATATCTGTTACGGTTCTTCCACAAAATTTTCACAAGTAAGAAGTTTATCTCATTCAGAACAATGAAAATGCTCTCCTCTCACTGATTACTGCACATCACCATGAAAACCTTTGATCTCTGGACACCTCGTTAGCTCAAATATAAACACCTGTGTAATGGAACACGATGATGTCATCACTCCAACTGACATGCTCAGAGCAGCAGACTTCAGATAATGGTTAACGGTCCTGCCCTCAACAGGCTCTATGTCAATTATGGGGTGTCATCATATGCCGTTTCCATGGCGAGGGATGCGTATCCCTCGCCATAAAAGACGATGTGGCTATAACTCCTATGAAAATATTCAAAAAGTGCTCAAACTTCACATGTGTGATAACAGTCCAACCGTGAAGACAATCTACGGGACAGTTTTGAGATTTCTTCCAATGCTGTTGCCATGGCAACAATGCTCACCATGAAACACGGTTTTTCTCATAACTTCAGTGAAAATGCTCCAACGGCCCAAAACTTCACAGGTTTGGTAAAGATGCAGCCATCAAAGCATCTAAGCGTATTATGGAATGTCATCAAATGCCGTTGGCATGGCGACAGATCATTCGCCATCCAAGTTAGTTCAAAGTTTGCAGTTCAAAGATTCTGCTGCTTTTCCAAGCCTTTTTACTTTATTTTCTTTTTCCAGTGTTCATTTATCATTTCAATCTAAATTATTCACCTTTCTTCTTACACATTACATTTCAGCATAGCAGTTTAGCGTCAGCTTTTCAGCATAAAGCATTCCCACTAGCAATTTCTTCAGGAATTGCATTCTCTAGTTTCACTTGTTTTGCATCAATCTTTGAAACAGGGGTACTTAATATATGTTATAGTTTGGATTCCTAAAGCTTTTAGTCTACTATCCCATCATTCAAGGGTGATTTTCACAATAAGTAATGTTTTTATTTTTGGACGGACAGTAAACATTTACATTTTTTTACTATGTTCAATCTGAATTTACTTTAAAATAAGAAAATTCTATATTGATTCTGACTTTTCTACATCCAACTCACAGGTTTATCATTGCTTTGAGAAAAAAGATTATTAATTTACCCCTTTTAGAAGTGAAGGTATAGTCAAAAAATGTACACCGCTTACAGCATTCGTACGTATTTTTCAACAGGAAATGCATTTTCTCTAACACAACACACACACACACACACACACACACACACACACACACACACACACACACACCACACACACACACACACACACACACATACACACACACACACACACACACACACACACACACACACACTGGCTTTTTCTTGTCTCTAACACTTATCTTTCTGTTTCCTCTCAGACGACACACACCATGACCTGCTGACATCATCACACATCCCCTTTTACTCTCCTAAAAAATGGCTTCGCCCAGCTGGTTTTCACCGTGGCGACGGTCGCTGCTGCTTATCCTTGCTACCTGTTTCCTGTCTGAGTTCGCCTCCAGCACGCACTTCCCCAGAGACCTGGAGCCAATAAGTGTGGTCGGCTCGGCACGTGAGTGGACTGTTTGAGGGTTAAAGAGATGTTAATGCTGTAATGGTCAGAAACGTTGCTATTAGAAACAATGCACAATGTGTTCTGGATAGTAATATGGTCTGTGTTTTACATTAGCAAGCATTGCTAACACTCAGAGCTAAGCTGTACTGGAGAGAGTATGTGTAAAAAAGCAGAAAGAAAAAAAAACTCACCTTGTCGTAAACTCGTGAGAGAAAAAAGCATTTGAGCTCCATACTGTTTCAGAAATAATCCTTGAAGTGGTTTGGAGCATAATATGGTGGGGGCATAAAAAACGTAGATGTCTATATATAAGCTTCTGCAGTGAGGTTCATGGCTGGTGAGGCACTGGCACTGACTCTTCAGGTTTACAAATATTATATTTTGACCTAATCAAAATATAATATTATTTTCAAAAGCCTCTTTAGTCTGATGCTTCAATTAATTTTAAACAGACAGTTCAACAGAAGGATACCCAAAAAATGTAATTTTATCATTTAAATATTGAATTGTTCTCTCTTAGTAAGATCCCATTTTCAATAAAATGATGGTCTTACCTTGACTTGAAGATGAAGTCCATTTGCCTATCCTTCTGGACAAAAATCTCTATTACTTTTTTGTAAAAGTCCTCCTTATGTTCTTGTAGTTTCAAAAGTCTATCATAAATCTAAATGATGGATTTATGATTCGAAAATGATAAAAGTAGGGTAGACATGTGGATATTATCCGGCTGAACAAAACCTGCATTTATCTAACAGGTTTGTTTCCCACAGACCTTATTTGGAGCTATTTTCTAAAATCCTATGGAGAAATCTCATTGCTTTTTTGTGGAGGAAGCCATGCGCAGCTTACTTCCTGGTTTTAGGATGCGTCTCTCTCCTCCTCTTCACCTGCTCTTCACACACCACACTTTTCGCGGCACACGTACTTACAGCCAATCAGCTCTGAATGATGTGAGATGACGTATGGTGGGGATGGCAGCTCTATGCCCCTATGCTCATTATTTTTTGCCACACACATTAAATAGGAAAATACTCTGAGCATGCGCAGTGTAGTTTTTACAGTCACCGTTCACTTAGACTGTGAGAGGGAGGGGCATGATCGGGTTTTTGTCCCACATGGCTCTAAACAGCTCAATAGGCACACACTGTGGACACTAATTAGAAGAACACAGACTAAAACAGCAATGTACAGACGAATCAGATGATTAAACATGATCTTAAAATATATTTGTAATATATTTTAATTTATTTATTGCATTTTGTTGCAATCATTATTTTAATACTTTCTGCTGACACTAGGTGGGGCTGTGCCCCACCTGCCCCTAATGACCAGTCGCCACTGGTGAGGAGACACAGAATCGATCGGTACCTACATTATCACTCCATGATAAGAACTCACGACTTTATAAACAAAACCAGACATCAAAACACGTGGCGCTAGGTAGTTAAAAACGGCAAAATGGCTTACCTTTGTCGTTGTCTGGTCAAAAGTGGTCTTCAATGGCATTAAAACGATAACAACGCTGCTGAAGGTTAATCCATAGGTTAATCCAATGTGTCTGTGTCCCTTTGAAATGATTTCTGATAATCCATAAGCAATAAACCGACTGTTCCGTTTTCAAATGTCAGAGCGAGAGATAGGTTCGCTCTGGCCAAAACTGCATGTACGAAGCCCCCACTTTTTTTTGTTAACGTTGGTGTGTATGTGGAAATTCGCTGTTGATTCTATTGGCTCTAACGGTTAAAAAGAGATGTCAATCACCAAAATCGACCAATGGGTTCCAGAGAAACGGCAACAACGCCCATTTCCACCCAAATCACCCCCAGAGGTGGAGTTATTTTTGCTAAACCTCTCTAAAAAGGTCAAATGTCACTTGTCTTGATACAGGGTACTTATTATATGTTGTACTTTGGATTCCTAAAGCTTTTAGTCTACCATCCCATCATTCAAGGGTGGTTTTCACTTTAAGTAAAAAAGATTTTTTGGACGGACACCATCATTTACAGTTTTTTACTATGTTCAATCTGAATTTTCTTTAAAATAAAAAACATCTATATTGATTCTGACTTTTCTACATCCAACTCACAGGTTTATCATTACTTTGAGAAAAAAGATTATTAATTTAACCCTTTTAGAAGGGAAGATATGGTCATTTGTTCTGGGAATGTCATTTTCGAGCCTGAGACCTGAAAAACAGGGATGGGGTTCAACAGGTTAAGAACACGTCATAACGTCCAGTCCTTCACGAATATTCTCTTTCAGCAGTTTTATGCTTCATATTTTTAAATAATGATTTATACATTATGCAGAAAAAACAGTAGCAAAAATAATTTTGATACATTTCAGCTTGGCGAGAAATTCTCAAACGATTCTACCGGATAGCTCGTAGCTTCCTGTTTTAGCAGCCCTGATGGAAGCTGTAGTACTAAACATCAGAACATAGTCCTACAATTCTCTGACATTACTAAGGCTCAGATTGTACCAGCAACATGGTTCTCCTGTCCTCAAAGACCTATTCTGTCTGTTGGGGATTCACTCTGCTCTCTGTCTGCAGAGGCGTACCAGTTTCCAGGCTTCCAGGGTCTGCTTCAGGACAACGACACCCTGCGTCTGGGTCTGGACTTTCAGAGGCTGCTGCGCATCAACCACATGCTGTACATCGCTGCCAGGTCACACACACACACACACACACACACACACACACACACACACACACACACACACACACACACACACACACACACACACACACACCACACACACACACACACACACACACACACACACACACACACACACACACACACACACACACCACACACACACACACACACACACACACACACACACACACACACACACACACACACACACACACACACACACACACACACACACACACAAGGTCAACCTTAAGGCCCATGGCCCAGCACCTCACCCAACAGCTTGCAAAGATAATAACTAGCTTTCACACTATTCTATGCCGCTTTACAGAAGTACACTTTCAATAACAAAGGGACCTGTGGACTGAAGCGTCTTAATATTGTCCGTTTCCAGCAGCGGCACTCACAGCAGGGATTTGGTTGTAAGAATATTAACAGTACCAAAATGTTCAATCCAAAAAAAGCTGATGCAGAGGGAAGGTTAAAGATTAAATGAGGGCTCAAAGTGAGAGCCTGCATGCCAACTTACTGCGGCACATCGGCACCATCACGGAGCTGTGACACAGCCTGCATTCACACACTGCGACCAGCCCTATCCAAACCCTTTCTACGTCTCTGAAATAATGAGTGACAAGCTGAGATAAGCCTAACCCTCTGAGGGTAACCATAATGCTGTGGCTGAAATTGAGTTTGCGCCACTCTAGATCAACAATTCCCAGTGTTTTGTTCCTTTGAATGTTAAAATGCATTCTGGAAATTGAGAAAATTACTTGCTTCATTAGAAGTAGATCAAATCTGGATCCTAAACCTATAAAAGACACAGTATGATACTTGGGTTAAATTCTGGATTTGACAAAAACAAGCTCTCAGGAAACACAGGCAGTCGCACACTGAGCACAACATGTATTCTACCAGATCTTCTGATGAGTGCACCTGTGCTCTGACCTCTGTAGGGATCACGTGTTTGCAGTGAACCTGACGACAGCTTCAGAAGAGTTTTTTCCCTCAGCTGGTGAGTATATTCAATTCAAAACCTTTATTTATCCAGGTAAAATCCCATTGAGATCAATGATCTATTTTTCAAGGGAGACCTGCAGGTTTATAAAATAAAACGATTATTTCTGTGTTTTTCGCTTCTTGAAAACAGATTTGTGAGAGACGCGTTTCACCTCTGGGTTTGAACATACGCTGGAGCTTTGAATTTCTAAACCACAGAAAAAAACGTTTTCCTAGATGATTGTTTCTATTTAAGCAATGCATTTATGAAACTCCACAGTAATTACAATTCTAAACTAAACACTTGATATCATTTTTCATATTTTGTTTTAAAACAGAGGTTAAAGAAGCTTCCTATTTTAATCTGTGCCAGTGGAGTTAGCTGCTCAAAGGTTAACGGATGCACACAGACCCGAGACATACTAAAGGATTCTGAATATGAATTGCATGGCTATAAATGTTATATCATGCTAACTCACCATGACCTGTGCTGTAAGGGTCAGTGTGTTCATGACAAACTAACATGGTTCCTCATGCAGAATACACAGTATGTAGATTGATGCATGCAATGATCTGCCCTCACCATTCAGGGTCAACACCTTCATCCTTTTGGCATATCGAGGAATACCATTTAGTTGATGAACTATCCTAACAAAAATATATATATATTCTGTATAGTTAAGTTCATGACAACTGTGAGGGGGGGAATTTTTTCACAACTAGTCTTTTTAACTTATGTTAAAGGTGGGATAGGTAAGTTTGAGAAACTGGCTCGCGATACACTTGTTGTTATATTCCATGGAATGCTCTTAACATCCCGATAGCAATGAATATCTGAAGTGCTTTGACAACAAATCCATAATAAAATGTCATCTGTGGAAGCCGTAGTACTGTAAAAAGCCGGCCCGGCTAAAATAACTGGATGGCCTACCTGCCTGTCAGCCTTCCATCTGTGCACAAACTTATCTCGTGCCCTCATTGGTCATGTGCGCGTTCGCTCAAGCTGGTTTCTCCAAAATTACCTACCCCACCTTTAAGGCTATATTACAGCCTTATTTCATATAAGCCTTTTTCTCATCTGAACCTCTGTCTGGCGACTTAGGTCTGCTAATTGTCTGAGTTCCTAAGTGTCAGACGCTTTCTCAGACTGGAAATACTTTCTTTAGTTGAGCCGAGGTTAAAGTGTGGGAGGAAGCTGGTATTACACCACCGTAATGTAGCCACTTGTAATTTGGTAATTGAAGCCTGGTATCTTCTTAGTCAGAAGTTTCAAACCTTTTAGCCTCTGGTAAGAAATGTTTTCTGGCGGACAAAAAGACTAACAAAGCTTAACCACAGTGGCTAAAATCTACCAACATCCCAGATGTATCTGTGCTGCTCCTCTGATTTTGACTCACATACTGTAAGCATCTCTCCCTAAGAGTGGCGAGAGCAGCATCAAAGCTGGCGGCTGACAAACTGCAGAATATCTTTTGCAGAAAAAGCAGTAACTACCAGAGCAGCAGAACAAACCAGAGCATCTTGTGAAGTGGGAAGCAGCACAGAGTGCCTTTCATCTGCAAACCTCTTCCTCATCACAGACAGTGAAGTTTACAGGGTGGCACCTGAGGTCATGGGCCTCTCTGTCTATTGTGTCTCCAGCAGCTCTTTGAAGTGAGATGTGACTTTATTTATCAGTGATCAGACATCAGCAGCGCAGCTGAAGTCCACCTTCTGCATTTCATTCTCCCTCTCTGTGTGAGAAATGTTTTGAATGTTTCAGGTATAACAGGTCCAACTGAGACAGGATCAGGTTACTCACAGAATAAGTCATTTTCTGCCACTATGTGTCTCCAAACCAAATCAATGCCAATTTACGTCATAAAGTGGGAGTTGTTGCTTCACCATCATTGTGGTCTTTACAGTCAGAGAGCAGTTATCCACATAGCTCTCCCCCGACACAAACAAATTCTACATTTTCTTTTGAATAATTAATGTCTTTAAAAGTGTATTTTACCACTGGATGAAAAGCTTTTAAACAACACAGCTGACGCTTACTAAAAGGAGATGCAATGCCACTTCAGGCGACCAAATGTTGACCTTGATTGAAACTCAAACATCTCATCATGATTCATTTTTATTTGTGATCAAAAATCACAATCACAAGTAGAATTATACTCTCTTATTGTCTGTCTGTCTGCTCACGGTGAATGAATAAGTTCATATCCTGTCAGATTCAGATCTGTGCTGTACTCTGTGTTTCAGAAGCTGACATGGCGATCTGAAGACGTCAGCAAGTGTACGGTCAGAGGAAAGAATAGCGTGAGTTTCTTCTGCTTTTCCCTTCTTTTCTTTCCACCCCTTTTGGCTTTTTACCTCATAACTTCCTGTTCCTCTACCATGTCCGGTTTTCTTATACTGCAGTTTAATTTGAGTATTTATGGACGAATGGTTTAAAAAAATGCTAAATATGAAGATGAAATCATCTTACACATTTTGTTATTTGTGAACAGCAGAGACTCTGTAAACTAGTGTTTCATCTCAAGCCGCACGATTTGGAAAAAAAACCTAATTCTGATTAAATGTAATGATATTCAATTGCAATATGATATGATACGCAGCTGGTATTACACCACGTCATGTAGCCGCTCGCAATTTGGTAATTGAAGCCGGGTCTCTTCTTAGTCAGAAGTTTCAAACTTCTTAGCCTCTCTGGTAAGACATTTTTCATCCCATCCCAGATGTCATACATCCCAGATGTATCTGTGCCGCTCCTCTGGTTTTGACTCACATAAGCATCGTTCCCTAAAAATGGCGAGAGCAGCATCAAAGCTGACGGCTGACAAACTGCAGAATATCTGAGCAGCAGAACAAACTAGAGCATCTCGTGATGTGAGAGGCAGCACGGAGTCCCTTTCATCTGCAAATCATCCTTCTCACTAGCTTTGAAAAATATATTAAATTGATCATAGTGCAATTTTGTTCCTTACCAAACAAAATAAGGTAAGTCTGTAGCAATACGATGTTTAGGCCAGCATATCTGTGCAGTTCTACAAAATTAATTCTAAACGATATTAAACGCATATTTACCATATTGCAATTACAACAAGATGTGGAATAATTGTGCAGCCCTAGTTTCAACCCTGACAGTCGTGATCAATAAGTGTTATAGAGAGTAGAAGACACTTTTTTGGTTTGTTGGGTTTTAGGACGAGTGCTACAACTACGTCAAAGTGCTGGTGCCGCGAGATGACGAGACGCTGTTCGCCTGCGGTACCAACGCCTTCAACCCCACCTGCAGGAACTACAAGGTGAAGTAACTGTCAGTGCTGCGGTAGGCTGCACACTGAATATATACCCCACATCTGTTCTAACACATCATCTTCCACCAGGGGTGTCCATTTTTATTTGGCCCTCAGCAAATTCAGAAAGTATGGCCCTGTCTTAGACTCTTTCCCCAGCTCCATACACATCTATTCTCTTGTAATGGTTTGTCTTAATATCTGAACAGAGAAGAACAGGAAATACACTGCAGACTATCCTTTTCCCGAGAAAAAAAACTAAACCAAAATAAATTCAGGATAAATTACATACGCAAACCAACATACTAAAATGTTTCCTCTTCCTATTTAAATAATTCTTTTTTCATGGTACATTTTACTTTTGAAATAGTAAGTACATACTGTTCTTATTACTTTATGTTGCTGTTTTCTTGCAACAATAAACAAAGTAGATGTAGCTTATATATTTACTTTACAGAATGTAATAACAACAAGAGTGTATAGGTGTGTTCATGGGCGTAATTTTCACTGGGGACAGGGGGGACATGTCCCCCCACTTTTCAAAATCCCGTTTGTCCCCCACCCCACTTTTCAAATGTGTTTATTATCATTTTCTTACGTAAGCGGTCATCGTCTGTGTGTGTGAGAGAGAGAGAGAGAGAGAGAGAGAGAGAGAGAGAGAGAGAGAGAGAGGAGAGAGAGAGAGAGAGATGAGAGAGAGAGAGAGAGAGAGAGAGAGAGAGAGAGAGAGAGAGAGGAGAGATAGAGAGAGAGAGAGAGAGAGAGATGAGAGAGAGAGAGAGGAGAGAGAGAGGAGAGAGAGAGAGACGGGGTTGTTGGTTGTTGTTAGCATCTGGTGCTAGCTCGGAGCTAACGGAGATTAGAAGCTGCTTCAACAATAAGGAGAGGGAGAGTCCTCTCCTGTGGGACTGAGAGCGATAATGTCAAACGGTTTGGTCATCTATGTAAACAAATATTTCCATCTATCTAATATAGTTGTTCAAAATAAGTTAATAAATCATTCCACTGTGTGCTATAGGTCAGTAAAAAATAAAAAAACACAGTTTAAAAGGGGAGTGATTAGTCAAATATGCATAAATAAAAAGAAAGAATGCAGACTAGGTAAGATAAAGATAGGAGTATATCAGTTATATGTTATTGCTTGTGAGCCTATTCTAATGGTTTTTCGAGTATTGAAATATATACAGTTCTGTTTCATATGAGTGTTGAGAGCTGTATCCATACATCTCTTAATTTGTGCACCAGATTGATGCCTTTAACTTCAATTTAAAGAAACAAATCTTCCTGGGGGTGCATGCCCCCAGATCCCCCTAAAGCAGTGGTTCCCAACCTGGGGGACCCCCTTGGGGGGGGGCGCCAAACATCGCAGGGTGTGCGCCAGGCCTCAGATGATTTGAGGCCTAATATCATATTTAGACTTTTTGTTTTTACATATAATTGTTACACAATACATGATTGTCGCTAAAAGCCTTGTCTCTACATTACAATAAACTATAACAAATAATTGATTAATTAATTAAAATAAAAATTCAAGTTAGTAGCTAATAAACGGGCGGTGGCTTGGCAACTGGAAGGTCACCAGTTCAAGTACCGGAAGGACCAAGTGCTACCGAGGTGTCCCTGAGCAAGGCACCGTTCCCTAAAAACTGCTCCCCAACTATGGGCAAATAGCAGGGGCAGATGGGGCTCATAGCCATGGAAGGCAACCCATCTAGGAGAAGAACATTCTGAACTAAAACCAGGACTGAGAGGAGTTGCGCCCCCTAGTCCTTAATCAGCATAGTAAAGCCAACCATGAAGAACAGAGTCATCCCAAATCCTATACTTCCAGCGGCGGGATACTTCAGATTCATCCAGTTTGTGACAGTAGTTGTAGCATTTTTGAGACTTTTAAACTTTAATTACAGCTGTTGCCTTGACTGTTCCCCCCCCCCCCCCCCCCCTGTTTGTGTGTGTGTGGGGGGGGGGGGGCGCAACTTCCAACAACAGGAGTCATTTGGGGGGGCTCTCGGGGAAAAAGGTTGGGAATCCCTGCCCTAGAGGGTGTGAGGTCATCACAAATAAAACAGGTTCACATGGATAGGATACTAGATAAGTTTGCACGCTCATTATATACACTACACATTTTTCTTGGATTAGTTAACACCATAGTCCCTAATATATTTGTAGAAAGGCAGGAAATGGAATTAAATCGAGAACAATGTTTCATTGCGGAGAACCCCCTGTTTTGTCCCCCCCCCCACTTCTCAAACCAAAGTTACACCCTTGGGTGTGTTTTTATGTTGGTGTGTGTGTGTGTGTGTTTTCACATTTGTGTGTTTCTGTTCTATTGCTATCCTTCTGATTATCCAATAACTTAATCACTAGCGTTAGTTATCCCGCAGAGAGGCATGTCTCAGGGACGAGGACACTTTTATTCTGCCAGCGTTCCTTTCACTCGTTCAGTTTCTAATTGAAAGTGTTAGACAGCTCGATACCTCTTCAGAACCATACACATGCCTTGACAAAAAACAGTATTTCAGGTGTCAATCCAGTCGTGGTCCCTTTTTATGCTGCTGCAGCGCTGAGGGTTAGAGTGACAGAAGCTAACCCTGTTTAGCTTCCTAGCTCTTTGAAACATGCGCCCGTATATGAGAAGCTTTTATCCTTTTGCTTAAGAGTTTGGATCCAAAACGAGATAAAAAGCACTGTAAAGACGCTGTTGTATTGCTTGCTTGATAAATAAAATCAGCTTGTACTGAGCAGGAAATCATTAAAGAGCTATTTCGAACACTCAAGATGCTGCAGTTTCAAGATCCTCAGTGAGGAAGCATTAGCCATTCAGCTAACGTAGCTTCTGAACAAAGTGTTATAATCAAAACAGCTGCAGGCTGACAAATAATTATCATCAGAGAGCTATCAGCTTAGCTAACACAACAATGACATTATTGTGGTGTTATTGTGCTGTGTGTGTGTGTTAGCCAATAGTAGTGAAGCCTTACGGGCATGGTTCAGTGACGTCATAGGGAGACGACATGTGATGGTAACGGAGCATGTAAGCTAGGGGTGTTCTAGCATGTGAGCGACCAATAAAGAGACACGTAATTGTGACAGTTGACCTCACATGTATTATTGAATAACACAACAATTATCACCGGCATTTTAACCCTTTCATGCATGAATTATGAAAGCCTCAGTCAGGATTTTTTTACCAAGTGTTTTTATTGCTCTTGGTGCATGAAAAACAAGATTTGAACTTTTTTTTTTTTAATCTAGTTTTTTCAAAGAGATTTTTATATGTCCACTCAGGTGGACATATGCGTTCAGGGTTTGAACTGAAGGGATGTACATTTTGAAAAAATGATAAATAAAGATGTGCAAACTTAAAATTACATTATAATAACATAAGTATGTTGATTTACGGCCCAAATAGATATTGCAGATGAAGTATTTTCAAGAATAACCAGGGCCAGGGGCCAATTTGAGGCCCCACGCACAGTTATTTGATGAGTGCTAGTGGAGCCTCGCAGCGGCGAAACCGTGCCGCGCCACCCTAATTGCGCCACTTAAGCGCATAGGTGCGCCTCAGATGAGGCCCCCCTCCGCAAGGTGTGGCCCCCTCCACAAGGTGAGGCCCCACACAGTCTGCATGATCTGCCTGTAGGGAGGGACGGCCCTGGGAACAACAGCAGCAGTACCAGTATGAATAGTTGAAATATAGCCAGTGATGCATGACGTCCACTGTAGTGGACAGGTGGTTAATCATGATTCCCTGCAAACATAAAATAAATACTTTGATCATTTATGAATTATATGATTCTTTAGTTGTTACTTGATGTCACCACCTTTTTATACCTGCAGGGGACGCTTTCCATAAAAGGATTGGCAAGATATAGTTGGGTGACTTGGTCCATGTGGCTTTCTGTCGTCCATCTTGGTTTAGAGACATGTATCATGCACTTACACTGACTTGGCACTGAGTGGCAGTGTATGGGATGATGCAATAGGGTCCTATGTAGTGGCTGATGGTGCAACTATGCAAAAAAACCCAATGCATATACAAGAAAACGCCTTTTGAATAGCTGTCCACTGTAGTGACCTCTATGCATGCAAGGGTTAAATAAGATGCTATGCTGAGAATGTAAAACAAAATAAGAAAGGCCCTGGATATGAAAGGGAACTGTATACAGCATCGGAGGTACACAGTCTTGAGATACATGAACATGCACCAACAGAAATACATGCAGTAGTGAAAAGTTGGCAAAGTGGAGAGGCTACTAGTTGTTCAGCACCCGGAGCAGTTGGGAGTCCGGTGCCTTGCTCAAGGGCACCTCGGCAGTACAAGAGGTGAACTGGCACCAGCTACCAGTCCACACTCTATATTTTTTTGGTCCGATTTGGACTTGAACCGCAACCCTTCGGTTCCGATGCCAAGTCCTGGATCGGTTCCCAGCCCAAGTCCCTACAGACTGAGCCACTGCTGCTAGCCAAAATAAGTGCCAGTCTTCCATAATTATGTCACTATGTTACGGTAAACAAAGGAGTCCAATGGAGGTGTTCGTTGTTTTGGAATTGTCCCTCCCCTTAGTTCAATGTAAATGCACACACATTAACATGTATCACATAAACACAGCGATTTGCATCGTTTCTAAAGTCTCTCTTTTATAATTATGTGGCAGTAGCCGCAGAGGGGAGGATAGGTGAATGTATTTGTTAAAGTTGGTTTGATTACACCATTCACAATTCCGACAACGCCACCTTGGGAGTTTCACCCAAGGAAATATTAACACTTCTTTCAGTTATAGAGAGGACACATAGGTTCGAATACTAATGGAGCAGGAGACGCGGTTTCAAGTTATCAAAAATATACAATTTTATTTGGCACAAGTCACTAGTTAAAATGCAATTAAAACAGTCACACAGGGCTGTAGCACAAAGGGAGAAATAAATGAATTAGGGGCTGAGGCTTACCAGTGGGGGGATAGGGTCGACGAGTGAGTGGAAGGATCCCCAAACAAACCAAACTTAAATCACCCCAGTCATACGTGCAGGAAATCAAATCCCGGGGGAGCACATCACACACAAAAGGAGAGAGGAAAACCACCACCTTGGACACCATTACCACCACCTTCAGCTCTCAGTAACTAAGTAGGGAAACAAGAGGGAAACGCAGTTAATGGGGGCTAAATACGTAAATCAAAGTAATAAACAAACACAATATCAAATATGTTCTCATAAGCAGATGATAACTTGTGTAAACATTTAAGAATAAAACAAATCAAAAGAGAAAAGGTTCAGTTAAACAAAAATAAACAATTAACTAGAATAAAATAAACAAACTAATTTAAATCAAGTTGGCCAAAGTAAGGACAAGTTATAGAGGGAGTTAGCCCCAGTGACTTCCACACTTCGAGTGTCGGCCCAAGCAAGGCAGCAGGAAGGCGTGCAGTTAAAGCAGCACTTTAACTGGTGAGCGAGCCTCCGCAGTAGGTGACGCAAAGCTGGCCAGAAGCAGCAATCAGAAGCCACAATGTGGTAACGGTAGCCCAAACATCTAGGCAGGATCAACAGCAGTTGTGACGTTACTGCCGATAAACATACTTTCTCCGGTGAAGCAAAACAGCAGATGTCCCTTAACCATTGGATTGGCCCTAGGTTTATGAATAAATACAAACATTAATATCAATAAAAGTAATGAGGTGGATTGACCAAATAGATTGCCGTACAGCGCACATACCGATCAGGCTTTCCTATCGATAACGCAGAGAGGGGAGAGCTTCATGCTTTTTATGGCTGCGTTGACAGGCTGCACGCGGAGGATCCTCCACTAGGTGAGGCAAAGCAGGGCTAAGTATCAATACGCTGGTAAATTGCAGAACCTTTCCTGAAGCAAGCAATGCAATGCAACATACCTGCACCGGTGGCGGAAGCAAACACGGCAAACACGCAAGTGGGGCGGGTCTGTGTCAAGCCCCCAGGAAGTGCGCCGGAATCTGATGAGAATATTCGTGCTGGTCAAACGGCGGTACTACACTTCCTTTAGGTTGCTGGGCCCGGAAACACTTTTTCCCATTGACTTACATGGGGAAAGAGTGGTCTGTAACACGTTGGATAATTTTTTTTAAACTAAATAAACTACCCAGTATGAACGTTTGTATAGCCCTTATTAAAAACATTCGTTCCTCAAGTTGTAAAAATGTGCTAATAACGTTATTCTGAGAGTTATTTCCCTCGGCATTATGAACGCGCATCTAACCCACGGGACCGCGCCGCCCGGCACGTTCATGTCACGTGTTAAATACTACATGAGTTTCTCTTTACCCATGGATGCACAATAACAACGGACCCATATCGCCTTACTGCCAGCCCACGGAGCTGTAATAATGGATATATTGCACATGTTTGCTGTAATTTATCATTTGTAAAATATTATACTACATGGGCTGTATGATGTAAATGTTGTACCGTAAATGTTGTATTAAATAAAGTTAATATTACCGACGTTAGATTAACGTCCCTGTAGCTTATTATTGCACTAAGAAGCTTATTGCATTGTATATATATATATACAGTGCAATCATTCTTTCATGCTAAATTAAGCTCTGTTGGATATCACTAGATCCTGTTACAGCGTAATATAAGTACATAACGATTGATGTGTACATTAGCATAATTGCTAGCTAGCCGCTAGCTGCTAACTGTCGCCTCGTTAATATCAAATCCATCATAATAACATTACACATTACATTACATTACATTACATTGCATTTAGCTGACGCTTTTATCCAAAGCGACTTACAATAAGTACATTCAACCAGAAAGACACAACCTTGAAGAAAACAGAATCATATAAGTACATCAGGTTTCATAGAGCCAAACATTTCAAGTGCTACTCAACTGGCTTTAGGTAATCCAGTCCTTTATTAGTATAAAAGTGCTTCGTTAATAGTTCTAACGCTCGAAGTGGAGTCGAAAGAGATGAGTTTTCAGTTTGCGCCGGAAGATGTGCAAGCTATCTGCCGTCCTGATGTCAATGGGGAGCTCATTCCACCATCTTGGAGCCAGGACAGCAAACCCACGTATTTTCGCCGATGGGAACTTGGGTCCCCCTCGCAGCGAGGGCGCAACGAGTCGTTTGGCTGATGCAGAGCGTAGTGCACGCGCTGGGGTGTACGGTTTAACCATGTCCTGGATGTAGGAAGGGCCAGATCCATTCGCAGCATGGTAAGCAAGTACCAGTGTCTTGAAGTGGATTCTAGCAGTTACCGGAAGCCAGTGAAGGGAGCGGAGGAGCGGAGTGGTGTGGGAGAATTTAGGAAGGTTGAAGACCAGACGAGCCGCTGCATTCTGGATGAGCTGCAGAGGTCGGATGGCACATGCAGGTAGACCAGCCAGGAGGGAGTTGCAGTAGTCTAGGCGTGAGATGACGAGAGCCTGGACCAGAACCTGAGTCGCTTTCTGAGTCAGCTGGGGACGTATCTTCCTGATGTTGTAAAGCGTGTATCTGCAGCAACGGGTTGTAGCAGCGATGTTTGCAGTGAAGGACAGGTTGTTATCTAGGATCACACCCAGATTCCATGCAGTCTGAGTCGGGGAAACAACTGAGGTGCCGATGTTGATTGTTAGGTCAAGAGTGGGACAATCTTTTCCCGGGAGGAAGAGCAGCTCAGTCTTGTCAAGGTTGAGCTTGAGGTGGTAAGCAGACATCCACTGAGAGATGTCAGCTAGACAAGCAGAGATGCGTGCAACGACCTGGGTCTCTGAGCGGGGAAAGGACAGAATTAATTGGGTGTCATCAGCGTAGCAGTGGTAAGAAAAACCATGCGGGCTAATGACTGATCCGAGCGAGTTTGTGTACACGGAGAAGAGGAGGGGACCAAGAACAGAGCCCTGAGGGACCCCCGTAGTTAATTGACAAGGGTCGGACTCAGACCCTCTCCAAGTCACCCTGTAGGTACGGTCTTTCAGGTATGAGGCGAGGAGGGAAAGTGCAGAGCCTGAAACTCCAAGTTTTTGGAGAGTGCGAAGGAGGATCTGATGATTCACCGTGTCGAATGCGGCAGACAGGTCCAATAGGATGATGACAGAGGAGAGGGATGCAGTTTTGGCAGTGTGCAGTTCCTCCGTGACAGCAATGAGAGCAGTTTCTGTGGAATGACCTGCCTTGAAACCAGACTGGTGCTGATCCAGAAGGTTGTTCTGATTGAGATAACAGGAGAGTTGTTTAAAGACAGCGCGTTCAAGTGATTTAGACAGGAACGGGAGGAGAGAGACAGGCCTGTAGTTTATAACATCAGACGGGTTGAGAGTGGGTTTCTTTAGGAGAGGGTTTACTCTTGCCTCCTTGAGACTGTTTGGAAAGTGACCAGAAGTTAGAGAAGTGTTGATGAAATGGGTGAGAAACGGTAGAATATCAGGAGCAATAGTCTGAAGGAAGTTTGAAGGGATAGGGTCCAGAGGACAGGTGGTAGGGCGGGCAGAGGTAATGAGGGTAAGAACCTCACTTGGAGAGAGAGGGGAAAAGGAGGTAAGTGTGTTGGTGAAAGTGGGTAACAAAGTCGCTTGACAGAAGTGAGGAGGGGGGAGGAGCTTTTGGAGGGTCCAAGAGGGTGGAGAAGATGGAAAATAGTTTTTTAGGATTGGAATAGGAAGATTGGATCTTATCTTGAAAGAAAGTGCTTTTTGCCTGAGAGATCGAAGCAGAGAAAGAGGAGAGGAGAGCTTGATAGGTTAGGAGGTCGTCACGGTGTTTGGATTTCCACCATTTCCGCTCTGCTGCCCTAAGGACGGTTCTATTAGCACGCAGTGCATCATTTAGCCAGGGAGCAGGAGGGGACTGACGAGCCTGCCGAGATGTGAGAGGACAGAGCGAGTCCAGAGTGGATGAGAGAGTAGAGAGGAGAGTTTCTGCAGCAGAGTTTGGAGGCAGGAGATGGAACGAATCAGAGGAAGGGAGGGCTGAGAGCACCGACGAGGCAAAGGTAGAGGGGGAGAGGGAGCGAAGGTTACGGCGGACAAGTGCAGGATGGGAAGAGATTAGTTTGTTATGTTTGGAAAGGGATAGAGAGAATGAAATGAAGAAGTGATCGGATGTGTGGAGCGGGTTTACAGAGAGGTTAGAAGTAGAGCAGTTCCTTGAGAATATGAGATCAAGGACATTGCCAGCTTTATGAGTCGGTGGGGACGGAGACAGTGAGAAAGCAAAGGCGGTTAACAGAGATGTTAGTTCGTCTATCTTCCCCGTCTGGAGGTTGAAGTCTCCGAGAAGTACAGCGGGAGGGCCAGTTTCAGGGATGAGTGAGAGGAGATTATCTAATTCCTCCAAGAAGTCCCCCAAGGCGCCTGGTGGACGGTAGAGAACAACAATGGTTAACTGTATAGGATGGGTTACTGTGACGGCATGGAATTCAAAGGTGGAAGGAGTGAAGTTAGGTAGCTTGAAGAGGGAAAAGCTCCATTTGGGAGAGAGCAGGAGACCAGTGCCACCTCCTCTGCCAGTGGGTCTGGGTGTATGGGAGAAGGAATATGCAGTGGAGAGAGCTGCTGGGGTGGATGTGTTGGATGGAGTAATCCAGGTCTCAGTGAGAGCAAGGAAATCCAGAGACTGCAGGGAGGCGTAGCCAGAGATGAAGTCAGCCTTAGAAACAGCTGACTGGCAATTCCACAGGCCACCAGAAACTAGATGTTGGATCTCAGTGGAGCACGTGGGATAGACGAGAGCAGGCCGGTTATATCGATTAGGAGATACACGGGGCCAGTGATAATTGCGAGAAGACACATGAACAGGAATGGAGAAAATACACATGATTATAGCATGAGGGGCTAGAAAACTAAAGAAAAGATAAATAAGACACCAGCTCAATCAGAGTAGGATTTGCCTCCTCTTTGCCTCCCTCGTGACTCCCGCAGGACTCCAATGTCTTTGTCAGTCTTACTCCCGCAGGACTCCAATGTCTTTGTCAGTCTTCGGCTGTCTGACGCTGAAGCTGACGCTCCAGGAAAGAGCTACCCAAAAATGGACGCCTGATTGCTCAGTTCACACAGCTGTAGGGCCACGGCCCTCTAATTAGTTAACTATCTACAGCTGATGGGCGACAATAGACTGTGCCTATATTAATGCTCGGCTTGGGTGCTGAGACCTGTAAAGCAGGTTTCGCCTGAGCAGATCTGAGATTTAAAATCTCTCAAACGCGATTTAGCCGTTAAAGCTACAATAACAATTTATACAGAGTCGAATAAATGAAACAGAGAAGTCGAATTAAACAAGAATATAACTTACAGTGGTTGCTGCGTCAATAGGTAATGTCGTCACCGGGTCCAGATGCACACTGAGTTCATCAGATTTTAAATGCGGTATTTAAATGCTTTTTAAGGTACAAAATGACTGAGTCACGCGGTTGTACTTCACGCTATCAATAGACTGGCCGTGCCTATATTAATGCAGGCTTGAGTGCTGAGACCTGTAAAGCAGGTTTCGCCTGAGCAGATCTGAGATTTAAAATCTCTCAAACGCGATTTAGCCGTTTAAGCTACAATAACAATTTATACAGAGTCGAATAAATGAAACAGAGAAGTCTAATTAAACAAGAATATAGCTTACAGTGGTTGCTGCGTCAATAGGTAATGTCGTCACCGGGTCCAGATGCACACTGAGTTCATCAGATTTTAAATGCGGTATTTAAATGCTTTTTAAGGTACAAAATGACTGAGTCACGCGGTTGTACTTCACGCTATCAATAGACTGGCCGTGCCTATATTAATGCAATTTAATTATTTTAACCTGCTTTATTTGGTGGTGGACGTCACATCCTCTAGGGTCCGGGGGCATGCACCCCCAGGAAGATTTTTTTTAAATGTTGAAGTTAAATGCATCAATCTGGTGCACTTTGAGCTAGGGCTGCTAAATTAATCGTATTTTAATCGCAATTACGATTTTGGCTTGCAACGATTATGAAAACAACATAATCGAAATAAAACAATTTTATTTTTTTTAAATAGGTTTTTCAGTTGAGTTATACTTAAAGTTCAGGGTAATCAACTGTTAAAAACATACTTTTCAAATGATTTTCTTCAATAAATTGATGTTTTCAAAGTAAATGGTTAATCGTTTTTAATAATCGTGATATCAATTATTGACCCAAATAATCGAGATTATGATTTTTGCCATAATCGAGCAGCCCTACTTTGAGCCCAACATGAATTTATGGATACAGCTCTCAACACTCAGATGAAAGGGAGCTGTATACTTTTCAATAATCCAAACATCTTTAGAATATGATCACAACCAACAACAAATCATTTAAACTGGTTTATTCTTATCTTATGTTACCTAGTTAGCATTCTTTCTTTTTATTTATGCATATTTGACTAATCCCTCCCCTTTTAAACTTTTTACTGTCCTATAGTACACATTGGAATGATTTCTTACTTTATTTTTTACAACTTTATTAAATAGATAAAGGTGTGCTCTCTCTCTCTCTCTTGCTCCACATTGCTTTTCTTCCCGACTGCAACGCTGTTGTGTGTGTCTGTGAGAGCCTTTCACATGTGTGTATGAGAGATTTTTACCAGTGGCGAGCCTGTCTCTGAGGGCCTAAGATATTCTACAAAATAATATTTAAAAACATTAAAACAAATTATATTTTTCTTTATATATATTTTTAAAATATGTTTTCAGTAATATTTGTCATTAGTTTTACAAATAATAACTTGATTAAATTGTATTTAAAATAACATTTCCAAAGAAATAAATCCTTTGAATCTGCCTATTCAGTTTCTGTTTGAATGTGAAGGGTTAAATGAAAGACGCTCGTCTCTGCGAGGTGAAGATAGGAGCTGATTGGACGTACAGCTATGAATTCACAGAGGGCCAGCTATAGTAACTGAACGAGAGAGTAATGTCAAATGACAGTACAATTGACCAATCATATCTTCCCTCTAAATGGGTGGGCTTTATTATCGCGGACTTTATGACAACTTCCGCCCGCTGTGAAACGTTTCTTGTTTCCATAGCAACAACAACTGTCAACAGCGGAAACTCGCCTTCAAAATAAAAGCATGCCAAATGACACTTAAGACATATAACTGCAACGAAAGTAACAAACACAATGCAATATCCTTTTCAATTTCAAAGAACACAAATTGGGTTATTTACAGGTGTTGTTTTGTGTGGTAGAGGGTCGCTTTCATTGATGCGTTTTGCACCCCGGGCGGGCCATTGTTTTGATATTCCACCAGTGTGAAAAAAAAAAAAAAGAATTATTAAAAAAATAAATGTTTTTACATTTTGTATTTCGTGACCCACCTATCACATCTCTGTGATATCGCCCCACACGTTGAGAAACGCTGTTGTAATGTTACTGGCCTGGGATCAGCAGGTTGTTCCATAATGAAGATGTTAGAAAATCCTAGCGTGCAAATATGTTTTTGATGCTTCTATTGTTAACAAGTTCCTAATATGTCTAAATTAATGATACAGTAAAGGAAATAAGCATTTGATCCCTTGCAGATTTTGTAAATGTGCCTACTTACAAATAAATGAACAGTCCATAATTGTAATGGTAGGTCTATTTTAACAGTGATATTAAGAATATCAAAAAGAAAATCCAGAAATTGATATTATATAAAAGATAAAAATGGATTTGCATTTAACTGTAGGAAATAAGTTCTTCCTCTCTGAAGTACCAGCACCTTACCGTGCTAGAGAGTTTTGTGTGCCCTGATGAACCTGGGGGCTGTGTTGTCTGGAACCTTGTGTTCCTGGTAGGGTCTCCCATGGCAAATTGGTCTCAGGCAAGGGGCCAGACTAAGATTGGTTCAAAAGACCTCATGAAAGACGACACACGAAGTGAGGATCCCGGAGGAAGCCCGGGGTCCTCTTCTGGAGCCGGGCCCAGAAGGAGGACTTGTCGGCGAGCGTCTGGTGGCCGGGCTTGCCACGGAACCCGGCCAGGCACAGCCCAAAAAGGCAACGTGGGCAACACCTCCGCTTCTCTGTCCCGCGGGCCCACCACGTACGGGAAACAGCGATGGGGTCGGGTGTGCTGCCAGACGCTGTGGTGAAAGTTTCTCTGGTATAAAATGGGTGATGTTAGCATAGCAACCAATGCTAATCTGACTATTTTGACTACTTGTTGCTATCCTATTGTGGCATACGCCGTTTTCTGGCCCTGGAACCGGTTTGGTGGAAAGGGGGACTAGTCTTGCCCATGGTGGAGAGGTTGGAACCTGATTGATTGATTCTGTGGACAGGTGTCTTTTATACAGGTAACAAATTCATATTAGGAGTACTTTTTTAAAGGAAGAGGACTTATGTAACTGGCCAGTGGGAGCCAGAATTCTTGTTGGTTGCAAGGGGATCAAATAATTAAAATAAATAAATAATTTTGTATCTCTTATATGATGTACATTTCTCAATATGCTGTCTCTCATTAGTCAAATAAACCTACCTTTACAATTATAGACTGTTAATTTATTTGTAAGTGGGTAAACTTACTAAATCGGCAAGGGATCAAATACTTATTTCCTCCACTGGATATCTTTTTTTTCCCTCATAATTTTGGTATGGCTTTCAAATTCAAATTGGTATCCATGACCAATTCTACATTTTAACTCATGACTGTTTATTTTGTGATGCATTCCTCTCTCCTGTCAGATGGCGTCCCTGGAGCAGGTGGGGGAGGAAGTGGTGGGTCAGGCCCGCTGTCCCTTTGAGTCTGGGCAGTCCAATGTGGGACTGTTTGCAGGTTAGTCCAAAGTGACTGTCTGAAAAAACTCATGACTGAGTGCTTTTCTGGTATTTTGCACTTTTGGGTACAGGTATATTCAGATATAAAAGATGGAGTTCATTAGTGATTTAAAGGATTTTTCATATAGGTATTTACAGTACAGCATTACAAATCCTTAACAACAAAACTCAACAAGACTGGGGAGTATGTACATAGTTCCAAATTACTGCAGACCAGAACAAATCTTCGACAACACGTTTTCAGAAAAATGACAATGTCATGCACAATCATACACAAAGCTAAATATTTTGGTTGAATTCATATTAGTATATGGGAAAACAAAGAAATTCCTTAATTTTATTATGTCAGAATAGTTCTCAGCATGAACATTAAACTGCAGCTGTTGCTCAGGCGGAGACTTCTACTCGGCCACCATGACGGACTTCCTGGCCAGCGACGCCGTCATCTACCGCAGCCTTGGGGATGGCCGGCCCGTCCTCAGGACCGTCAAGTACGACTCCAAGTGGCTCCGAGGTGAGTCACAGGGTTTGGTTATTTTGGACCAGGTAGGTACTGTAGGTGCAGGTGAGGGGAGTTTTTTGTAGTTGATCCGGGCCAGAGCAGTTGGATGAGGATGGGGGTGATGTATTCAGAGGATTTGATGCAGTTGATGATCCGGGCTTCAGACTTCTGTATGATTTGTATCAGAATCAAAAATCCTTTACTATTTCCACAGCTGGGTAATTAACAGTGTTACAGCAAAAGTGGCAAAGCAGGTAAAAGAAAAAAGGCATCCAACAATACAGAAAAGTACACATTAGTTATATTAGAATACAAATAAAGACAAATAAGTGGGTAAGTACAAATCCGTGGCTAAGAATGATGCGCAGCAACTTCAGAGCTTAGTGACATATATAATGTAAGGTGCTGGGACATTATATCAAAAAAAAGAACTGTTGGGACATTCCTTATGATGATGGTTTCCACAGAAAGGTGATTATTGCACAGTATTTCAAGACAAGTGTCTATATTGCACATTGCCATTTTGTTGCACAAGTTGCACAGTCTGTATTGTGTGGGGGTCTACCAGGGGGACTGGTGGTTGGACAGTCTAACTGCTGCAGGAAGGAAGGACCTGCGGCATCTCTCCGTGAAACACTGCGGTTGCAGAAATATGTCACTAAAGGTGCTGCACAGTGAGGACAGGGTGTCCTGGAGGAGGGGGACACGTTGCAGCTTGGCTGCCATTCTCCTGTCTCCCACCACCTCAACAGTGTCCGGAGGACCCCCCAGGACAGAGCTGGTCTTCCATACCAGTCTGTTCAGTCTCTTCCTGTCAGCAGCCAAGATGCTGCTGCCTCAGCAGGCCACACCATAACAGATGGGTGATGCCTCCAGAGTCATAGAAGATCTGAAGGAGGGCCCCCAGCTCCCCAACAGACCTCAGTCTCCTCAGCAGATAGAGTCTGCTCTGTCCCTTCTTGTACAGAGCAGCAGAATTATCAGTCCAGTCCAGTTTATTGTTCAGATGAACACCCAGGTATTTGTACGATTCCACAATCTCAATGTCAGCTCCCTGGTTGTTCACTGGTGTGGGGGGGGAGTGTTGGGGCCGTCTGAAGTCCACCACCAGCTCCTTGGTCTTCCCTGCGTTGAGCTGCAGGGGGTTTCTCTGGCACCAGAGGGGGAAGTCCTGCGTCAGCTCCCTGTACTCCCTGTCGGCCTCATTGGTGATGAGGCCAACGATGGCAGAGCCGTCAGAGAACTTTTGCAGGTGACAGGTTGCAGTGAAGAGGGTTATGTCTGCAGTGTAGAGGGTGAAGAGAAATGGTCCAGAACTGTCCCCTGGGGGGCCCCCGTACTGCGGATGATGGTGTCTGATTGACACTCCCGGGTCCTCACGTACTGTAGACGGTTGGTGAGGTCCAGGATCCACCCCGAGAGCTGCATCTTGGGAGCAGAGGCTGGATGGTGTTGAAGGCACTGGAGAATCAAAGAACAAGATCCTCACAGTGCTCACTGCCTTCTCCAGGTGGGAGAGGGACTTCAGCACCACCCTGATGTCAGGGCGGTAGGCGAACTGCAGCGGGTCAATCAATGGTCTCACAAGGGGCCGAAGGTGTCCAGCCTCTCCAGGGTCTTCATCAGCTGTGATGTCAGCGCCACCGGCCGACTTGTCAAATCTGTTAAAGAAAATGTTCTGGTGGTTTGCCCAGTGTTGGCCCCCTGGAGCTGGGAGTCTGGCTCTTTGTAGACAGAGATGGTTTTTGAAGTTTATTGATAAGTTTGGTGGGAATGCCTGAGAGGATGGCATTACAGTAGTGGATGTGGGATGTGACGAATTCGTGAACCAGGACTTCAGTGGCGGAGTCCAGAGATGTTATTTATGTGAGGCAGGGTCGGCTCTAGAACAAATCGAATGCGGGGCAAATCATTTACCACAGGGGGGCACACACTGCCGTCAACAACCAACACACAAACACCAACGCAACTTCAATTTAAAAAAACATGCTGTAAAGTCTATTGTCTTTCACACACATTGCATTTATAGCGCACCATGACTTGTGCATACATGCACGGTTGTGGCACGACCACCAAAACAGAAACATATGGACATAGGCCACCATATAAAAAGTGTGCAAATGTATTTAGTATCCTATCCATGTGAACATGGTGGGTGGGGGGTGGACCTAACCTCCTCTAGGAGATTTTAAAAAGATTAAATGCATCAATCTGGTGCACTTTGAGAGCAAAATTAAGAGATCTATGGATACATACTCTCAACACCCATATGAAACAGAACTGTAAACAGATTTATTTTTCTTTATGGATATTTTACTAATCACTCCCCTTTTTAACTGTATTCTTGTATTACTGTCCTATAATATTTCATACCTGTTTTTCATTTATGCTCTTGTTCTTTAATAACTATAATGATCATATAAAGGTGTTCCTCGCAAATACTTGTTTACATAAATGGTGACCAAACCGTTTGAGACCCACTGAGATAACCTACACTAAAGTGAACTATCTAAACACTGAGAGAGTCCTTACCTCACTGAGCTGAGGTTATAAGATCCTCTCAGTCTGACAGGAGAGGACTCTCCTCCACCTTGGTGTAGAAACAGCTCTTTATATCCGTTAGCATAGCAGCTAACCAGATGCTAACAACAACATTCCACTTTACCGCTCGTGCACTCACAAAATGCGCTCGTGCCACACACACAGAGCCGAGCTTGAATGAAACACAGAGACCCAGAAGTACTTGTATGTATATCATATTATTTTCGATGGCTTTACTGTATAATCAGTGTAACAGATGAACAGATTGCCACTGGGCTTTCATTTAAACACACAGCCACGTAATGACAACAAAACAAAGGTCGGGGGTCATTGGTCAAGCAACACACCAATCAGAGAGCAGCAGTGAGCACACCTCAGGCTGTGTTTTATATTTGTATTCTTTATTTCTATTTATGTTTTTATGTTTCATGTGGAACTACTTGAGCAGGTCTCCCTTGGAAAAGAGATCAATGATCTCAATGGGATTTATCTGTATAAATAAAGGTTTGAAATGAAATGAAATGACATTTCTGATTTATTTCACACAAACAACTTTTAGTGGAAACGTTTTCACTTATATGATTTAAAAAAACGGCAAAGTGGCAAGGCTTGCCCGCCCTGCGTTGGGGGGGGACAGTGACTCATTTGGGGGGGCATGGCCCGTCAATGACCCCCCATGACGCCGACCCTGATGTGAGGTGCAAAGGAGAGGGAGCTGTCCTGGATGACACCAAGGCTCTTAAGGGAACAGAGAAACCATCAATGATGAGGTTGGAAGCAGGGGAGGGTGGAGCTTTGGAGAGGTTGGATTTTGAGCCAATGAGCAGGGCCTCTGTTTTGCAGCCATTGAGTTACAGGAAGATCCTGCTCATCCAGCTCCTGATGTCCTGGAGGCAGTTGGTGAGAGGTGGGGGGGCAGGCCTGGTTCTACGGGGGTGCATAAGGGTGCATTGCACCCTCAGTTGAGTCGTTATGCACCCTCATTTGAAAAATGAAAAATGAAAAGTGAAAAAAATAATAATAATTAAAGTAAAACAAAAAATTTAAAGTGAAAAATATGACATATATAATAATAATAATAATAATAATAATAATAATAATAATAATTTAGTTGAAATAAAATAAATTGTAATTGTGGTTAAATAACATTGTCTGCTGCATTTATTTGGTCAATTTAAACGGTAAGTAACGTTATTATGTCAGGTGCGCGTGACCTGTGCCGCTGCGCGTTCGTCATCTGCAAGGTGCTTACAAAGCAGTCAGTGATGGACATCAGACAATGGTTAAAACAACCAGCCCTAATCGCCAGCAGTAACACTGCATCTACTGCAGGTAATAACAGTTCAGATCATGGGGACATTACGTTACCCGCGGCCACTGTCGTGGACAATAACGCCCGACTCGCCGGCTTTGCCCGCCTCGCCCACGGAGGCGGAGCAGCCTTCTTCCTTGCCCCAAACACCGCCACCCCTCGGCGGCCCGCAAGTGCCAGAGGACCTCGGCAAAACAGAGCCTGTCCAGGTATATTTAAACAAGTTCCCAACTCGCCTGTACAGTGGGGTAAGGTGCTTATTTTGCAGCTCATGGTTTCAAAACACAGATTGGCTGGAATATTCATGTAGAAAAGATGCCATCTTTTGCTATGCATGTAGACATTTCAGTTCAAGTAAGTCAGATGCCTTCACCACAACTGGCTACAACAACTGGCGCCATGCTCTTATAGGCTACGTGATAAGGGACTGGGAAGGCATGAATCAAGCAAAAAGCACATAGATCCATAGATCTCTTCATGTTGCTCTCAGAGTGCACCAGATTGATGCTTTTAACTCCCGGGGGAGCATGCCCCCGGACCCCCCTAGAGGAGGTGAGGACCCCCCTATAGGGTGTTAGGTCCACTCCCCACTTATAAAAATAGCACTTTACCACTGCACCCTCTCTAATCTCAGATGCACCCTGAGTCATTTTGTTCTGGAACCGGGCCTGTGTGTGTGGGGGGGGGGGGGGGGTGGTGGTGGCAATGTTGGGTTTGGTGGAAATGTAGACCTGTGTATCATCGACATAGCACAATGTAAGTGGACATTGTGATGTTTCTTTAGATACATCACTTAACCATACCTTTTTATTCTCCACAGGAGCAGGCTCTGGATTAGAACAGTGAAATATCAAAATGTTGATCAAATGGATTTATTGATAACAAATGTATGGATCTTGAGAATACAGATATCCACGTCACGCACAACTGACATAATAACGTTACTTACCGTTTAAATTGACCAAATAAATGCAGCAGACAATGTTATTTAACCACAATTACAATTTCTTCGGAGCTGATGACTTCGTCGGAGGAGGAGGAGGAGGAGGAGGAGGAGGAGGAGGAGGAGGAGGAGGTAGGAGGAGGAGGAGGAGGAGGGGGAGGAGGAGGAGGAGGAGGAGGAGGGGAGAGGGAGGAGGAGGGGAGGAGGAGGAGGAGGAGGAGGGGAGGAGGACGGAGGAGGCGGAGGGGAGTGGGGAGTGAGGCGGAGAGTGAGGAGGTAGAGTTGAGGCTGGATCGGTCTGTCGTGAGGAGGATGGGCGGAGATGGAGGCTGTGATTCGTTTATTGCTGTTCTTCTTCTTCTTCTTCTTCTTCTTCTTCTTCTTCTTCTTCTTTTTCTTCTTCTTCTTCTTCTTCTTCTTCTTCTTCTTCTTCTTATTATTATTATACAATCAATTAGTCCATATTTCCTCTCGCCGTTCAGGGTAGAGTGGACGATGAAGGTAACAAGACTGCTGGAACTTGTTGAACATGATATCATGTGATATCAGGAGAGCTTTACCTTAAAAACAGGAATAATTCATCATCTCCATCTCTCTTCAGAGCCTCACTTTCTGCATGCCATCGACTACGGTAACTACGTATACTTCTTCCTCAGTGAGATCGCTGTGGAGTACACCGCCCTGGGCAAGGTGAGTGTGTATGTGTGTGTGTGCGTGTGTGTTTCATTAGAGATGACACATTGTTTAAGATTCAGGCACAATATAATATGTTCTAGCTGATTCTGATGATGCCTTCTGCTAGGAGCTTCTGCACATGTTGCATCATGACCCTTATGCAAAAGTGATTTAATTCAACATTCAATCTAGATCAGGGGTCGGCAACCCCTGGCACGCGTGCCACCATTGACACGCGGCACCGTAACCAGTGGCACACTAGGAATAAGTGTGCAAAATATTTAAATTGTATTTTCGGATCCTGAACGAGACCGCCGGCAGAGCACGTCTCCCCCTGCAGAGGGAAGCCATGCACTTCACACATTGCAGCATAAGGAGCTGTACATGCCGCAGTTTTTGCGTGGCTGTGTCTTTAGTTGAAAGCCCATCTGCTCATCTGTAATGGAAAATAATATGCTACACAGGGGCAGACCGGCCAA
The DNA here is from genome assembly GCF_902827175.1 of Gymnodraco acuticeps. Lineage (NCBI taxonomy): Eukaryota > Metazoa > Chordata > Actinopteri > Perciformes > Bathydraconidae > Gymnodraco > Gymnodraco acuticeps. Next base: position 603,709 of record NW_022992187.1, read on the forward strand.
CTGTGTGTTCTGGAGAATCACAGTATGTCCGGTCGTCAGTGAACCGAGCCGTTCGCCAGCGGGCCGTTGACGCCATGGATGTATAATAAGAACTGGATACAGCGTGGGAGGCGGGGCCTCATTCATTCCTATGAGAGTTGCTCAATGGCGCATGATGACAAAATGGCCCAACTTTTGAGAGAGCGAAACGTCACAGATTACCCAGCATGCCTGAGAAGTACCCGTATGTGCGCTCATAGAGCATGCGCAACTTTAACCACGCCGCCCAAAAGGCTCGTTCACATTAAGCACGTGAATTTGCGTACACGTAACAGCACCGCACGTTCATGACAGCATGGTACTGGATTTATATTAACGAGGCGGCAGTTAGCAGCTAGCGGCTAGCTAGTAAATTATGCTAAGTTACACATCAATCGTTATGTACTTTTATATTACGCTGACATCAGGATCTAGTGATATCCAAGAAACAGAGCTTCATTTAGCATGATACTTGTGTTGGTTGTACATGAAACCACTTGGTAATATATTAAAAATGTATATGTTGAAGCCTGTTATGATCAATTGTGAGTTAAAACTTTATCTAAAAAGTAAAGCTGATGATGGATTACTGTGGTGGAGTTAAAATAACAATAGCCTATTTCTTTTTTAAATGTGATGGAGTAAAAGGATAGTAACTGTGATTATTCATGTTAAGTAGCCCACAAGTAACTAAAACAATTGCAAGTGCAATAAGAAGCTACAGGAACGTTAATCTACGTCGGTAATATTAACTTTATTTAATACAACATTTACGGTACAAGATTTACATCATACAGCCCATGTAGTATAATATTTTACAAATGATGAATAACAGCAAACATGTGCAATATATCCAGTGGCACAGCCCCACCTAGTGTCAGCAGAAAGTATTAAAAATAATGATTACAAAAAAATGCAAAGAATAAATTAAAAAATATATAAAATATATTTTAAGATCATGTTTAATCATCTGATTCGTCTGTACATTGCTGTTTTAGTCTGTGTTCTTCTAATTAGTGTCTACAGTGTGTGCCTATTGAGCTGTTTAGAGTCATGTGGGACAAAACCCGATCCTGACCCTCCCTCTCACTGTCTAAGTGAACGGTGACTGTAAAAACTACACTGCGCATGCTCAGAATATTTTCCTATTTAATGTGTGTGGCAAAAAAATAATGAGCATAGGGGCATAGTGCTGCCATCCCCACCATATGTCATCTCACATCATTCAGAGCTGATTGGCTGTAAGTACGTGTGCCGCGAAAAGTGTGGTGTGTGAAGAGGAGACGAGAGAGCTGCAGTGACGCATCCTAAAACCCGGAAGTAAGCTGCGCATGGCTTCCCTCGACAAAAAAGCAATGAGATTTCTCCATAGGATTTTAGAAAATAGCTCCAAATAAGATCTGTGGGAAACAAACCTGTTAGATAAATGCACGTTTTGTTCAGCCGGATAATATCCACATGTCTACCCTACTTTTATAATTTTGAATCATAAATCTATTGATTAGATTAGATTTATGATAGACTTTTGAAACTACAAGAACATAAGGAGGACTTTTACAAAAAAGTAATAGAGATTTTTGTCCAGAAGGATAGGCAAATGGACTTCATCTTCAAGTCAAGGTAAGACTGCAATTTTATTGAAAATGGGATCTTACTAAGAGAGAACAATTAAATATTTAAATGATAAAATTAAAAATGTTGGGTATTCTTCTGTTGAACTGTCTGTTTAAAATTAATTGAAGCATCAGACAAAAAAAGCTTTTGAAAATAATTTATATTTTGATTTAGGTCAAAATATAATATTTGTAAACCTGAAGAGTCAGTGCCAGTGCCTCACCAGCCATGAACCTCACTGCAGAAGCTTATAGACATCTAAGTTTGTTGTGCCCCACCACTTTTGTACATATAAAAACGCCACTGAATATATCCATTGTTACAGCTCCGTGGGCTGGCAGTAAGGCGATATGGGTCCGTTGTTATTGTGCATCCATGGGTAAAGAGAAACTCATGTAGTACTGAACACGTAACATGAACGTGCCGGGCGGCGCGGTCCCGTGGGTTAGATGCGCGTTCATAATGCAGAGGGAAATAACTCTCAGAATAACGTTATTAGCACATTTTTACAACTTGAGGAACGAATGTTTTTAATAAGGGCTATACAAATGTTCATACTGGGTAGTTTATTTAGTTAGTAAAAAATTATCCAACGAGTTACAGACCACTCTTTCCCAATGTAAGTCAATGGGAAAAAGTGTTTCCGGGCCCAGCAACCTAAAGGAAGTGTAGTATCGCCGTTTGACCAGCACGAATATTCTCATCAGACTCCGGCGCACTTCCTGGGGGCTTGGATGACGCAGTGGCGAAGCTGGGGGGCGGCCGTGGCCATCCCCAGCTGAATCCTGGCAACCCTATTGGCCACCCCAAACACCCTCACCACGGGGGCCCAAACTAATTTAGAACATTAAGAAAAAAAAAGTTAAGTAACCTTTCATCATTCATTAATAATTAACATTAATAGAACATTATATTGATAATGTACTCACTAAACTTACAATTAATTTAACTTATTTTCTTCCAAAAGTTAATTATCCAAAGCCTCTGTACACCCCCTTCTATTTACATGTAATGGTTTGGTCCTGCCTCCGCCTCCAAACGGCACTTTCTAGCAGAGAGTGAGAGCATGTGATTAGGGATGCTAGTACTTACGTGTGTACGATGTCTCAACGACTAACAAAGTCAGGCTTTCAAGAAAGAAAAGAAAGGAGAGAAAGATAAGAGAGAGGGACTAAAGGGCGACAGTTTTTCAAAAGAAAAGGTGGGTGTGGTCCATGAGTGGTGGAAATTAGTCTGTTAGCTAAGCATAGTCCATTGTAAATAATACTTTTTATGTTTTTTTTTTTACTAAGCTGGGTTAAATGTTAAGTACTGTTAATATCTATAAAGAAAATGCAGAGGTTTTTAATTTCACTGCTCTTTTAGCTGACATTTAACAAATGCAGGTACATTTTTAGCAGCTATTCATACTAAATCAGTTGTCCCTCCCCCTGGTGCAAGATCCAACAGATATATCTTTAGGCTCAGCAGCCCTGTCCCCCCATAATGCTGAACCTGAACCAGCTTTTCTCCCAACTGAAGGAGGTGAGCAGCATTGTGTTGAATGCCACTTAACATATCTGAAGCGAGACTGGAATACAAATATATATATATCAAAACAAAAAGCTAACATCTAATTTAAATTATACATTTCATACACAGTATTTTTCCACATATTTAAGTTATATTTATTTGGATTGATGCATTCATGTTGAGAATGTTCCATTCAAAAAAGTTATTATTAAAAAGCCATGTACACCATAAAATATGACTATTGAGATCTATTGTCAGGAATGTTAGTCTTATATCAAATAGTGAATTCTACTGCAGCAGAATGTTCCACGTCTGCACAGTGTTATATTTTCACAGCTCAGTGTCAGTAAATATTGTGCAGTTAGTATTGGACTACAAGATAGATGCAAGCCTGTACAGGTAGAGTTATTTAAAACATAACTGAGTCGGTTGGGTTCTGGAGGTGTGGTTACAGCAATTGTGCTTGGTTGGCGTGGCCTGTGCCTAGTGGTGGGGCCCAATGTGATATATTTTCATGGGGCCCAAAATCCCTGGCGGCGCCCCTGGTTGTGTGACTGTATGCTCCAGAGGGCAGGACCTGTAAACACATTTACTACCCAATAGCATTGTGAGGCTGAACAAAAGGACCTTTTGACTATGTAAATGTAGTCTTTTAAAAAAACAAAAACATTTACTGACTTTTTTGGATAGCTTAACCTGTTAAGCCCGAGAGACCCCGGTACCGGGCCCCTACCGCAACATCTTGCAGGAAACAGTGTCTGAGGCAGGGTCGGCTCCAGAACAAATCGAATGGGGGGGCAATCATTTACCAAGGGGGGGCACACACTGCCGTCAACAACCAACACACAAACACCAACGCAACTTCAATTAAAAAAAACATGCTGTGTATTTCACACACATTGCAGGGGTGTAGTGCTATTGTGTATAGCGCACCTATGACTTGTGCATACATGCACGGTTGTGGCACGACCACCAAAACAGAAACATATGGACATAGGCCACCATATAAAAAGTGTGCAAATATATTTAGTATCCTATCCATGTGAACATGTTTTAGGTGGGGGTGGACCTAACCTCCTCTAGGAGGGTCCGGGGGCATGCTCCCCCGGGAAGATTATTTTTAAAATATTGAAGTTAAATGCATCAATCTGGTGCACTTTGAGAGCAAAATGAAGAGATCTATGGTTAGCCTACATCTCTCAGCATCCATATGACACAGAACTGTACACAGATTTACTTTTTCTTTATGGATATTTTACTAATCACTCCCCTTTTTAACTGTATTCTTGTGTTACTGTCCTATAGTATTTCATACCCGTTTTTCATTTATTCTCTTATTCTTTAATAACTATAATGATCATATAAAGGTATTCCTCGCAAATACTTGTTTACATAAATGGTGACCAAACAGTTTGAGACCCACTGAGATAACCTACACTAAAGTGAACTATCTAAACACTGAGAGAGTCCTTACCTCACTGAGCTGAGGTTATACGATCCTCTCAGTCTGACAGGAGAGGACTCTCCTCCACCTTGGTGTAGAAACAGCTCTTTATATCCGTTAGCATAGCTAGCTAACCAGATGCTAACAACAACATTCCACGTTACCGCTCGCGCACTCACAAAATGCGATCGTGCCACACACACACAGAGCCGAGCTTGAATGAAACACAGAGACCCAGAAGTAGGCTACTTGTACTGTACTATATCATATTATTTTTGATGGCTTTACTGTATAATCAGTGTAACAGATGAACAGATCGCCACTGGGCTTTCATCTAAACACGTAATGATAATAAAACAAAGGTCGGGGGTCATTGGTCAAGCAACACACCAATCAGAGAGCAGCAGTGAGCACAGCTCAGGCTGTGTTTTATATTTGTATTCTTTATTTCTGATGTATTTCACACAAAAAACCTTTAGTGGAAACGTTTTCACTGATATGATTTAAAAAAACGGCAAAGTGGCAAGGCTTGCCCGCCCTGTGTGTGTGGGGAAAATCCCCTTCGATTCCATTGGCTCTAGCGGTTATAAAGAGATTTCATTCGTCAAAATCGACCAAGGGGCGCCAGAGATATGGAAAATCCACCCAAATCACCCCAGAAGTGTTTTTTTTGGCCAAACCTCTCTAAAAAGGTCAAATGTCACTTGTTTTGCATCAATCTTGATACATGGTACTTATTATATGTTGTACTTTGGATTCCTAATGCTTTTAGTCTACCTTACCATCATCCAAGGGTAGTTTTCACTATAAGTAAAAAATAATTTTTGGACGGACACTATAATTTACAGTTTTTTACTATGTTCAATCTGAATTTTCTTTTTTGGATATTATTTGATCTATTCCACCACTAGCTTAATCCCAAATAATGTAGAGGTGTGTTGTAGGTGCCTTAAATAACCCCTTATTTTATAGTGAGATGTATTTTTATGTTCATATAATAGTGATTTCAATGCCACCCCAAAATGATCACTGGTTCCATCCGGGCCACCCCACTGAAAATGTCCTGGCTCCGCCACTGCATTGACGACCGGGCTCGGTTCGCTGACGGCCGGCACCGCCCTTTATTTAAATGTGTTTAAAAGGCATCATGTAAGTTGCGCTGACAGGCGACAGAGGTCCACAGCTTCCCCGCAGTGAGGCTCCCCCCGCCCTCCAGTTGACAGTTCACGAGCGCCCCTCCCCCGTTTTTAAATGGCACTTCATATCAAAAGGGTTGCCGACCCCTGATCTAGACGTTGCACAGTACAGGGACCCCTAGGGGTACTTGAGGGTTTGCAGGGGCCCCATATAAAGATTAGGGATTGCAATATATTTCCACACAAAAAACATTTTAAAATCAAGCCCCCATAACTATCAACGCTTATGAAAGACAAGCAAGCTCAAGTATTTAATTCAAAGCTCTTAACAAGATATGTTGATACTGCTACAAGTGAAAAAAAGGTTGGGAACCACTGGGTTAGATGACCGTATGTTTCAAATTTCATATCAGCGTTCTTTACAACCCATGGATAGGCCTACCGGTAAGTAGGGCTGCTGGCTGCAGCTGAGGGAAGTTTTGCTGTGCATGTACATTACAAGAGTTTCACTGAGAAGTATACAGTCATTGCAGAACTGAAAGTAAAAACATTTAATTGAACACTACTACAACACATGCTGTGTTTACACGGAAAAGCCAGAACTCCTCCATGATGTGATTGGCAGCTGTCACTCATCACTCTCAAATGTGTTAATGTCATGCAAAGTGTTCTATTTAGTGATAGGACTTTGATCATAGATGCCAACAAACTAAACCTTTAAGTGAAGTCATTGAAGGAGACTATTTGTACATTACAGTACCATAGTATGCCAGGAAAATAATATTGGTTATGTGTTTATGTACATCCAAAGCAGTATACCCAAATACCAGGATGTCCGACTGCACTCTGGTACATTTTGCAGTATGCAAGCATCAATATACACGGAACAAAAATATTAATTCAACACTTTTGTTTTTGCTACCATTTTTCATGAGCTGAAATCTCATTTTCTGTGTACACAAAATGTCTCTTTCTCTCAAATATTGTTCACAAATGTGTCTAAGTCTGTGTTAGTGAGCACTTCTCCTTTGGTGTGGCATATCAAGATGCTGATTAGACAGCATGATTATTGCACAGGTGTGCCTTAGGCTGCTCATAGTAAAAGGCCACTCTGAAATGTGCATCAGCAGAGGCCTGAAACGGGTCAGGTTAGGGAAGAGCGTACTCAGCGTAGCCCTGCCGTGGTGCGCTGGCTCTCTGTAGCTGGGGCCGGTGTTTTAAATAACATAAAAAAACTCCATAACAATAGCCCTACAAAGACCTTGTAAAAACCCTTTAAAAGCGTTGTAAAAGCTCTGTTAAAACAAGACTGTGGTAAAAGACTGGTTAAAAAGTGCAGGACGGGGCTGGTATGTTAAAAAGCAGATCTCCCCAACCCAGGGTCTCTGGAGGGGGGCGTGCGTGTGTGTGTGCAGGTGTGTGTGTGCGTGTATGGAGCTCGTCTCTATGGAATCAGTAAAAGACCTTAAATGAGGGGGGATCTAATATGGTTGATTAAAAGTGACTAGTTCTGTTAGTTCAAACCATGCATAAAATACAATTAAAAGTGATGGTAAAAAGTATTAAAACACAAGTGCAATAATAAAATAGGTTCAATTAAAATAATCTCCCCAACAATTAAAATTAATTAATTATTCATAATTTAAAAAATAATAGGAGTGTTATAATTAAGATAATAAGAATAATAAGAATGATAATAAATAAAAGAGGGAAGGGGGGCACACTGGGTTAGTAAAATAGTATAAAAATGAACTAGATGTCACTGAGTAATACAAAACACGTAGTAAGTTTAAAAGATTCATCATAGGACAGGTGTTTAATTTGCTCTGTTTATTTAAAAAGGTGGCAGTTCGGTGAAGATGTTCTCTCTCCAGGTGGTTTTGCTGGCCTCCAGGTAATAAAATAAATACAAATAAATATGAATAAATAAATAAATAAAAGGATGTGTAACGACTGAATGAACACAAGTGGAGGACTCAATAGCACGACTCAGAGACAGAGGCTTAGGATGCAAAAAAGGTCTTTATATCCAAGGTTCGGTACACGGGAGATCAGTCAATAAGGCTAACAAAACAGACGAGGAGTAGACAGGGACCGGGTCAGGACACGAAGCTGGGTCAGGTACACGTGGAATCAGATACTAGTAAAAATACTGCTGGAACACTAGGAATAACTAAGACGAACTGGCACTGAAGGGAATGTGGATGCAGACTAAGTAGGCAGAGGGAGAGATGATAATGGGGCACAGGTGAGGCTAATTATGGCTGGGAAGCAGGTGGAGTTCAATCAAGGGCAGGAAAACTGAGACTGAAATGAGAGAAACCACAATGAAAACAGGAACAATAACAAAAACATCAACAGGATGCCTCCTCATGTGGCTTTGATTACAATATGGTAAAAGCATGCAAATATGTACATATAAGGATAAAACATGTAATAAGTCGTAAAAACATATAAGAAATAAATATAAACACCATTAAAAGAAATAAGGTAGTGCTAGAAACATGCTTTAAAAATGGAGCGCACTAGTAAAAAAAGTCCAGATGAGGAGGATCACTAAAATGAATTGGTTTGAAAAGGAATATAAAAATCTGTATAAATAATTATTAAATATAAGTGCTGTTAAGCCCCAAGGTCCCCGCCGGCGGGTACCCTTGTTTTTTTTCTCACGACACTGTCTCAGGGGATTTTAATATTTAAGAACCTATTAATGTGTTATACCAGATGAACGGGAATAATCTCAGCTAACTGACGATACAAACCATTTTTACCAAAACAAAACACAAGTCTCATAAGAAGCATCTAAATGACCCCTGAGCTAAAAATGCTAACCTATTACTGCACCGATAATCACTCCTAGCTCCCTTATTACTTATCCTAGGTCCACATCCAACACATCGTTTATGATCGCAAGGAGACACAGAATCTAACGGTGCCCACCTCAACACTGAAAGATACAAACTCGTTATCAACAAAAACGTACATCAAAACAAGTGGCCCACAACGCTAACATGGCTTACCTTCGTCTTTGTCTGGTCCAAACTGGTCTTCAATGGCATTAAAACGATAAAAAACGAGGGTGTAGTTAATCCATAGGTTAATCCAATGTGACTGTGTCCCCTTTGAAATGTTGTGATAATCTATAAGCAATACAACTGCTTTTCCGTTGCTTGATATCAGAGCAGCGATATTTCTCCCCTCTCCTGCAAGCTAGAATGCGCATGAGTGTGTGCGGAACGATTTCCCTTGGATTCTATTGGCTCTAACGGTCAGAAAGAGATGTCACATGTCAAAATCGAACAAGGGGGGCCAGAGATATGAAAAATCCACTCAAATGGCCCCAGAAGAGGTTTTTTTTGCTAAATCTGTCTAAAAAGGTCAAATATAACTTGTTTTGCATCAATCTTGATACAGGGTACTTATTATATGTTGTACTTTGTATTCCTAAAGCTTTTAGTCTACTAACCCATCATCCAAGGTTAGTTTTCACTATAAGTACAACATATCTTTTGGACGGACACTATAATTTACAGTTTTTTACCATGTTCAATCTGAATTTTCTTTAAAATAAAAAACATCTATATTGATTCTGACTTTTCTACATCCAACTCACAGGTTTATCATTACTTTGAGAAAAAAGATGATTAATTTAACCCTTTTAGAAGGGAAGATATGGTCATTTGTTCTGGGAATGTCATTTTCGAGCCTGAAACCTGAACAACAGGCTTGGGGCCTAGCAGGTTAATAAAATACGTGGAGGGTGGATTCAAGCAGGCTGACGCACCCGCAGAGAAAGGAGGTTAACATCACCGATCCGGAGGAGAGAGACCCTGGGGGGAGAGGAGATCCCACAGGTTATTAAAGTTTAAAATGGTTGTATAAAACGCTCGTGCCGTCCCCGTCTCTGATTTTGTATCGGTGTGGTTGGGTTACGTTAGGGTTAAACTAATAGTGCCCTATAAAGGGTTAAACAATCCCGTAGCATTCTGGTATCTGTAATGAGGTGTGGCCCTACCTTAGTGTGAGTGTGGCAGTCGTGCATTCTTACCTTATCCCATTCCAAATGGGTGGAATGATTTTATAAAAAAATAAAATCCTCACTTTTACAGAGTTTTTACCTTCTCTCGTTACATTGTGACATTATTTCCTTCCGGTGTTAACCTAATATATAATCAGGGGTGCACATCACTTTTTTTCCCTGGTTCTCAAAGGAGCACCTGGAGATGTTGCTTGGTGCTCATCCTTAAAATGAAATAAACCAAAACTTTTGAGGGGCTCTTGACTTTATTTGCCAGACACACGGCACAGAACACACATGCAGAGGTGAACACAGAACACACATGCAGAGGCGAACACAAGACAACATTAGCACAACCAGTAATCCTACAAACTGTCATCACTACCCTCCTGACTGTCTTCCTCTCTGTCAGACATGGTAGCTGATGATGTAGGCCTACTACTTTCTCTCTGGTTGAGTCTGCGATTAGCTGCTTGCATCCACAAGTCAACAGCTGGTTTTGGGTCGAAAGTCCAGTTTTAAAAGGATATGTTTGGTTACTGTCCTATAGTATACATTGGAATGATTTCAAACCTGTTTATCCCAATAATTATAAAGGAGTGCCTTGAAAATATGTGTTTACATAAATTGTGACCAAACCGTTTGAACTTAGACTAAAGTGAACTATCTAAACACTCAGAGTCCTTTACCTCACTGAGCTGTAGTTATCAGCCTCTCAGTCTGACTGGAGAGGATTCTCCCTCCACATTATTGTAGAAACATCTTCTTCTTATATCCGCAGCTAGCACCAGATTCTAATAACAACAGCGCCGGTACCGGTGCACCCTCCCTCTCTCCCTCGCTCACTCGCACTTTGGATGTGAGCTGCGGGCGCCAGATAAGCCAACATCCCCCATTTTCATCACTTACAGCGCCCATCGTACAGGGCAAATGAAACGTGTAACCGGGGTGAAAAGGGTGTTACATTTACTTAATAATGAATATTGTTACATCAAGGCCGAAAATTAGGATGAGCACCAACGGTCAAAAATGTTTTTTTCCCTCCCAGAACTACCAGCACAGCGCCTCCACAGATCTGGCGCCCTAGGCGAAAATCAACGCCAGTGCGACGGGCTGGCCCTGAGTTCATATGCAACTCGCAAATATCTTTCTCTCTCTCTCTCTTCTCCCTCCCTCTCTCTCAATGTTGGTACGCAAATGCGCCTTTTTTCAAATGACCCGGTGCTCTTTTTTTGGCCGAGGTGCGCATGCGCACCTGCGCACCAGTTATGTGCGGCCCTGTATATAATCATTAACCTGTTGAACCCCATCCACCCGCCGGCGGGCAGAAAAACGCATCATCTGCAGGAAAGGGCTTCTTAATATTTAATAAACTATGAATGTTTCATATCCAGTCTTGGATTTTCGTCATTTTAGGGGCAAGGCCATTTGGCCTTTGGTGTCACACATTTTTTCAGGTCGCAAAGGCTACATGCCAGGGCACAAAGGCCATTGAGGGAAACATTTGGATTTGGAGCTTACAAATTAAGAACTTCACTTTCTGATAAGAAAAACACACGAATGACATGGAAAATAAATCACTTTTTTAATATCAATAATGTCAAACATTATATCATCATATAGGCCTATGCCTCCTTAGTATTACCGTATATAAAATGAAATACTCTACTTTGAATAATTAGTGTTTGGTATTTTTTCCATCTACTACTTCTCCCATTCACAAATCGGAAATCAAATCAAAAAATCTAAAATTCTATTAATATGTAACATGAGGCGCATTCACACTGCGGTACTTTTCCCACAAAGGTTCATGTGAACTTAGTTCATGTGAACTATTTTATCGCGTTCACACCAAAAAGAGCCGGTACTAAAATTAGTTCATGTGAACCTTTTTACCCCCTCGAAAGTCCTTGCTAGAGAGCAGGGACTTTCGAGCGGCTCTTTTGTGAGAAAAGAGCTATATTTCTGATTGGCTGGGCGGATTGCAAACCACGCCCCGTAAAACTCCCAAAAAGTTTTGTGAAGCCGCCATTTTATTATCCTCGCATTAGCATTATTAGCATTAGCATTAGCCCAGCGCAGAAACGCAGAGAGACTAACTTATGGCAACACAAAATAAAACATGGGAGCGTTGGAAATGAGGAGGTGTCGGCGTTCTGGCGATTTACTCGGAAGGCTTCAGTCCCCAACTCCGGGGACTTCCGGCCGGGGACTTTGGGCGGCAGTATACGCCGTGAAGTGGTTTGCGGCCTGCCAGTAAACCCAAAGCAGAAGAAGAACCAACGACTTCATTTGCCTAATCCACCCCCAGGGACTTTTTCCAGTGTGAACGCGATCTGTACTTAGTTCATGCGAACTAAAGAGTTCACAATTAACTAAGTTCACATGAACCTTTGTGGGAAAAGTACCGCAGTGTGAATGCGCCTAAATATATTCAATTTCAGAGCAGAATAAACAGGCTTCAAGGGTCAAACTCTGCACATACATCATTCAGCAGTGCATCAACTCCTCACAGCTCTTCATATCTGTTCAGAAACTAGACAAAAGTTAAACATGTACAAACCACAGACTGTCTGTGTAATGGCGAATACAGTCGCTGCTTTAATGTTGTCTTTAGGACGTTTTTGTGAGTTTGGACGGAGCAGATACAGGTTAGTTTCTGATCTGATTGAATGGAGATCGCTCCATTCAGAGAACACGCATTTTAAAAGTTTTTCGCCTGCCGTCTTGTCTGCACACTTGTCAAAGCATGGTTTTTACTAACCGTTATCAGTATTTAGTTACTTCGGCATCATTTTGAAACGTGTATTACAATTAAATCACGGTAAAATAGATTAATTTGGTCGTAGTTGGTTTCCACCACAGTGTTTACACATGGATATAAGCACCGCCCCCTCTCCAGCGCCCCCTGTTTGAGTGACAGGAGTAAACACAGCTGACAGCTGCTGTGAAACTCCAGCGGTTAGAGCAGTGGTTCTCAAACTTTTTCTGTCATTCCCCACTTTGAACAGGTGGGCCTTTTCAAGCCCCACCTGTTCCTCATCGCTCCAATACAATGGTAGGCCAAGCTTAAAATTGTCAAATGTATCGTTCTATAACAGGGGTCTCCAACCTTTTTATTTAAAAAAATAAAACAAGTCGTGAGCTACTTTTACTCCTCTTTTTAGTTTTTTTGCACTGTATATATTTAGCACATTTTAACATTATGATATGCTACCTTTAACCTTAGAGTGCTGTTTGGGTCTGTGGGACCCGTTTTCAGTGTTTACTAAAATAAAATGTATGCAATTTAATTATTTTAACCTGCTTTATTTGGTGGTGGACGTCACATCCTTTAGACTGGGTCCGGGGGCATGCACCCCCAGGAAGATTTTTTTTAAATGTTGAAGTTAAATGCATCAATCTGTTGCACTTTGAGCTAGGGCTGCTCAATTAATCGTATTTTAATCGCAATTACGATTTTGGCTTGCAACGATTATGAAAACAACATAATCTAAATAAAACGATTTTATTTATTTTTTAAATAGGGTTTTTAGTTGAATTATACTTAAAGTTCAGGGTAATCAACTGTTAAAAACATACTTTTCAAATTATTTTCTTCAATAAATTGATTAACGATTAACCAAGTAAATGGTTAATCGTGATATCAATTATTGACCCAAATAATCGAGATTATGATTTTTGCCATAATCGAGCAGCCCTACTTTGAGCCCAACATGAATTTATGGATACAGCTCTCAACACTTCGATGAAAGGGAGCTGTATACTTTTCAATAATCCAAACATCTTTAGAATATGATCTCAACCAATAACAAATCATTTAAACTGGTTTATTCTTATCTTATGTTACCTAGTTAGCATTCTTTCTTTTTATTTATGCATATTTGACTAATCCCTCCCCTTTTAAACTTTTTACTGTCCTATAGTACACATTGGAATGATTTCTTACTTTATTTTTTACAACTTTATTAAATAGATAAAGGTGTGCTCTCTCTCTCTCTTGCTCCACATTGCTTTTCTTCCCGACTGCAACGCGGTTGTGTGTGTCTGTGAGAGCCTTTCACATGTGTGTATGAGAGATTTTTACCAGTTGCGAGCCTGTCTCTGAGGGCCTAAGATATTCTACAAAATAATATTAAAAAACATTAAAACAAATTATATTTTTCTTTATATATATTTTTTAAATATGTTTTTAGTAATATTTGTCATTAGTTTTACCAAAAATAACTTGATTAAATTGTATTTAAAATAACATTTCCAAAGAAATAAATCCTTTGAATCTGCCTATTCAGTTTCTGTTTGAATGTGAAGGGTTAAATGAAAGACGCTCGTCTCTGCGAGGTGAAGATAGGAGCTGATTGGACGTCCAGCTATGAATTCACAGAGGGCCAGCTATAGTAACTGAACGTGAGAGTATTGTCAAATGACAGTACAATTGACCAATCATATCTTCCCTCTAAATGGGTGGGCTTTATTATCACGGACTTTATGACAAGTTCCGCCCACTGTGAAACGTTTCTTGTTTCCATAGCAACAACAACTGTCAACAGCGTAAACTCGCCTTCAAAATAAAAGCATGCCAAATTACACTTAAGACATACAACTGCAACGAAAGTAACAAACACAATGCAATATCCTTTTCAATTTCAAAGAACACAAATTGGGTTATCTACAGGGGTTGTTTTGTGTGGTAGAGGGTCGCTTTCATTGATGCGTTTTGCACCCCGGGCGGGCCGTTGTTTTCATATTCCACCAGTGTGAAAAAAAATGAATTTTTTATTTTTATTTTTTTAAATAATTTTTATTTTTTCGCGACCCACCAATCACATCTCTGCGCCCCACACTTTGAGAAACGCTGGGTTAGAGCGATGAGCATATTCGCATCACGTCCGTTGTGAACGCAGCATAATGCAGTTCAGAAACCACTGTTCTGACGCTTTTAAAGCAACTTCGAGATTTTAACAGTATCAGGGGCACACAGTCACACAGTGGCCGTAGGACGTACACTTATTTTTGGGCTTCACGGCCAGACCGAGGGGCCATGACGGCCGGTAAAAATCCTACCCTGTTCATATCCATGTAATGCAGTGCTTCTCAAAGTGTGGTCCGCGGACCACTGGTGGTCCGTGAGCGCCCCCTAGTGGTCCGTGAGTATATTGGTAACATTTCACATTTGAAATAAATAAATACATTTAGGTTTTCCGCACTCTCACGGGAATATCTCCGCAATGGAGTGAGCTTAAGTTTCACTTTCGATTGCATGATATAGCCCAGCGCAACACCTTCATCACACATGTTGCCACTTGTTTGTACCGTTTTCAGGCGATTTGTAATCTGTTCTAGAAAAACGATGTGATTTTGGATATTTGTGGAGTTAGGTCAGGGGTGCCCAACCTTTTTTGAACCGAGAGCTACTTTTAAAGTCACCAGTCTGCCGAGATCTACCAGTCCAAATAGAGAGGCGTAGCCATTACTGACAGCCTACTACCAGGTGAATACACACTTCTACTTGTATAAAACTGACCGTACGATGAATACTTCATAAAATACTGCAGATCCTTTATCTTACCTCTTTCTAATCTACACACATACAAGTATTTAACTGAAGTTACACAACAGTGTTGTTGAAACAGAGTTGGAGTTTATTCACACGTCACATACTACAGTGGGTAATGTTTTCAAGAAACATTGAACAGTGCTGCCAGATATGACACAGGAAAAAAAGAAAAGACTCTGAACCCTTTCTTTGCCATTATATAAAAATAGTGTTGCTACAAACGTATAAATGAGGCTTACTAATAAGACAACTCAGATCTGAAACTACACAGGAATCTGCTGCCAAAGTGCAATAAAAAAGACAAAATTAATAGAATCAAACCCTTTTTTTTGTTGCATTTTAGTAGAGTATAAACATAAATGCCTTTAAAATAGGATGCAAGCAACATTAGTTTATTAACCTGAATTGATAATAGACTATAATCAATTTAAACAGAACAGATCTTAATGTTTGCATTCTTATACCATTTTGTACAATAATTATAATGAATAAGTTCAAACAAACTAAAACTTACAGCTGATTAATAACGATATCTAACTTGAGTTTTTATTATATCAAAAACCTGTTGAAATGCTACTGTTATTTTGACTGTCCCCAAAAAGCGCGTCGGCAGCCTCCAGGAAAGCTTCTTTCACAACTTCGCCGTCTTTGAAAGACTTCATGTGTTTCGCAAGAATGTGATTGACACGATAAGATGCTCTGGTAGCAGCCTTGCTCTTGTTGTTGGGCCTGGTGAAAATGGACTGCTGTGCATTTAGCTGTCCTTTCAGGTCCCTTTTGGGAGCGTAGGGCAGAATTAGGAGGGAATTCCGTCTCGCAGCGTTTGTGCACTGTTTTGAAATGCCGCTCCTAAATTACCCTTCTTCGATAAAGCCACGCTCGCAGTGCAGATGAGACAGATGGACTTTGAATTGGAATAGATACAAAAATAATCATCCTCCCACTCGGAGTGAAAATTATATATTTGGGGCTTTTTTGCTTCTGCCATTGCGGTCTTGTGTGTGTGCGGACTGTCACTCCTGTTGACACGGACAACGTCAGCGAACTAGTGCCCACCCTGGTGCCCACTGCCCACAAGCCACGCCCCGACACATGGGGTCACGCCGGCCAATCACAAAGCTTTGATGCGTTCAAGTGCATTATTCTGGCACAGGAAGATTATGTTATAGGACATTAACGATAAAACTGAATATTGTTGTTCTATTTTTAGACACATCTCACGATCGACTGGGAATCTCCCCGCGATCGACCGGTCGATCGCGATCGACTGGTTGGGCACCCCTGAGTTAGGTGGTCCGCGAGTGTTTTTTTATTGGTTAAGTGGTCCTTGGTATGAAAAAGTTTGAGAAACACTGATGTAACGGGAAGAAACTCAGCTAACTGATGATATGTGTCACTACCAAGCGGCAAACTGTGGGGTAGAGCCGGGAAGCCAATACGGAAGTGCCACACACTGCAGTTCATATATTGGCCAATAGGCGATGGCTGCAGAAAGGAGCAATTTCCATAGACCCCCATGTTAAAATGCCCAATTTTACAGCAGAAAAAAACATGTTTCTACCCCTGGCTCCATACATTTTTATTATCGATGTAGTTAGATTCCATCTTCATGATTATGGATCTGTGAGTGAATTGTTTTCTAACGCGACCCTTTTATTTATATTAGGTCTTAAAGTTTGTGCATAAATTAGGGCGTGGTCACATTGAGTGACGGCTCTGTGAAGTGACTGCCGCTGTTAGCTTCTTGTCTCTCTGCTACCTGCTCCGTGAAGCTACAGGGACTCTGCCTGCTCAGCTCATCCAGGAAACACAACTTGTAGCCGGCCGTGGTTGTTTGTTCTTCATGCTTATATATCGGACTATTGTGACTCGCTCTGCGGTTAAAACAGACGGTGCATGAATGCGGTAAGTGAAATTCGAGTGCTTTATTTATGTGTTAATGATTTTAATCAGCTACGTAATGAATGGTAAGGCTTGGGTTAGCATGTAAGCTAGTGGTAGCTACATCGGTGCCAACGATGCTAATCGTAGCCTCCAAGTTAAAATCATAGACTGTATATATAAAGGTTAAAACGAAATAGACAAGTGTTAAGCGCTAAGTGGGATAATACTGTTGAACAAACGGCTTCTGTTTGAGGTTGATAAAATAAGGTTACATCCTTGTAACTTAGAGATATTTTATTATGTAGGTAGGAACTGTATGCATCTAAGGTTAATTTAAATTGGCTATGCTCAAGTATGTAGACAAGCTAATGTCGAAGTAGTGTATGTGAAATCAACCTCACAATAAGATGTGTGTATATTACAATTATTAATGTCATATTTCAAGATGATTACTTAGATATTACAATATGGTTGGTTGAGCTGGAGTTCATTATTGAGCTTACACGTTAACGTCACAGTCATCTGAAGAACGAACCCAAACCTTGTTGTTTTTATTAATTGCATTACCAGATGGGTATCAAATAAACAGTAAGCTTTGGTAACACAACTTCCAAAGTTACAGTAAAATAAAAAGGCCCCTGACTCGGACAATACACAATCCAACATGTTCAACAGAAGAGAATCAGTTATATTGTTTGTACACATGGTACTTTACATATATATATCTGTTTGTTTAAGGTGTCCAGGTCATGCAGACAGGCTGGACCAGAGAGTGAGAGACAGAACTGGACTCCTCACAGCAGTGAACTTCACAGGTACAAAGACTCTTGTTTTCATACTGTACAAAGAATCAAGAAAGATATTGGTTTAAATGAATGAAGTATTGACTTGAATACACTGATATACATTCCATTAAACAATACTAAATACTAGATCACCTACACATCAGTTAAGTTGAGGGGTTTTTCCATGCACAAAGTTACATTTTAGATATTTAGCAATATGATTTTGTCAGCTTTCTAATTTAATGTATTGAAGGCAAAGATATTTAACACATAGTGAGAACTGCTACTATTTATCTCTCAATATTGTCTGTAAAAAACGTGGTAAAAGTTATTCTTTCAGTGAGACAACAGAGCAAGCTTCTACAGTTGCACTACGTTTTGATAACAGTTAAATATTATTTTGATAATAACATATATTTCAATGTTGATGAGCTTCATACTGTTCATTCATAATCTGATTGTCTTTGTAGCTCACTGTTAAAATAAAAAAAAAACATTACAATTACAAAATAATTATATCTACAGCCCCTAAACACACAAACACACCGCTTTCATAAATAACACACTTGTTCTGCAATAATATGTTTTATGTTTCCTGTAATTTTTGTTAGGAAAGGACATGCCTGAAAGACACAACATTTTCTCCTTCTCTGAGGGTCAAGAAGAACATCCAAGAGGAACATTAAAAGCTGATGCTATGAGATTTTAAGACCAGTACAGGACATTCACTAAGAAACTACTTTTATTGTAAAAACAGTCAGCTGATCGAATGCAGCTATTTCCACATCTACACTCCATCCGCTGATTATTTCTATTCGCCTCACTTTATGAGCTTCACATCACTTGTGCCTTGTACCGCAGAGTTTGCAACGTCACAAATAAATGGGGCCAATCTTCAGTCAGATGTGAAAGTGTAATCTAACCTTTTCAGTAAGAATAATGGACAAAAGGAGTGCAAATACAAATACAATTTATTGAAATGTGAACCAAAAGTTAATCAAATGTTTTAAATAAAAAGCACATATGGACAGAAGGTGTAAACCTATTAAATGTATAAGTAAACACATTTAGTCAAATAAAGTGACCGACTAGGCCTGTGCAGTTGGTATCAGCTGTGCCCAGCTCCTCCATCAGGCCTGGTCCTCCTCGCTGAGGAAAGACCCTCAGTCCTCCTCGCAGAGGGAAGACCCTCAGTCCTCTCCAAACCAACAGACAGGACGTCCATCACACAGAGGTTTCTCCCTGAAGTCTCTGCAGCTCTCTGGACACCATGCTGTCTCAATCTGTCCGCACTGAATATGAGAGGGGGAAAATGAAAATAATAAATTATTTAGACAATAAGAAACATAAAGTTGACTGTTGAGTTGCTCAGTTTTTTTAGATTGTCAATACTATTACTGTATAACTAATATCTCAGGTTAAGAGGCACATTCAAATAAAGATTGGTCTTTAAATACATTATGCTAAAAACTCAATAACTTAGATTATTATTTATAGTTTTGCTGAATAGTTTCATGTCCGCTTACCTTAGAAACGTAAAATGCGACGGCAGCGTGCAGATGGGGAGCATGTTAGCTTAGCTTGGTAGCTTCAGCTAGCTCTGGAACTTCCAGCTCGGTGGCAGCAGGTCCCGCCTCGGCTCCACCTCTTTGCCCTTATTTGGAGCAGGCTGGAGAAGGCGGGAGTTGAACTCTGACGTCACTGTCGAGCCGTTAGTGGACGACTCCGCCTACTAAGGGCTTCTCGGCAACTCTGCAGAATCCTATGGGTGACGTCACGGACCCTACGTCCATATATATATACAGTCTATGGTAGTGACCATATAGACTGTATATATAAATAATAACCAGACTATCATTACATCTAAGTACCAGTTCTAGATCCTTGACTTTAGATTCATAAGACAACATGTATTTAAAGACCAATCTTTATTTGAAGGTGCCTCTTAACCTGATATATTAGTTATACAGTAATAGTATTGACAATCTAAAAAAACTGAGCAACTCAACAGTCAACTTTATGTTTCTTATTGTCTAAAGCATTTATTATTTTCATTTTCCCCCTCTCATATTCAGTGTGGACGGATTGAGACAGCATGGTGTCCAGAGAGCTGCAGAGACTTCAGGGAGAAACCTCCGTGTGATGGACGTCCTGTCTGTTGGTGTGGAGAGGACTGAGGGTCTTTCCTCTGCGAGGAGGACCAGGCCTGATGGAGGAGCCCATGCTGGGCATAGCTGATACCAACTGCACAGGCCTAGTCTGTCACTTTATTTGACTAAATGTGTTTACTTATACATTTAATAGGTTTACACCTTCTGTCCATATGTGCTTTTTATTTAAAACATTTGATTAACTTTTGGTTCACATTTCAATAAATTGTATTTGCATTTGCACTCCTTTTGTCCATTATTCTTACTGAAAATGTTAGATTACACACTGAAGATTGGCCCCATTTATTTGTGACGTTGCAAACTCTGCGGTACAAGGCACAAGTGATGTGAAGCTCATAAAGTGAGGCGAATAGAAATAATCAGCGGATGGAGTGTAGATGTGGAAATAGCTGCATTCGATCAGCTGACTGTGTTTTCACAATAAAAGTAGTTTCTTAGTGTACTGGTGTTAAAATCTCATAACATCAGCTTTTAATGTTCCTCTTGGATGTTCTTCTTGACCCTCAGAGAAGGAGAAAATGTCATGTCTTTCAGGCATGTCCTTTCCTAACAAAAATTACTGGAAACATAAAACATATTATTGCAGAACAAGTGTGTTATTTATGAAAGTGGTGTGTTTGTGTGTTTAGGGGCTGTAGATATAATTATTTTGTAATTGTAATGTTTTTTTTTATTTCAACAGTGAGCTACAAAGACAATCATATTATGAATGAACAGTATGAAGTTCATCAACATTGAAATATATGTTATTATCAAAATAATATTGAACTGTTACAAAACGTAGTGCAACTGTAGAAGCTTGCTCTGTTGTCTCACTGAAAGAATCACTTTTACCACGTTTTTTACAGACAATATTGAGAGATAAATAGTAGCAGTTCTCACTATGTGTTAAATATCTTTGCCTTCAATACATTAAATTAGAAAGCTGACAAAGTCATATTGCTTGTTAACATCTAAATGTAACTTTTTGCATGGAAAAACCCCTCAACTTAACTGATGTGTAGGTGATCTAGTATTTAGTATTGTTTAATGGAATGTATATCAGTGTATTCAAGTCAATACTTCATTTATTTAAACCAATATCTTTCTTGATTCTTTGTACAGTATGAAAAAAAGAGTCTTTGTACCTGTGCTGAAGTTCACTGCTGTGAGGAGTCCAGTTCTGTCTCTCACTCTCTGGTCCAGCCTGTCTGCATGACCTGGACACCTTAAACAAACAGATATATATATGTAAAGTACCATGTGTACAAACAATATAACTGATTCTCTTCTGTTGAACATGTTGGATTGTGTATTGTCCGAGTCAGGGTCCTTTTTATTTTACTGTAACTTTGGAAGTTGTATTACCAATGCTTACTGTTTATTTGATACCCATTTGGTAATGCAATTAATAAAAACAACAAGGTTTGGGTTCGTTCTTCAGATGACTGTGACGTTAACGTGTAAGCTCAATAATGCTCCAGCTCAACCAAACATATTGTAATATCTAAGTAATCATCTTGAAATATGACATTAATAATTGTAATATACACACATCTTATTGTGAGGTTGATTTCACATACACTACTTCGACGTTAGCTTGTCTACATACTTGAGCATAGCCAATTTAAATTAACCTTAGCGATGCATACAGTTCCTACCTACATAGGCTAATAAAATATCTCTCTACGTTACAAGGATTACCTTATTTTATCAACCTCAAACAGAAGCCGTTTGTTCAACAGTATTATCCCACTTAACGTCTATTTCGTTCTAACCTTTATATATACAGTCTATTATTTTAATTTGGAGGCTACGATTAGCATTGTTAGCACCGCTGTAGCTACCACTCGCTACACGCTAACCCAAGCCTTAACATTCATTACGTAGCTGATTAAAATCATTAACACATAAATAAAGCACTCGAATTTCACTTTCCGCAAAACCGCATTCATGCACCGTCTGTTTTAACCGCAGAGCGAGTCACAATAGTCCGATATATAAGCATGAAGAACAAACAACCACGGCCGGCTTCAAGTTGTGTTCCCTGGATGAGCTGAGCAGGCAGAGTCCCTGTAGCTTCACGGAGCTGCTAGCAGAGAGACAAGAAGCTAGCAGCAGAAGTCACTTGACAGAGCCGTCACTCAATGTGACCACGCCCTAATTTATGCAAAAACATCAAGACCTAATATAAATAAAAGGGTCGTGTTAGAAAACAATTCACTCACAGATCCATAATCATGAAGGTGGAATCTAACTATATCGATAATAAAAATGTATGGAGCCAGGGGTACAAACATGTTTTTTTCTGCTGTAAAATTGGGCATTTTAACATGGGGGTCTATGGAAATTGCTCCTTTCTGCAGCCGTCGCCTATCGGCCAATATATGAACTGCAGTGTGTGGCACTTCCGTATTGGCGTCCCGGCTATTCCCCAGAGTTTGCCCCTTGGTCACTACCCGATCCGTCCCCCTGCCCGATCTGTACTGCGCATGTGCGAGATGGTCCGCCATATTGGAGAACTCCGGACGGCAACCCAAGAAGGACCCTTGACACAGTGGCTTTTGGCAAAGCTCAAAAGGAAAACTCGAGAGAGATGAGTTATTGTTATTACAACGTGACTTCACTATTATTTAACAACTCTTTTTATTGGGTTCTTTTATTTGGGGTTAAGTCCATTGTCAGAATAAGTGAGAAATGGATTTAACTTCTGTTAGACAGCAATATGCCATACATTTTTGCATACATTCACAGTAAATATTTATTCAGAAGTCACGTTGTAATAACAATAACTCATCTCTCTCGAGTTTTCTTTTTCAGCTTTGCCAAAAGCCACTGTGTCAAGTGTCCTACTTGACATGCCGTCCGGAGTTGTCCAATATGGCGGACCATCTCGCACATGCGCAGTACAGATCGGGCAGGGGGACAGATCGGGTAGTGACAATATGAAAAAATTTTATTAAAAAAAAACACAAGACTAACGCTGAGCCTCTGAATTAGCCCTGAGCGAAAAAATGCTAACGCCGTTAGCATATAACTCACTCATAAAACCCTTATTACTTATCGTAAATGCAAATCCATTGACTACAGTGGCGAGCCGTGACTTTTATACCTAGGCCCTCTGACCCCCCCCCCCCCCCCCCCCCTTCCCTCGAAAGAAAATAAGAGATATTACGTCACAGCGTATACTTCAGCGGAATATCAAAACAGCGGCCCGGGGTGCAAAACGCATCAATGACAGCGACCCTCTACCACACAAAACAACATCATTTATATAAACACCTATCATGACAGGGCACCCACAGCCAAGTAACAATTAAAAATGAATTAAGTCGGCACGGCGGCCCACATTGAAAATGACCAACCCCTGATCCCACCGGAAGCGTCTGCGCCGCGCTGCGACCTCCTCCTGCATCATAACCCACCAGGCGCGTTTCAAACGTTGCGGAAGCGGAGCGTCGTGTGTGCAGCCTCGCAGTTGTTGGATGAACGTTCCACTTCCTGCCTGCGCCGCGTCAAAAATAGGATTCATCCTATATTTTAGAAATTCCTTGCGGCGAGGAGCTTCTGGGACGCTTCGAGCCGCGGCGCAGCGGGTCTGGTGGAATAGCACCCATTGACTAGAGTGGCCGCGATCGCTAAAAACGCGGCAGCCGCAGCGCAACGCAGCGCAGACGCTCCTGGTGGGATTAAGGGGTTAGGCCTACCTTTGATGATCAAATCACTTAAACACAAAGTCCATCCTCCTGTCCTTTTGGATGAAACACTTGCGGGTCATTCAGCTGATCCTTTGCCACTCCAGTTTATCATTGTAGGCTAACTCAATCTTGAAAATGACTCGGTTAATAATTTCGCAACGATGTCACCACTATCACTGACATGAGCCATCATGAACGAATTTATGCTAATCATAAATCTATCCATCATAAATCTATCGATTAGATTGATGATTCAAAAATAATAAAAGTGTGGATATTATCCGGCTGAACAAAACGTGCATTTATCTAACAGGTTCGTTTTCCACAGACCTTATTTCCAGCTATTTTCCAAAATCCTATGGAGAAATCACGTTGCTTTCTGTCGAGGGAATCCGAGCGAAGCTTACTTCCGGGTTTTAGGATGCGTCACTGCACCACTTGCATAGACCTCACAGCGGGCGGAACTTGTCATAAAGTCCGCGGAAATAAAGCCCGCCCATTTAGAGGGAAGATATGATTGGTCAATTGTACTGTCATTTGACATTACTCTCTCGTTGAGTTACTATAGCGGGCCCTCTGTGAATGTAGAGAGGGACCAACAAGCTCTCCCGTCTTCACATAACTCGCAGAGATGGGATTTAACCCTTCACATTCCAACAGAAACTGAACAGGCAGATTCGAAGGATTTATTTCTTTGGAAATATTATTTTAAATACAATTAAATCAAATTATTTTGGTAAAACTAATGAAAAATTTAACAACAAAAAAATATAAAAAATAATATTTTTAATTTTTGTATTTTTTAAAATGTTTTCAAATATTATTTTTTAGAATATCTTAGGCCCTCACAGAGGGCCTAGAGGGCCCTGGCGGCTCGCCACTGATTGACTAGCATCGTGAGAGTACACAGAATCGATAGGCATCTATATAATCACTCCATGATAAGAACTCGCAAAGATTATAACACAACACGTGGCATTAGGTAGCAAACACGGCAATATTGTTTACCTTTGTTGTTGTCTGATCAAATGTTGTCTTCAATGGCATTAAAACGATAAAAAACGCTGCTGAAGGTTAATCCATAGGTTAATCCAATGTGTCTGTATCACTTTGAAATGATTTCTGATAATCCATGAGCAATAAACCTAGTTTTAAGATTTCAGATTTCAGAGCGTAAAATAGCTTTCGCTTTGGGCAAACTGCGTGTGCCATGGTATCGTTGGTGTGTATGTGGAAATTCCCCTTCGATTCTATTGGCTCTAACGGTTCAAAAGAGATGTCAATCATCAAAATCGACCAATGGGTTCCAGAGAAACGGCAAAAACGCCCATTTCCCCAGAGGTGGAGTTTTTTTCTTCTTCTAAACCTCCCTAAAAAGGTCAAATGTCACTTGTTTTGCATCAATCTTGATACAGGGTACTTATTATATGTTGTACTTTGGATTCCTAAAGCTTTTAGTCTACTAACCCATCATCCAAGTCTGGTTTTCACTATAAGTACAACATAATTTCTGGACGGACACTATCATTTACATGTTTGTACCATGTTCAATCTGAATTTTATTTAAAATAAAAAACATCTATATTGATTCTGACTTTTCTACATTCAACTCACAGGTTTATCATTGCTTTGAGAAAAAAGTTTATTAATTTTCCCCTTTTTAGAAGGGAAGATATGGTCATTTGTTCTGGGAATGTCATTTTCGAGCCTGAGACCTGAAAAACAGGCTTGGGGCTTAACAGGTTAATGCACCGGTTAACATTTTTCCATTTTCATTAAAACCTCTTTCGGTAGAGTTCAAAGGGAAAATCCTCATTTGTTCAGTATATATTTTGTATATATTTTTATTTTATTCCTCTGGATTGTGAGAAACAGCATTTTGTTTTCCCTGTCTGTATCACACAAAAAGAAGATTGACAAAAAGGACACTTTGAATTAAGCCCCGCCTCCAATCCATTGTATCCATTCACGTGTTGGCTCATTCAAATAAATGAATAACTCTATATTCAGATTTAATTTTTTAGGCCCTGTATGGTATTTTAGCCCTGAGCGCAGGATCAGCTGAAAAGAGTCCAGGAAGCTTATCTACAAGTTAACAGCGTTTAATTAAACAATGATACGATAATACAATTACATTGCAAGAATGGTGAACAGCTGTTGCTCTCCCCCCTTCGGCATGGGATCAGAGCAAGACACCGATTTCCTGTGTGCATCACATGTTCTCATCGGAAATCTTCTCTCATTGGTTGGCGGAGAGGGGCGGGTCCAAGACACGTCCTGTCTTTTTCTGGTGTTAGTTTTACAATATTCTAATATCTGTTGGCCATTTTAAACATTCCCTAATAGCATTGCAGCGTCAATAAGTGAGGGTTAAAGACAGTGTGAATACTCCTTAAATTCACGTATGCAAAACATAATATTAGCTACATGCTAATGCTAACCTGAAGTTGACGATATTTACTCGGGGAAACCGGAAGTTGAGTGTGTGAACATCCGGTTTTCAGAATAAAGCAGCTTTAAATTAGAACAGTGTATTCATTTAAAGTTACAGCACATAATATTGATTTTCTTACAGCCCCAATTATATAAATAAGGGCTATTCAAGTTTCCATTCTGGGAAGTAGATTTACCTAAAAAGATGTATACGCTTTACAGACGTTTCCTTCCCAATATAATGGGAAAACGTTATTTTAGACCCACAATCCTTTGCACCTTTAGAACGGCTTGCTCACACACCTGCGCAAAGTTATGACAAATTATTATTCCCTAGTTGTATGCATACTACAAACTGGATTTTTCAATGTGGAATCTAGAGCGGCACCTCTCAGAGCTCTCCCTCCCTCTCTCTCTCCAGGTGGTGTTTTCTCGAGTCACCCGGGTCTGTAAGAACGATAATGGAGGATCTCCCAGAGTTCTGGAAAGATACTGGACTTCTTTTCTCAAGGTGAATTCCCTTTTAATAAAATGACTTAAGGGCACGTTCTCTGATGTCAGGAAAATGAATGTCACAATGTGAAGCCAATTGAACTGTGTGTGTGTGTGTGTGTGTGTGTGTGTGTGTGTGTGTGTGTGTGTGTGTGTGTGTGTGTGTGTGTGTGTGTGTGTGTGTGTGTGTGTGTGTGTGTGTGTGTGTGTGTGTGTGTGTGTGTGTGTGTGTGTGCAGGCTCGTCTGAACTGCTCGGTTCCTGGAGATTCGTTCTTCTACTTCGACATTCTTCAGTCCCTCACCAACGTGCTGCAGATTAACCAGAGGCCCGCTGTGGTGGGGGTCTTCACCACGCAGGATAACAGGTAACATGAGGGCCAACTCTGTGAGGACCACTTTCAGGCTAACACCTGAAGAGTGAGTACATTTTTTAAAAGTGGTGACAAGAGTTAAGAGTTCTGTTCTCTCAGAAGAATCGCTTAGTTACTCTCTGGATGATATCATGTTAGGATTGTGCAAAGAGTCAGAAACTCAGCAGAGATCTTGTCAGTCTATTGTTGTGTTGTTGTGTTGTTATGTTGTTGTCTTCAGATCTTCGGAGTCTCCGAAATTGAGTTTGTTGGTTTTGGTTTATTTTAAGTTATATTATTATATTAAGTTTGGTCTGACACTTATCACTAATTTTAAATTAAATCAGTTAATGTGCGTTCTTCTCACAATACATTATTTCCAGCTAAATACTTCTCCATGACATTCTCTGCAGTATTCCTGGCTCAGCAGTCTGTGCGTTCTACATGGACGACATAGAGAGCGTCTTCGATGGGAAGTTCAAGGAGCAGCGGACCAGCGACTCCTCCTGGACTCCAGTCCCTGAGGAGCAGGTTCCCAGACCCAGGTGGGACCACCCTTTCACTGGGGGCAAACTCAGGGTCCTCCCAACCTAGAACGCTTTAAAACATGGTTTAGACACGTAATGGTGCGTTCAGACATTTACCTTGTGTTACTGACCGCAGCGTCATTGGCGATTACTCGCATCAATATATGAAATAACCATCCTTACAGCTTACAGAAGCAGATTGGTTGTTTATAGCCGCATTTCAACAACAACACATCTTGAATGACTTTTTGTTTTCGTTGTTTCCAGGCCCGGTACATGTACCGGTGATGGTCCGGCTGTGGACTACAAATCATCGGTTCAGTTACCTGACGAGATGCTGATGTTTATCAAGTCGTACCCTCTGATGGACGAAGCTGTTCCATCTGTGAACCACCGGCCCTGTTTCACCAGGACTTCAAGCAGGTAACACACACACACACACACACACACACACACACACACACACACACACACACACACACACACACACACACACACACACACACACACACACACACACTCACACAAAATCTCACAAACACACACTCACACCTAAACAAATACACACACACACACACACACACACACACACACACACACACACACACACACACACACACACACACACACACACACACACACACTCACACTCACACTCACACAAACACACACACATGCAGTTTCTTTGCTGCACATTTCCATGTTTTGGTTTTATTAAGGCTGAGTTCAAGTTAAATCTAATTCGTCTCTTGATAGCAGACGGTTTCTAAAGTCAGTGTAATCAAGGGTCCACGTGCAGTCATATACATCCAAACTAAGAATTCCCATCAATTTAATGTCAGCTAATGCCATAAAATCATCCACCATGGATTTATTTTTAATATATATTCATACTGCTATGCAGTAGCAGGGACATTTTTTTACTTAGTGGAAGTAAAAAAATCAAATTGAATATCGAATATCCAGAGTCAACTTGTGGCCTTATTTAAGTAAGTAGGTGTGTAACAAACGGTATAATGTGCAGCATGCAGGTCGTTAATGAGAACCCCAGCAGTGTTCTTCTCTCATTAATTGTCACTAACTAAACTAACTGGACTTTTTGTATTTCATTGTTTGATTAGCACCTTAAACTAAACACACCCACCTATGTAACATTAAACACACTTAACACGTGTCATTGAAGCCATTTATAGCTTTTGATTTATGATAAGCATATCTTAGAGATATGTTTTTGAAATACAGTATGACTTAATACTCTATACCAGCGGTTCCCAACCTGTGGCAATAATTTTTTTCAAAAGAAATTGTATTTTTAATCTACTCTTCAAACACCTTAAATTAAGATTACTCTGATTGACTTTTAAGCTAGAAGAATAGTTGTATTTATTAACTGTGTGCGGTCTTCATCTAAAAGCCCAAATAAAATATTAAAGGGTGTAAATGTAAATTCAATATTTGCCGCAAAATAATTTGCAAAACATTAGGATTTGTGTGGAAACATTTTCATTATTACGATTTTAATTTAATTTTAACCTCTTTCCTTTCTCTTTCTTGATCCTGCTTAGCAACGATCATTACAGTCCTTGACAGTGGTCTGTTCTACTGGATTTACAACGTGTCACATGTTCTGAATTGACCAATCAGAACTTTATTTAGCCTCCGTATTGTTTATGGTGTAATGTGGGCCGCGAAAAAAAAAAGTTGATTCTTAAGTGGGCCCTGAGTTGAAAAAGGTTGGGAACCGCTGCTCTATACTGTATATATTTGTTAAGAGGAAATATATTCATTAGAATTGTATGTTCTGATAATGGGCAGCTCTTATGAATGAGTGATGTTAGGCTCCACCGGCTGAGAGCTATGCTTCACAATAATGATATGTAGGTTTTGGAATTATTTGTTTTCTGGAGTCAACCATAGTTTATTGCTGAAAATCATAATTATATAATTAAAAATAACACTTTTCAAGTGGAACCTATCAGTATCTCTGTGTGTGATTTTTTTCTAAATGTGTGTTGGACACCTAATCTGATGTGGTTTCTGAAAAAGGACACCAGGATTAGCCACTAAAGTGTTGTGATAAAAAAACATCTCTATATTTATATAGCACTGTGCTTGCAACCCAGCTTCAACAACAGCTTCACACTTAACCCCCAGTAGTAGCTACACTGTCAACCCAGTCTCACGGCATGTCGTGTTCACCAACACGATTTTTAATCTATTGATTCGTGTTCACCAACACGATTTGCCCCTTTTTTTTTTCGTGTTGCACAGCACGATTTTAAAAGCAATGTATTTCTACTGCCTGCAGCACGTCTTTTTCTCCGGTCGGGTCGAGGATGACCGGAAGCTGTGTGGTTCATAAAAACATGTTCTTACTCAATATCAAGCCACAGTTATTGCTTTTATTTGAAATCGTATAATTTCGGACTTTTGTTGCCGTCTGTGAGGAAAATAAATGGGGCTCAGAGCCTCAGGATACTGAAATCTGTATTTTTTCAATCTTTTTTTCCTTCTAATTTTTTATTCTTTTCAAAATAACACACTGTTATTTACTCACCAATAACACACAATTATCCTTGCTTTTACTTATTGGTTTAATTCCATAATCTCTGGCTTTTTTGGCGTCCGTCAGGAACTGAATTTCAAAATAAAAATAACCGGAAACAGACGTAGGCATTTCGAGCGATTACCCAAGATCCTCAGCTATGGTTTTAAGCTCGCTTATTGGATGTTTTAGCCGCAATGCATGCTGGGATTTGGTATTTATATGATATGAAATCCGGAAAACATTTTAAAAGAATAAAATAATACTTGAGCGCTCTTGCTTTTCTCTTTGAAAGTCATCACATAACGGCATTGTAATACACGGTTCGGCTGCATTGTATATTACAGATCTGCCGTAGTTCTTTATTTATAGAGCCCTGATGAGAAGACCTTTGGAAAAACTGAGAAAATGCCGCCGAAACTGAATACTTGACGTGGATCATAAATATATTCAACAATTAAACAACATCTTCAATTTCTCTTCACACAATACGTCTCCTTGCAATATCAACACTAATTCGGCTGACTTTTACATTTCATCTAATTCACAGATAGGTTATATTTACACCATAACGGTGCACAGCTGATATAAAAGGAATGTAGTTTTTAAAGATATTACTGATTTTCTTTGAATGTAAGAATGTAAATACTGAGTCTGAAATAGTATAGCAATACGCTGTAAAATTATGTGAAAGCGTGCATAAAACTACACATCTTCAGATGTTGTACGAAAACATACACTAATAATACAAAGTTATTATGGCTGTGTGTACCTTGTGTGCACCTCCTAGTGGTTAAAGCACGTTATTGAATTATTGTGTTTTATTTGATTAAAAAAATATTAAGAGTACATACTTTCATAGGAGGAAAGTATAAATATAGAATATAAAAAATCAAGAAGATACTATAAGTGATCTCTACAATAAAACAGTTTAGTGCAGAATGTACAAAGATATTAATAGGAGGAGGTGCAAAACAGAAAAACGAATTAACCTTTATTTAAACATTAAATAACAGATTAAGGTCTTCTTTTAAATAAGAAAAAAACTTTGGGGGTATCTATCTACAGATAAATATTAAGCCTGACAAAGTACTTAACGTCTAATATATTGCTTTCCTGCAATGTTAACTATGTTGAAGCACTTATTTTAACTGATATTATACATATGAATTATACTCTTATGTATGTAGATAGAATAAGAAATGTGCAGAATATGACAGTTTAATGGTGGAGGTACACACATATTGATAGATGTCTTGTAATGCACTGTTGAGGAACCTGTGACCCAAGTGTTTCATTCATTGCATAACTACACCGTAGTTGTGTATATGATATGTCAATAAACCTTTGAAAATCTTGAAAGGGATGTGCAAAATAGCCATAATATACAGTCTTTAATTAACTATTAGTAGAGAATAACGAGTAATGAATATATTTTATTACTCGTTTCCATTCATGTCAATTGCAGATACATGTTTAGTCTTCTCAAGCACCAACTATCAAATATCTCTCCTGATTGTTGGCACTTGACAATCACCTTAGCTGAATTTTACTCAGGTGTAACTAAAGTCTGCTTTAAGGGTTGTTTATATTTCACATAATTAATCAGAATCTGCAAAGTAACTCAAATAAATGCAGTGGAGTAAAAATACCAGGTTAACCTCTGAATTGTAGTGGAGTAGAATTACAAAGTAACAATGAGCTGTCATGTGGGTATTAATGCTGCGCATTATGGACACAAGCGATTTTCACCCATTTATTAATTATATGTTTTACATTTGATAACACCAATGTGTTTAATACTGGCAACTTCTAATTGTGGGAAAAATGAAAATGTTCAGTAGAGACCTCCCATAGAACATTTTGCGAAACACAATAGCCAGCATGTGTAGTTCTGGGGGGGCGTTCGATTCCAGTTTTGGATAGTCTGGCGTGGTTTCGTTCCATTTCACACAGCTGTTTGACACTCTGCGTAACCTTACGGGGACTGTAGTCCTAAACGATAGCTGGGGATTATGGGTAGTGTAGTGTCTTCGGCCATCCTAAACTCAGAAATATTGACAATCGCAATGATGCTCGAAATGTCCCTTAGAGGCCTACGTCTGTTTCCGGATATTTTATTTTGAAATTCAGTCCCTGACGGACGCCAAAAAAGGCAGAGATTATGGAATTAAACCAATAAATAAAAGCAAGGATAATTGTGTGTTATTGGTGAGTAAATAACAGTGTGTTATTTTGAAAAGAATAACGAATTAGAAGGAAAAAAATATTTTAAAATACAGATTTCCGTATTCTGAGGCTCTGAGCCCCATTTATTTTCCTCACAGACGGCAACAAAAGTCAGAAATTATACAATTTAAAATAAAAGCAATAATTGTGGCTTGATATTGAGTAAGAACATGTTTTTATGAACCACACAGCTTCCGGTCTTCCTCGACCCGACCGGAGAAAAAGACGTGCTACAGGCAGTAGAAATACATTGCTTTTAAAATCGTGCTGTGCAACACGAAAAAAAGGGGCAAATCGTGTTGGTGAACACGAATCAATAGATTACAAATCGTGTTGGTGAACACAAAATGCCGTGAGACTGGGTTGACACTGTTGGTTTCAAATATAACAAATCCACAGGTAATAAAGCTTACTTACAGGTTTGACATGAATCACTAGATTGACATTACCCTGATTCAGCTCACTGGGAAGACAGCAAAGCTCAAGCTTGATTGATTGATTGATTGAAAAGTGTATTAACAGCTTGTATATTGGGTACAGTACAGTACAGCTCAAAACATACAATTGTTAAGGGGATGCAGACCAGAGAAAGACTTTCGTCTTGTTTACATCAGGGTCCCCCATTTCCAATTCATCATGTCATTTAAGACATATAAGACATATTTGACATACAGATGGCTTATTTACAATTTACATACAGGTGGTTTTTTACATACAGATTGCTTATTTACAATTTTCATTTTAGATTTCGTTCTAATACATCCTAACCGGACATTTAAGACATACCAAGTCTACAGATATACAGTTAGTAACAGAGTCTAAAATGCGAGTATATACATAGATGGGGGGGGGGAAGCTGTCCATTGAACGACAGGTTGAGATTTGTACCATTACCGGGGCCAGTTTTGCAATGCTCTCCCCCGAAGGTGCTCTTTAAGAGAGGTTTTGAAGGTAAGTATAGTTTTACTTTCCTTTACAGTTGTGGGAAGAGCGTTCCACCTTGATGTGGCATAATTGCGAAACGTGTATTCCCCCTTTTTTGTGCCAAATCTGGGTTTCACATGATTTGTGGAGCTCCCTCTGGTGTTATGATCATGGTATTCCTTGACCTTTGGGAATAATTGTGACATGTACATGGGTACCATAGCGGTGTAGTGGATCTTGTAGACCAGGCCCATTGCAAGTAGCTGTACTCTGTCGTCTACTCTAAGCCATCCTAGGTTGTCAAAGTGGGCAGAGGTGAGGTGGGTTCTAGATGAAAGGTCAAGCAGTAGTCTGACCAGTTTATTTTGCGATGTTTGAAGTTTTATTTTTAGCGCCTTGGAGGTGCTATGGTACCATGACGTGCAAGCATAGTCATAGTACCCTTAAATGAGTGCTCCTGCCAGAGTTTTCAGGGTGTTTTTGTTTACCAGAGAGGAGATCCGGTATAGGAATCTAGTTCTTTGATTGACTTTTTTTATTACATTGGATGCCATTTTGTCACAGGAGAGGTTTGCCTCAAGAATAGATCCTAGGTATGTAATTTCCTTCTTACTTGTGACAATAATGTCGCCCAATGCAACTGAGAAGTCGTCGGATTTGCTGAGATTATGTTTCGAACCGAAGAGAATGGACTCTGTTTTACCCAGGTGTAATGATAATTTATTATCGGCGAGCCAGGTGCAGATTCTGCCGAGCTCGGAGCTGAGGGTTTTTTCAACCTGCAACCTGTTCCTGCCAGAGACCAGCAGGGCTGAGTCGTCCGCGAACAGGAACAAGTTGCAGTCACCTGCTGATGACATGTCATTTACATAAATTAGGAACAGTAACGGACCTAATATGCTTCCTTGTGGAACACCACAGCTCACTGGGAGGGGGGGGGGACAGAGTACCGTTTACCTCCACCATCTGTTCTCTCCCCTCCAGGTAGGATTGCATCCAGCTCACCGATAGTTTATCAAAACCAATTGCTTTTAGCTTGTCAATCAGAATGGGGTGATTGACAGTGTCGAAAGCCTTTTGTAGGTCCAGCATCACCATGCCGCAGTACTTGCCCTCGTCCACCTCTTGTTTGATGTGGTCGCTCAAATAAAGAAGGCATGTGTCAGTGGAGTGGGATGTTCTAAAGCCAGATTGAAATTCATAGATTAGTTTCTTTTCCGCGAGGTACTTTTCGACCCGTTCATATACTATTTTTTCCATGACTTTCGAGATGGAGGTAAGTATAGAGACAGGGCGGTAGTTGCCTGGGTCCAATTTGCTGCCCTTTTTGTGCAGGGGGGTTACTCTTGCAATTTTGAAGTTTTGAAGCTGATAGCTGCCATAATATTACAGCTTGTAACAATACACACACCTCGACACTTGAACATATTTCAGTGTGTTGTGAAAAAAGCATCTCAATATTTCTAGTGCTAGCTAGCAACTTAGCCGAGGCAAGAGCTGTGTCAGCAACTTCATCAAAAGCTTCACAGCGGCAAACTCTGGGGCAAAGCCGTGAAGCCCATAAGGAAGTGCCACAAACTGCAGTTCATTTAGTGGCCGGTAGTAGGAGACTGCAGAAGGGAGCAATTTCCATGGACCCCCATGTTAAAATCCAAACTTTTGAGCAGAAATAAACATGTTTCCATTGTGGTTAAAAAAACCATATTATCTGTATAGTTAGATTCCACATTCACAACAACTGTGAGGGGAGTTAATTTTGCTGCTGTTGTTAGCTTTCTGTCTCTCTGCTCTCTTTAGGTAGCACGCACAAAGGTTTGGCTTTAAATGAAGAAAATGCAGTAGCACTTATTCTGTTTTTTTCAAGATTCAAGGCTTTATTGTCATGTAAACAACAATAGTGTGTGACAGTAACTACAGTGTAGATATGGCAATGAAAAACGTAAGTCACAGGCTCTTCCAACAATGCAACGGGTTAGGGTTTGGGAATATATAAAGGACATAAAACAATTAAAATGGTGCAAGAGAATGTTTTTGAGATGTGCAAATAAATACCAATTAAATAGAAATAGGTTGAGCTCATAGATAGCAAATTAACCTGCAGGATTCTTGATTTAGAGTTTTTTTCTTCATGGTCAATGCACTTCCCGTTAGATAAGCGTCCGATTAAATGTAATGTATGTACAAATATATGCAAAAAGCTAAATAAGGCCACTTTAAATACATGTTATTGTAGGAGGGGAGGTGTTGCATCTGGGTTTACTAGTGTGGTACATTTGAATAATAAAGGGGTAGAGACGTTGTTTTTATGGAAGTCTTTGAAATCACACATTTAGACAATTTGTTTTGGCAAAAGGAGGCTTTTACACATGATTTTTCCTCACAGATCACTGAGCATCCTTTTTTTTACTTCAAGGTCCAAGCTGAGCCAGATAGTGGTGGATGTGTCTGCCGGGCCGTACAAGGACCGCACAGTGATGTTCCTGGGTTCAGACGATGGTCGAGTCCTGAAGCTTCTTTCCAGCACACATCCTAACGACAGCTTCGGATCCAAACTGCTAGAGGACATACATGTCTACAATCCATCCAAGTAAGATCTGAGCACATCAGAGATTATTCTCATACTGCTCTTCTGCTGAAGACGGCTTTATATGATATTGTGTGTGTGTGTGTGTGTGTGTGTGTGTGTGTGTGTGTGTGTGTGTGTGTGTGTGTGTGTGTGTGTGTGTGTGTGTGTGTGTGTGTGTGTGTGTGTGTGTTGTGGTGTGTGTAGGTGTAATGTTCAGGGTCAGGAGGACAGAAGGGTTCTGGCTCTGGAGCTGGATAAGGAGCGCCATGCGTTGTTCGTGGCGTTCAGCAGCTGTGTGATCAGAGTGCCGCTCAGCCGCTGCAGCCAGCATGGAGCCTGTAGAAGGTGAGTCCACACACAGCAGCTGCTCTCACTCAGCCTTATGCTCTGAGGTCTGTACTTGATCTCACAAAATAAAATTGGGTAAACATAAAACCTAAACAGACCAATCATTGCTGGCTTGATCTGGAGTAACCCTAAAGATCTTGTGCCTTGTCTCTTAATATTCAACACATATATTGGACCTGTCAGCGTGGATTTAAACTTGACCCAAACTACTAGAGACTGGACTTTGATTAGACTGCCACTAATAAGGTCTTGAGACTGGGCTTAGATTTGCTCTGGAGGGGAAACTTGACTTGATCTGGCTTTTTAACCACAAGACATGACTAGAGACTTTGCTCAAATTGCTTGAGACTTAAGATATAGTTATGTGTGTGTTTATGCATATTCTCTTCTTTTATTTCTACTTCTCGTGAGTTTTTCTCATCAATATAATCCTCTCTTTATTTCTGTCTCCACACCATTTTTTTTCTTCACCTCTTCCCTTTAATGTCCCTCTCAATCTTCTTTAATTCTTCCCTCCCCTCCCCTTCCTCCTGTCCCCGGGTTCTGCTTCAGCTGTTTTAACTTTGTTTGTTAGGAAACACCTCACCATTAATAGTGGTATCACAGTACAATTTGACAATATCAGAATCAGAATACCTTATAGTCCCACAGAGGGGAAATGTACATTGTTACAACAGAAAATAGCCAAAGACAGCTTCATGTTACCTAAGAAGCATGCATACAAAAATATTAAAGATAAGAAAGAATATCATAATAAAAAAAGTTACACAATTTACAAAAAACACATCCTGTAATAGTTCTGAGGAGTTAGCAGCCAGGTATATATTCCACAGTTTTTTTTGTTATAGTCTGTGTTGTTGTGTGTGTGTCCCCACACACACAACAACACAGACTATAACACTCCTTG
This sequence comes from Gymnodraco acuticeps, assembly GCF_902827175.1. NCBI lineage: Eukaryota > Metazoa > Chordata > Actinopteri > Perciformes > Bathydraconidae > Gymnodraco > Gymnodraco acuticeps. The sequence goes on from NW_022992187.1 coordinate 640,847, forward strand.
TTGTTAACCACCAACTATGTGCAATATGTGCAATATATATATATATATACATGCTGTTAAAAACTGCGCAATATACCTCTACCTCTACTAGGGGTTGTGCTGTCTAACCGCTGCAGGAAGGAAGGACCTGCGGTATCTCTCCGTGAGACAGCGGGGGCAGCAGCCTGTCACTGAAGGAGTTGCACAGTGAGGACAGGGTGTCCTGGAGGGGGCGGGACACATTTCAATATTATGGTGGCGAACCAATTATAATTTGGATTCAAACATTGTTTTTCCAGCCATGACTATTTCGAGTCTTGATTTATACACATCAACACTTTTTTGGAGTTATGCCCTGACAACTGTCATGTATACATTTAAAAAGATGGGCCTTAATGGCATCAAGCTGATATCCACCATATGATTTGTGGTATGTACCACACTAAAGCCATATGGTCAACTTCCAAGTATTTATTTAAAATGTATCAACAATGACTTCAATTCAATTTCCCCATGCAAGAAAGTGTTAAACAGGAAACAAGAAGAGCAGTAAAGACTCATCTGCAAAAAGCCATGAATTCCTGGATTATAGCATGTCGGTTCCTTTCATAACTCACATGGAATGCAAAATGTAGCCACGGGAGAATTTTTCCGATCTGTTGTTTCTCCATGACCTCTGTTGTTTGCATTTGACATTATAAAACACTGGGAGAATTGTAGATCCTGCATTTGATTCCTGAACGGAAAATGAAAGCCCATTACGATTGATTTCCGAATTCAAAATCGAAATTGTTTCCACCACTACCTGCAATAACTTTATTTTCTGTAAGAACCCATGGTTACGAAACGGGGACCAAGGGAGAAAAGCCATCGCATGACCATACCTAGGCCCATTGAAAAATGATTTAACTTGAGAAATTGGGATAACGTTCCATCAAATATTATAATTTTCAAGTCAAACAATGTGTTACCGATTAATATCATTTATCCATATATTCATCGCCATGTCACATGTTGCCTGTGGTATAACCACTTTCTTGGCTTTCTTTTTTCTCATTTTAAATAATGCAATCTTAACATGTGGAGGAGAATACACTGGCTTTACATTTTAAGCATCGGCATGAGATGTTGCGTTATATTGATGGTAGCTTACAGGAAAGCGGAAAAGTGGAGACTGTGTTTCAGAGTGTGTATGACACCACCCTGTTGTTGGACTGTCGGAATAAGTGTTATTCAAATATAGTGTTGTCCAAATATACCTGGGTTGCGTTCCGATAATCCAAAAATCAGCTCCTAAATTCTAACCCTATCTCCTATTCCTTGACCTCTGAGTGGTTAAGGGATAGTGGATAGGAGAATTCTAAAGGACTTAGGAGAAGAGACTGCGGTACTTTAGAGAATCCGACTGCACTTTCACTATCCAACGTGTTTATGATGCGCCAGCGGACGTCCTGAATGTGCGTCTGCTGCTGTGGGGAAACTATGGAAACTACAGTTTTCTATACAGCGGACTACAACATGGATGTTTAATAAGAACGAGGGACTACTGTAAACTCATCTAGAGACTCTGCACCGTGCTCTGATGCTGTTGCTTTATGCTTTATGAACGTGGACAACAGAGAAACATATTCTTCAGGACCAAAGTTGGAAATGAAATAAAAAAGGAAAGTGAAACTTATGCTCGTCCCCCTCTCCCTCCGGTCCACATTAATACAAATGATCCCAATACGTATGATTGATGAAAAGATCTTAAAATCAATACAGATGTATTTATTATAAACGTTAGTCCTTAACATCTATCACTGTGTATATCACCATTCAAACATCTTTTAAAAGTTGAACAAACCCCACACAGCTCAGTAAAGACTGTGAGATGTTGACTTTATTTGATCATTTCAGTAAAAACTAACGTTCATATTTCTCTTTTTGATTATAATACTGATGAACGTTCAAAACAAAGCACTTTGGCAACTTACCACATACGTTTTAAAATGCTTAATAAGCACCGTAACTTTCATGATATCATTTCTCCGTCATAATCGGTTGTTTCCGTGAACGGCCGACTGTTGTGATGGCAAATGCTGCGGCTGCAATGCATTGTGGGGCAGCATTTTCTCCTCTCCTTTCGGTTAGGGAGGTCCAGTGGTTCCTAAGCTAAAGGAGGTTATAAAGGAAGTTTGAAACCTCCTTTCCTTTCATTTGGAGAATTGGAACGGCACTTATCATGGCTGCCAGTGAGGGACTTCCGGGTCATTTCACTCCGTTAGGAAGGTTCCTAAGCTAAATGGACTATTGGAATGCAACCCTGTTCATATTATTTGAGAATTCAATGTTTCATTTTATCAATATGGACTACTGGAAAAGCAGATACAAATATTATTGACCCAGATAAACATTAAAGCCCCCCCCCCCTCTCTCTCTCCAGAGCCTGCCTGGCCTCCCGTGACCCATACTGCATCTGGCTGCGCACCGGGAGCTGTGCCAACATGGCGCCAGGTTTCAAGTACGTGACCCCTTTTTCTTTCTGTCTCCTCTCTCCCTCAGACGGCATCAGCCCCACAGCTGATAAAGCTCTCAGCTCCACTGGTATATCTGATGCCCCTTTCCCCCCAAAGCAGTTCCAAGGCCAGTTTGGAGCTAGTGCCCGATTAAGCTCTGGTTCTTCCTGTTTCCACCACAGGGGTGCTGACTTTTGGCCCCAAAAACCCGTTCTCAGCTGTCCCCACTCGACTCCCCGTCAAGAAACAAGAACCAATACGTCACGCTTACGTTGGAGACGGGTGCAGGAGCACGACCACACACTTTAAAAACAAAAACTAATTTTAAATGAGTCAACACTAACCAGGCATAGTGTGATGCTCTTTGTTTTTACCTTATTTGAATGACCATCCGTTCGCTGATATTTCACGTTTTTAAGACCATCAAAACGATTTCCTGTTTTTTTATTAGATCAGCTATCGGGTGGAATCAGTACTTGGGCTACACAAGTGAAATCATAAAGAGAAATCACCCATCTTATACCAGAGACACTTTAATAAAGGCGTTGTGATGCCAAAAAGCATACATTCATACTGAAACACATTCACTTATGGGGATGGGGGATATTTATGAGCTGCTTGTGTGACAGTCAGACAGTGAATACTTTCCAGCGGACGTGAGTTAACGGGAGAATAAACGGTAAACGCTAGACTAAACTCACATTAATAAACAATGAAGCAAGGCACTCTGGGAAACCAGACCGTACGCAGTCTCCTATTGTTGTTGTTGTGAGCAGCGTTGGGGAGAAAATCAGAGACGTAAACGATGATGCCCATTTGGGCTCTGGGCGGTGGAAACACAACCGGTGCTAATAAGAAGAACCGGTTTGGAACCAGAAAAACACAAGCACAGAGCTAGAACTAGAACTGGTTGGAACACCTTATTTCCAACCAGTTCTAGCACTATCATGTTGTTTATTGGGGACTTTAAATGTTTTCCTTACCAAGGTTAGAATAAAAAGAAAAGGTTGATCCCGCTCACCCTCCTTTCCTCATGAGTCCCAATAAGTACGATCGTATGAAATTATTTGAATAAACAATATTTTATAATGTACTATTATTACTTATGCCTACACCTCTACTACCGGGCATATCACCATTCAAAAATGTTGAGTAAAGAAAAAATGCTTAATAGAATCTGACAAAACTCAGTTAACAGTGAAGTGTTGACTTTATTTGATCATTTTACTGTAGTCATTGTGAAGTTCATAGTGTGCCAGTGGTGTAAAGTAACTAAGTACATTTACTCAAGTACTGTATTTAATACTCAGGTACTTTTTTTGCTACTTCTACTTCTACCCTACTACAATTCAGAGGTAAATGGTGTACTTTTACTCCACTACATGTATTTAATACCATTAGTTACTTTACAGATGTGGATGAATGATGTGAAATCTAATCAAGTGTTAAATCAGACTTTAGTTCCACCTGGAGTAAATCCACAAGCTACCCTGCAGTATACAAAGTCATTCAAACTAGCCTATCACTTCAATTATTCAATACATCCTTTGTACTGAAGTATTCAAAAGTAAACATTTAATTTTTAATATAAATGATTTGCTGTGGCCAATTGTTTTCATTGCATTTGACACTTGTAACTCTCTGATAGTAGAACCACGCAAACATATATAAATAAATCATAAATAAATAACATAATGAAAATAAATATATTGCAATGCTCAAAACAGCAGCATCCAACAGTCTCTAATCCTTGGATATTACATGTCACTGCATGCATGCACGGAGCACCCGTAGCGCAGAGATCATCATATCATTCTGTCTTGTATTACTTAACAACAAAACAAAACAAAATTAAAACAAAACGGCTCCTTCACGGGCGCGAGCCGGCTCCCGTCGTTCACTTAAAAGAGCCGGCTCTTTGAGCTGGCTCGTTCGCGACCGACACATCACTATTACATATATCCATGGATGCAGGCACGTGCACACATAGACATCAAAGTGGGCTTGAGCCACTGCCCTTTTTCTTCCTCCAGAGAAAGTGCCCTTTTTTCCCCCTTTTTTTTATTTTTATAAATGAATATAAATCTACTGCTGTTTGCGCACAGTTTCCCTTTCCAAAAATATATTGATTGAATACAAAATATCAGGTCGGGAGATTAGACTGTGAAGTTCCGTAGCTCTCCCTCCCTCCCTCCCTCCCTCCACGTCTGCTGCACAGTGGTGTGGACATCGGCAGTCACTTCAGACAGACTGGTAGCAACACCTCCCAGTTTATTGTCCCATGTTATGCCGGCTTTTCTTGGCTTATTTTGAAGGTGAGTGATGATGAGCAAATTACTAAACTGCCAGTGCCTCGAGTTTACAGCTAATTAGCTAAAAGACATTAACACATATAGTTAACCTAGGTAGGCTACTAGCTAAGGGATAAGTTAGCTCAAGGTTTAGCTAAGGCAATTTATCATGGGCATACAGGCTAATGTAGCCTACTGTACTTAAGGGGAGACACTTAAAGTGAATACAGTGAAATATGTATCTAATAACGTCATCACAATCGCCACATTGATATGCAAATTAAGCGTTAACTAGGCTTAATTAAAATGTGCTAATTTGCACGCAGTTACCAAGGCATTGCAGGTGAAAAGGATCAAACTAAAAAACATATCACCACCTCACAACTTCCCCAGATAGTTACTTACAGATGTAGCACTCCAGATAGGACTCCACCCAGCAGATTCCAACCAAAAACCCAGCAGATCCCAGTGGCTGGGGGCGTTTCCAAATATCCCCCATTTGTTCAATTACAGGATTAAACCATGAGATGGCGCTTCATTCACAAATTCAGTACAGTAGAACTTAGTCTGTTTACAATGTTTGCAGCTCTGTTGTGTTTGCTGAAGAGCATTTCATCACTTATTTGTTATGGTTTTCACAGGCTACTATAACGAAAAATCATCAATATTTTAGATCAAATAAAGTATATCTAATCTTATTATCTTAATTGTAATTCAATAATATAAAGTCTTTATATATTAAATAATCATAATAATAATGTAAATGTTTACACTTCTTTATTTTTTATGCTCATACTTTTACCTTTACAATAGTTTGCTTTATGCAGTATATTTTTTGTAATATTGTTGTGGTGTACACAGTACAGTAGATTGCAGTGGCGAGCCGTGACTTTTCTACCTAGGCCCTCTGACCCCACCCCCCTCTTCCCTCGAAAAAAAAAAGAAAAAGTTTTTACGTCACAGCCTATAGTATACTTCAGCGGAATATCAAAACAGCGGCCCGGGGTGCAAAACGCATCAATGACAGCGACCCTCTACCACACAAAACAACACCATTTATATAAACACCTATCATGACAGGGCGCCCACAGCCAAGTAACAATTACAAATGAATTAAGTCGGCACGGCGGCCCACATTGAAAATCACTTTGACTTACCTTTGATGATCAAATCACCTAAACACAAAGTCCATCCTCCTGTCTTTTTGGAGGAAGAACTTGATGGCGTCGTCATGCAGGTGATCCTTTGCTTTTAAAGCAATCAGCAATTTCTTCTCGATCGAAATTAAGGCCAAGTCTGACAGTCGGACTTGCCCAGTCGTGGACCTCGAGTAGCTTTTTATGCGCTTCAGTGCAGAGAAGGACCTCTCCACAGAGGCAGTGGACACAGGTATTGTCAGGATGATGCATGAGAGGGTGTACACCTGTTTCATGCTTTCACTCAGTCCTTTTTTGAGGAGAAACTGATGAATGTCGGCTGGGCTTTTCCCCAAAATGTCAGACATGCCGTACATCACGGCGAGTTCCGTGTGCAGTCGAGGCTGGTCGAAATATCCGCCATAGCTCTCCATCAAACTGTTCAAGGCAGCAGTTGGGAAATAGTTACAGTAATGCCCGAACTGTTGCGGGTCCAGAAGGGCCAGGAATTCCAGCTTTTTGTGGTCACTGAAGCGGTTGGAAATCTGGGTTAGCAGGCTGTCAATTACGCTGCAGTGGAGCTCCCTGTACCGTGCACGAACGTCTCCTTGAGCTCCACGGACGCGCGGAGGACCAACCAAAGCCTGGGTTTCATCGTAGACGCTGTCAAAGTTCCCCTTCTCCTGTTCAATTTGTCGCTGTAGCTGATCCACTCTGGCCAGGCAGAACTGCATATCAAAACCTTTGTTCTGAAGTATTTCAAAAACAACATCCGAGTAGGAGAAGATAGCGTGGAAGGTTTTCAACCAAAAGCTGAAATCGAAGCTGGTAAGGAGGGTGATGTATCCATCAGAGCAATGAACAGTTTCGTCATCAAACTCTGTGTGATGGTCTACGATGTGCTCGAACACCTACGAGAGTAATGCTTAGTTTAGAAAAAACAACTTATAGACCTCCAGTAAACACTAAGATTAGCTTTTCATTTAATGTAATACTAGTATAGTTCTTTACCTTCATGTTTTTATGAGTGGGTAGTTTCCAACACTAAATCATTTCTTTATTATTGTTAATATTTCCATTACGTTCATTGTTATTATTATCTTACCTCTCTCAATTCCCTGGTCGTATCTGCCACTGTGCACACCAAGCAAGAATGAAAGCACCAGCGAGTAGGAGCTGCCCGTGGAAGCCTATGCTGGCAAATATCATCCAGTAGCTTGGTGCGCTTTGCTGAGCGGCTGAAAAAGGTGGCCAAGCCAGAGAGGTGGGAGAAGAAGACCTTACACTCTCTTATCTTGGAAGCTCCCTTTGACAAGACGAGATTTAAGATGTGAGCATAGCAGTGAATGAAAAGGGCCTGTGGAATTGTTTCCTTAACTTTCGCTTGCACCCCATTCAATCCAGAGGCCATAACAGCTGCTCCATCGTAGCACTGCGCGACCACTTTGTCAATACAGCCACTCTCCCTCAGGAACTCCAGCAGCCGTGTAGCTATGGCCTCTGCTCGTTTGTCCTCTGTCACATCTTCGTACTTGAAGAAACGCTCTTTTATCCCATCGTCAGTGACATATCGAAGCACATATGACATCTGCGCCACGTTGCTAATGTCTGTCGTTTCATCCAACATGACCGCGACAAAAGGTGCCTTCCTCAGCTCCTCTTTCATGCTATCCGTCATTACACTAGCGACAGCGCTGATCAGGTCATTCTGAATCCTTGAAGATGTGCCGGTAAATACTGTTGATGTGGCGAGGTGTGTGTGCAGGTCGCTGTCATATTCTGCCACTAAATCCAGCAACTCTATGTAATTCCCCTTGTTTGATGAAGTTACACTCTCATCGTGACCTCGGAACGGCAACTCCTGCTTGCCCAAGTACACCACACAATTTATCAGGCGTTTCAAAATTCCTCGGTTCCTCTTCACCTTTTCATTATGAAGGATGACACCCCGGCGTTGTTGCTCATCCAGCTGGAGCTCTATCCTGGTGTCCCCAAATGTTTTAAGCCGAATAGTAGCTCTGAGGTGACCTGAAGCATTCTGATGGCGATGTGCTGATTTGGATAAACTTCCTAAATCAGAATATCCATCTCTGGCCCATGACCCACTGTCCGCTCCAAAAAGCAAGCAATCCCAGCAGTACAGCTTGTGTTCCCTGGTTGATCCGGTCATCCAGTTGTATCTGGCGTAATTGCCGATATTAAAATGCCTCTCGAACCGTTTGGTTTTTTGAACCAAATTAAGCTGTGGTGTTGGTCGCCCTTTGGTAATTAACTCCAATTTATCATTGTAACTCATTCTTGAAAAAGACTCGGTTAGTAGTTTCGCAACGATGTCATCACTATCACTAACGTGAGCCATCGTGAATGAACGTATGCTAATTCCGCCTAGCTTGACCCGTTGATATATCACATGCATAAACTTGGCAGCGCAGCGGGCGGAACTTGTCATAAAGTCCGCGATAATAAAGCCCTCCCATTTAGAGGGAAGATATGATTGGTCAATTGTACTGTCACTTGACATTACTCTCTCGTTGTTTTACTATAGCGGGCCCTCTGTGAATCGCATAGAGGGCCAGACGAGCTTTTTTCATGTAACCCTTCACATTCAAACAGAAACTGAACAGGCAGATTCGAAGGATTTATTTCTTTGGAAATTTTATTTTAAATACAATTAAATCAAGTTTTTTCGGTAAAAATATAACAAAAATAATATTTAAAAAATATATATTTTTAATGTTTTTAAATATTATTTTTTAGAATATCTTAGGCCCTCAGAGAGGGCCTAGAGGGCCCTGACGGCTCGCCACTGGTAGATTGAAGTAAATCAACTTATACATTAAGATAAGATAAGATAAGATGGACCTTTATTAATCCCCGTGGGGAAATTCAGTAGTTCAAACAGCAACAGGGTGAGAGTGAAAAACAGGACAGCACAGATTCACACAGATTCACAAAATCAAAAATAAGATCAGCGATAAAAATACAAATAATAATAATGAGAAACTATGAAATAAGAAATGAATCAAATGTAATTATCATATCATATATTATAATGTATTGTATTATTAAGTAATATCATACATTAACCCCATTATAGCAGATGCCACATTGAATGGATGAACACATTTATGCATCAATAATTACAACAGAGTATTACTAAATATAAGTTGTAAAAATACTTATATGTATTTAATATTAACCCTTTGGAGTCGACCGTCATGCCGGCGTGATCAGATCACATGACCTGTTCAAGCCGGTGCCGCATAAAAACAACAGTCCGGACAACATTGCCGTGTGTTTCTGTCGAAAGTAAATGTATTGAATACTGATAACATAATGATTCATTTTACTTTCAGATGATAACACTTTTCACTTGGGCAATTTACCATTTTGAGTGCAGGACATCTACTTCTAATACTTATTTTTACCTAGGTAAATAATCTGAGTACTTCTTCCACCTCTGAGTTTGGACCCCGTCACTGTTTTTAAAACTTGAATTCAATGTTTGATATTTCCAGAGACCCTTTCACACCACTGCTGGAGAACAGAGGGGGGATGGGATAGTTTTGTCACATTCCAATGGGCCATTACTTTTTAAACAAAGAGAGTCACAGCCCTGCGTTGATTTAAGGGAGCTGTTGGGGGGGTGGGGGGTGGTGAACGGTACATTGTCAATGTTTGTTTAAAAAAATGTTCCTTTTTTCTTTGTTAACCGTTTCACATCATGACTTAACAGTTTCAGACGATTATAGAACAATATCAGTCTTTACACATCATAACAATTGAACAGTTTTAAAGTTTCTCTTTGTTTTAATTCAGTGTGAGAATTGAGCTGGAGCTTGTCCTGCCAGGAGTTTAGATCTGGGCTGAAATGGTGTCAGGGCCATTCTCATACACACATGCAGGTGCTCATTGGTTAGCCTCGGTTAGCCTGCACTGGAACGATATTTATTTGTTGTGACCTCAGTTCTGACTTGAGAGGGATTATTTGTTCAAACACTTTGTGTTTTGTCTCATAGTGGCGTTTTGGCACTTTTAATGAGTGCCACGGTCTCTGAACAAATGAGACACACTGGCTCTGTGCTCCCAGAGGGCAGGATGAACATGAATGAGTCCACTCAGGGTTAAAAGCTCTGTTCTCACTGTCCACTTTCCTCTTCTTGGAGAGCGCCATGTGTAATTATTTGTCTCTCCCTGTCTGCCGCTAACACGCCTGTTCACTCTCCTCTCCGCTTCTCTCCCTGTATCGCTAATTATTCTCTTCACTTACTTTCCTCTCCGCTTCTCTCTGCCGCTCTCTCGTCTCTTCTTCTGTGTTTCTCTCCCTGTATCGCTCTCTCGTCTCTTCTTCTGTGTTTCTCTCCCTGTATCGCTCACTCGTCTCTTTCGCCCCCTGTCGGTGGCAGTTAAAATAGAATCGCCCCGTCAAAATTGAAATCCCCTATTAATGTATTGATTATAGGTCGGCGTCCGGATCCGGACCGCGGTCCGCCTGTTGCCGATCCCTGCTCTAAGCCAATCGGACATGGACAAAATAAAGGATCAGTCTATCTATGTGTCGAGGGGGAACTAGAGACACCCCTCTGCCTTAACAGTCATGGTCCGGTCTGGCAGTGCTTAGCTCTGCTGCAGAGAGGAAGAGAAGATCACTGCTCTAAACAAAGTCAAAAATCGTACATCCAAATGGAATAAATATAATTAATTATTATTAATACGTTAAGTCTTGTTCATTGTTTTTCACTTTGTTAAATGTTTGATATTTCCGGCACAGACCCTTTCATACCGGCAATGCGCGATAGAAACAACAGCAACTGCGGTTAAACGTTACTGCTGGAGAAGAGAGATCACAGGGGGGTTAGGAGATCACAGGAGGGGGGAGAGCTGTGGCTGAGCGGCCATTAGGTCACAGGTGTGTAAACAAAGAGTCACACACAGCCCCCGCTGATCAGCTGATCACCTACTGAGAGCTGCAGAGTTTCATTCAGACTATTTAAAAAAACAACGGTCTAATTTTATCATTGCACAACAATTAACTCAATGTGTGATTGTTATAGCAGTAATAATACAGTAAACTATTAACAATAGTATAATATTACAGTAAATGTTCTTGTCAATGCAGAATATGATTATATCCGTGACACTGGGAATACAAAACGATATGCTACAGTATAGTAATAAAATATAAATCCCACTTGTTGTAGCCTACCTGGCAGAGCAAGAAACACTCCAGCAGTGGTGGGGCTAGGGGGTGGCTACTTGGGCTCAAGCCCCGGATGTTTTCTGAAAAGCCCCGGATGTTTCAAATTGTTGAAAATGTCTCGGGAGTAATGTGCAGTACCGGAGTCCACCAGAGAGGCAGCCGCTGCGGGACAGTAGCCTGCGTACTGCGTAGCCTTCCCTGCCCTGAAGAAGTGATCCTTCCTAGTGCCTGACGAGTTTTAAGCTAATAGGCTAGCCTATAAAGTTATGGATATTAGAAAGCCACAAGCTGCAGCAGCAGCAGCAGTATCAACAGCTGACAACAATGTCATCACCAGCAGTGAAGAAATGGATGATGTTTCAGGTTTGTGAATCTAATGGTGATATCTGCACTCTGGCTGACTGAGTAAGAAGGGAAAAGAGTGATGTAACGTTAATGTTATAGCTAGTAAACATGGAGTAACCACACTAATTATACCCTTATATGTTAGTATGTATACAGAATAGACCCTCCAGAAAAACGCGATTCTGCGATCGCAGAATTTACCGCATAATCAGCAAAATGTCGCAGATTTTTAAAAGGCCGCATATTTATCAAAAGGCCGCATAATTCCCGCATTTTTCCAGACAAAGTTGAGCAAAAAAAAAGTTAACTCGTCTTGACGTGAAGTAGTGATGATGATGACGCGACGTCATCAGCTCGCGCATCACAGAAGGTAAACAACACCGTAGAGTGAACGTGTGGAACTCACACGAGAGACAAAACACCAAGATGAAAAAATCTAATCCATCTCATTTACCGACGAACATTTCTGCTAAAGACCGGGCAAAGCAGTACCCCGATGTCTTGCACGAAAGTGGGGGGAAACTATTCTGCACCCCGTGTAACTGTGTTGGAGCATAAGAGAAAATCGATGGTGACGATTGTTATGGAAATCTAAAAACCCCAATACTGTAGAGTACAAGTCAGAAAACAAATAAATGGTGAATCCAACAGAGTTGTCTTTCTGGTGATGTTTATTCGAGGCCTCAAACAAACATCAGATACAATAAAATATAGACACAGGTCTCACAGAGTATAGGATAGTCTGCGCGAGTGTGCGCAGTTTAATATAATAGCAAAGCAATATAAAGGGAGAGTAAAAAGGTGGGGAGGAGAAGAAATCTTCACACGGTCACATTGTTATTAGACACCTGGCCTTGAGCTGTAGAAGTTCTCGTGTGACTTTGTGTGAGTCAACTCAGTAGCCAAAACAGCTCTGTGGCCTTGAAGTAGAGAAGATAGAGGAAAACAACACAGTAACCAAATGAGAAGCATTTGGTTACTTTAAACATATCAGGATATAATAAAATGTCCACTACATTCCCCACTTTTGATCATACTTGATCAATAAAAACAAATGACAGGATAGACTGATATAACACATCAATGAATACACTCCATCACTGGTTTAAGTAAACACATCACAAATATATCATAGAAAACTGGCTGTTTTTGTGGACTCCAATATAATGTAAGCAGAAGAGGAGAGTACACTTGATACACTTGATTATATTGTAGTGTCGGAATCAGACTCTTCTGATTCTAGCTGGTCTATCTCACTGTGGTGCAAAGGATTGTCTTGTAATGGAATAGCAGTATACTGAACGAAAGCTAAAGATACCATGCTGGAAACGCACTTCTTCAGTATTGGGATAATCAAACAGACATATAATATGACACAGGTCAAGAGCAAATTGCTGCATGAGCATGTTCCTAGAGGCTATTATGAATGGGGCATGACCTGGAAGCCTTGCGTCGTCTCGTAAGTGAGGTTCTCTAGCCGAACGTGTAAGGTATCTATGTTATGGGCATTGTTTACTGTACCCCACCATGGAAACAAGCCACCAAAGAATTTAGCTCCAGTGGACGTCAGCTCTCTTTTTACCTTGTGGTGGTCGGGGTGTTGGAACTCTGGGTAATGATGTGTCGTGTACATTAAGGACGTGAGGACCGTGACTGCTGGATTCAAATACACTAGAGTGCATGTACCTATCCAGAGGGGAGCCAGAACTTGATAGAGCTTGTCGCCGCACAACCAAACGTAATCTTGTGGCGAGCTAAACCCAGCATCACTGGGCCAGGCCAGTTGGAGGGAAATATGGTTAACATCAGGGAATGCTACGTTAGAAAGGATTCTTCCAGGGACACTGAATATGCAATACGAGATATTGTAAACACTGTAACTGCACTGTGCTATCTTCCCCATCCCTTAGAGTAATGTTACCAATCCCTGTCTTGACCAGCCCCTCTGCCCATGTGGTTCGCCCTGCTCTCCCCATGTACCTCTTAGATATCTCGATTTTGGCTGACATGCTGTGTGCTGACCATGGATACATAAAATATAGGACTAGTCCTAACACAACTATCATGGCAAATATGCAGAGGAACCATTTTGTGATTGTCCAGGCTCTCCGGTAGTATTACTCACGGTTGCGTTGTCGTTTTCCCAGGCGAGCCGTCATCACGAGGTGGGAATGCTCCATGGGGTGTGTGTGTGTATTCCCTCGGTCGATGTTGTGACACGGACAGTCAGACTCCGCACACCGGTAACACAAATGAGGAACCAGAGAGCATATGGAACCGCTCAGCTGGCACTCGCTCGTGATACCTTGTGTGTAGTGTGTTTTGGTGTATGTAGTGCAAGTGTGGTGCAAGTTGGTGATTAGGACACATCACTTGTTGTCTTCTGCTTCTACCGTTTCTCCTTTCCTGTGACTACGACCTTGCAGTGGCTGGCGTGGACCCACGTAGCTCTCTCTCGGCGACCTTGACCGCTGTCTGGTTGACCAGACGCAGGTCGGTACCTTGCCCATGATTGGATTTCCAGCTCTTTCTCCGGAAATCCTTGACCAGCACGAAGTCGCCGGGTTGGAGATGGTTAAGTGGACCAGTGGCAGTCGCTAAAGTGGATGACAGGTTAACATACAACATAGCAACATAGCATCCTCACACAAAGTTGTGGAGGGAAGAGGACATCCTGGAGCCTTGAGTCCAATCTGTGGAGGAGCCCCAAAAAGGATTTCAAATGGCTGAGTTGGCTCCGTGTTCATTCCCACATCCGCATGTACATCAGCACAATGGACAGAGCTTGTGTCCATGACAGACCTGTGTCTGCACAGCATTTTGCTAGTTTGTTTTTGATTGTGCCGTTCTCTCTTTAGCAAAATGTGAACCGTTGTTCTAATTTAAGATGTTCTCTGATGGGCTAAGCTCAATGAAATCCAGCATTAGGTGCTAAATGAATTTTGCTTAATGCAAATTACCCCCCTTCACCCCCCTTGTGAACCACTCCTGATGTATAGCCTCTAACATCCCCCCTTTTGACACATTGTCCAACCCATGTGTCAAAAACAGCCCCAACAGCCTTCCACCGAGCGTTCTCAACTGGTGTAGCTAGCTGCTGAAGTGACGACATGTTGTCAGTGAAGGAGGAGACAGGCATTCTAACAAATGAGTGTAAGGTGCGTGAGGTGTGAGAGGAATCAGACTCTTCCTTTGCGGCTGAATCAGCAGATAAATTAGCAGACCCAATTTCTTAGGGAAACTGGGTCTGTACTGCTTTCAGAAATTGTCTACACTTCCAAATAGCCACAAAATCGTGCACTACCCCAAAAGCATAGCGTGAGTCAGTGTAAATAGTCACGGTTTTGCCTTCTGCAAACGTGCAGGCTTCAGTTAGTGCGATGAGCTCTGCTGCTTGTGCTGAGACATGGGATTGGTCCGGAACGGAGTACAGCAGAATCTGAAACAACAGAAAAAAAAAGAAAAACCCACCCGATTTAGTGCCCCCTTGGTCGCGACAGGCAGACCCATCAACATACAAAATGAGGTCAGCATTGGTCAGAGGAACGTCTTTTAAGTCCGGTCTAGGTGTGCACACAATGGAAAGTTCGGCAACACAGTCGTGTTCGTCACCTTCAGGCAAAGGTCAATAAGAGGGTTCTTACACCTTTTCCAAAATCAAATTCAAGCACTTTTCAAGCATCTTATAGCTGTTGTAAATTACATATTTATATGCACATACTCAAGTGAGTATTTCCCTACCTCACATTAACTCAGATGTTCTTTATGCTATAAACAACCAAATGTGTGTTTCGTGATAGCCTTCTACACGAGGATGAAAAATTAAAGAAAATAAAACTAAGTTTAATATTAATATCAAAATGAGTGATCTGTACATCTAAAAACCCAATTCAAGCGACCTTTCACCTCCACTTAATTAAATGCACTGGTTGCAAGATAAAAAATGTGAGTTAATTGATTTTAGATAAACAGTTTAAGTTGCAACATTAATTTATAAGTTGTGTTGACGTAATAATGTTGGTAATTACATCAACTTAATTGTGTCATTTGAACTCTGATTTCTGCGTTAATTGACTTCACCCTAAATTCAAGTTGAGGTATTGTAATGCAATTGGCTTGATAACTTATTGTTCTACACCTTGAGTTAAGGATTTCAAGTCCACTCCCACTTAAGATGCCTGGACAAGTTCCCACAGTTAAGACAAATAGAAATATACAAAGGACATTTTAAGGTGAGCGTCATCTTTTGTCATTCAAATACAACTTGAAATTCAAACTCTCCTGATTGAAACATCATGTGTTGAAATAAACAACTGCAGTTCAAAAATAAAAAGTGAATTGCCTAATATTTTTGTTGTGGAATCAATTAATTTCTTTCTTTAAAGGCAAAAACATGAATAAGCTAAGAGAAAAACCCTATTGAATACAATATTATTTGGAGCAACTTAATTTACAAATGGCTGTCAACTTAAAAACATCTGTCCATGTTCAACATGTGGTAATTAAGTATACACAACTTAAGATTACATTTAAATCATACGGTAAAACAAGTTGGAACGTTTGGAGTAATCAACTTAAAAACGTGTGTTTATGCTACCAATTATTAAGTAAGTGGTAATTGAAAACACCTCTGATTGTAGAGGAAACGCCTTTTCCCCTAACTCAAATAACTTTGTTGCTCTAACAAAATGTCATTAGAAGTTGTCTTAACTCAATAACCATCGATGCAACCTATTGCCTTGATTCTCTTTGTTAAGCCAAGCATTTGTTTTTAGAGTGTACGTAGACTGGGTTCGTAGACTGGGCCTCCCATATAACCTGGCTGAGCCGATATAAAAACAATCAGCCAAATAACTTCTCAAAACATCATTGATTACTATTTAAAAAAAAAATACTTTTAGGTTGGCAGTGAACATAAGTCAGAGGTACCTGGTGTACTTTTCCTTCACTTAATTATTTAATACCTTTAGTTACTTCACAGATCTGGATGAACGATGTGAAATATAACCAAGTGTTGAATCAGATTTTAGTTCCACCTGGAGTAAATCCACCAGCTACCCTGCAGTATACAAAGTCATTCAAACTAGCTGCACCTTCACCAGCTTTGAGAACACTTTCATGATCAATCATGATCAAACATATCATATATATTATTCTGAAATGGACCAATCTGCACAACGACTACTTTTACTGTCAATACTTTCACTATATTTTGATAAGAATACTTTTCTACTTTTACTTGAGGAATATTTTGAATGCAGGACTTTTACTGTACCACTCTGGTACTTCTACTTTTATTCAAGTACAATATCTGAGTACTTTAGTCTGAATTTCTAGCTACAAATTCACGCAGCGCTGCATACAAAATAACCTCACAATGGTAACAAGTGGAAAATAATATTTACAAATGTGTACAATGATTTGTAGGTAATTTTGACTACTCAAAACATCTGACTTATACAAAGGAAGACTGTGTTCATTCTACAATTACATGGGATTAAAGTAACATGTAGTTTTACTTGTATAATATTTCCATTTTGTATAAAAGACCGTTTGTTTTCATCTGTTTTAGAATAAACAAAGTATTGGCTTCAGAATACCAACCTTGTTTCGGCAAATTCAGATGATAAATACAACTTTGAAACTTGTAACGGCATAATTACAAGCAGAGAACGGACTAATGTAACATCACAACAAGCATAACAACAGCCGTGTGTTATGAACACTGCTGTGGGTGCGCAAATCATGAGGTCATCAAACTGGCCTTGTATGAGAGCGATGCCTTTAGAAACTTGGAGAGAGACCAACCTTGTACACAATGCCTGGTTGTACACAGTAGCCTTGACACAAACGTGTGAATCTGTAAGGTTTACCCTTATATTCAAATGTGAACAAAATTGACTGTCTTTGTGTACAGGAACACTGAAAAATTCATTTGAGAGATCTTATTACAGTAAAAAAATGCTGCGGAGGCTGGAACTTTTGAAAGAATCAGATAAGGACTTGGGATGAGCGGGCATAGCTGCATAGCATTTACAGCTGTAAATCCTGGACAAATCTCCACTCGTCAGGAGGTTTTGTCTCTGATCTTTTTGACAGGAAACACTGGAGTGCGTACCGGAATCGTTACACGGAATAATGACCCCTTGTTTAAGCAGAGAGGTAAACACTGGCCGAATGCCATCAACAGCTTCACGTTTCAATGGGTACGGGGGTTGATTTGAACGGAACGTGGACATTAAACATACGTCATATCTGTGAGCTGCCCAGAGTGAGTATGGCACATCTGAAAGCGCGGCAGGAAGCTCAGAGATATGAGAATTACCTCATCATCCTCAACCAACAGCAATGTAAACAGAACGGCTACGTTTGTGCACATTTTCATCTTATACATGTCACCTCACATAGAGTACATGACATATTCTGTGTGTGTAGATGTCCAATCAGTGACTGACTCCAAATCTTTAACGATTGGATCCAAATCCCTCTATCTATCAGTGGGCCCCCTGGCTAGTGAAATGTGTGGACCGCCCCTGGGATTTGACACAGTTTGTATTGTGTGGGTGTGAGTGCAACAGGAACCAGTGCTACGCAGCCAAGCATAGTTTTAAGCATGAGCTCCTCATTCACACATTCTAACAGAAAACTCTCATCATTCCCGGGAACCACATTTACACAGATTAACAACATTAACAGTACAATGCAAATGAGAAGCCTCCATGAACACAGCAGGTGGAAAAACACGTTGATCAGTCAAACGCAACAACGCCTGAGAATCAGGATATGTCAGCAGCCATTTAATACACATTCACACAGTCTTTATCATCAAAAGTTTTTGAACCATCGTAGGAGATGGCTGCCGGACTTTAAAACCCTCATTTGTTGAAAAATGAGATCTAAGCCGAACCGGAGTTTCAGATCTCTGCCCAGTAAATGTATTAGGCAGACGGAGGATAAAAGAAACAGTTTTTTTACTGATGTGGGAAATGGATTGACTATCATCACCGTTATCTCCACTCTGAAGTGATACAAAAACTTCTCCTTTACAGTCACCCCAGCCGCTCCTATTGAGTGCATACATCTACCACTAAATTTGCAATCAGGCAAATCTGCCCTTTTTACTATAGAACATCAACACCCATGATAGCTAAAGTTAGTGTGGGACATTTCTCAAATGCTGTTTCACTGTCATATTTCAAATATGTACCCTCTTTAACCACAGGCATGTCTTCTACATTTTCCAATTTTCAAAAGCATGATGTGTGTGTATGTATTCACTTCCCTGGTTCGATGATGCTGGCTGAATTTCCATCTCGCTCGATCGGGTCCCCTCCTCCCCATCTGGTGTAGGTCAGTCTGACTGTGAATGGCCCCGTCCTTGCTGTCCCCCTCTCTGCCTCCACTCGCCAGTGTTCTGTGAGCAGTCCCATAATCCAATGTTCAACACTGCCACACTTGAAACATCTTTCTCAAATGAAGGTCTTGCTTCTCGTCTTCTGCCTCGGAAAACCTCTTCTGCCTCTCCCTCGGTATTGTGACCGGCCAGCATTCTGCGTAGCTTGCGCTGTGTCTGTGAGTCCGTTGAGAAAGGCATTACTGAGGTGTGTTGCCCAAACACCTGCTTGGGTTTGTTTATCCCGCTGTTGTCCCCATCTACTTGGGCTGATGGGGGTGGCGAGCTTGGAGTTGACTGCATGGCTGGGGCTTGTAGTGGCGGTGGAGGTGGAGGTGAGCCAGCCGGATTGCCAGGGTTGTACCCCGGGGGAGGGAAAGGATACCCAGTCGAGGAGAGGTCATTCAGGCCTGCAATGGAAGAACACAGAGATGTCTGGGGTTTACATGGTTTTGGAAATAATTTATTTTCCTTCTTTTCTTCACATTCATCTTCAACCTTAATATTTTCTTTAATGCCCAATGCCAACTGCCTTCTTTCACGGCATTCTGCTTAATCCTCCCAGTATTTATTATAAACACTTTCTGAGAGTGTCCAGTTTTCTATATAAGTCTTTTACTTTAACTTTATTTGTATTTCTACTTCTTTCTTGAAGAATACATTTATTCTTTAGTTTCTTGATTTTTAATTTACTCAAAAACCTCCCTTTGGAAATCCGAACATTTCCGTCCATATATTTAATTTAGACAGACTGTTTTCACCATATTTTACTCTCATGACGTCTACAATCGGGCCCTCAGGAGGGTGTACAAGCCCCCTACTTTGCCTTGTTCCCATGACAAAATCACCATTTGTTTCACAGTACAAATCGTGCAAAAAACTAATCGTAAACCCACTTTCTACGACGGGATAAACCCTATGTGATGTTTGTTTCACAGTACAACTCACGTAAAAAACTAATCGTAAACCCACTTTCTACGACGGGATAAACCCTATGTGATGTTTGTTTCACAGTACAACTCACGTAAAAAACTAATCGTAAACCCACTATCTACGACGGGATAAACCCTATGTGATGTTTGTTTCACAGTACAACTCACGTAAAAAACTAATCGTAAACCCACTATCTACGACGGGATAACCCCTTCTTCGAGCAGCCCCTTTCATAAACGTCATGGAGTTTTAATTACGTTTAACTTTAAACAATTTAGACATTGTACATCTCACCCAGTATTGGAAAGCCTTTCTAAGTCCGTTTGGTCTCGTGAAGTCAATCAGTTCCACCCCCGCCGCTGGTCCTCTCGTCCCGTACTGTTTTTGTCGCGGGGTAGAGGGAATCCGAGGATCCTGGAGCTACCAACCAGCGTCCGGAGGTGTTCCCAATCGAACTTGCAGAGACCCTGCTCGCAGCGCCAATTGTTATGGAAATCTAAAAACCCCAATACTGTAGAGTACAAGTCAGAAAACAAATAAATGGTGAATCCAACAGAGTTGTCTTTCTGGTGATGTTTATTCGAGGCCTCAAACAAACATCAGATACAATAAAATATAGACACAGGTCTCACAGAGTATAGGATAGTCTGCGCGAGTGTGCGCAGTTGAATAATAGCAAAGCAATATAAAGGGAGAGTAAAAAGGTGGGGAGGAGAAGAAATCTTCACACGGTCACATTGTTATTAGACACCTGGCCTTGAGCTGTAGAAGTTCTCGTGTGACTTTGTGTGAGTCAACTCAGTAGCCAAAACAGCTCTGTGGCCTTGAAGTAGAGAAGATAGAGGAAAACAGCACAGTAACCAAATGAGAAGCATTTGGTTACTTTAAACATATCAGGATATAATAAAATTTCCACTACACGACCCACTTTGATTCATTCAAACCTTCGAAAATGCTTTCTGCTGCTGCGGACAAGAAAGCCAAACAACTCACGTTCACCGGCATTCACGGCATCGACCTCCAAAACCCTTTTGAGGGCTACAAGAAACGAGGTGAGAAGCCTACAAGATTGAAGCTGGTCAGATAACGAACGAGTAAATGAAAACAGAATGAGGCGGAGAAGTGTGTGTGTGTGTGTGTGTGTGTGTGTGTGTGTGTGTGTGTGTGTGTGTGTGTGTGTTTAAAATAGCCCAATTGCTTTTACAATAGTTAAACATTGAATGTGTTTAATTGAATAGGAAATGGGTTTAACGTTAGTGGCAGGTTGTGTGTGAGAGAGAATAAATAAGACAGCCCAATATTTAAAAAAAAATCTATTCTTTTTCGCAACTTTCCGCATATTTCGCAACTTCCCTTAATCAAGGATTTTTGCCCGCGTTTATAGTTATCCTAAGATGTAACGTTAACCATACCTCAGTCTACTTTTAAGACACTAAAATAACGCATTCCAATTTTTATTTTGTTTTCGCGCGTGGAATTATACCGGCTCTCGTTTCAGTACACATAACAACTAGGGGTGTAACGGTTCACAAACATTTCGGTTCGGTACGTACCTCGGTTTTTAGGTCACGGTTCGGTTCAGTACGTTTTCGGTACAGCAGAAAAAATTATCACAAAACATAAAATATTTCTTGTTTTTTTTTATTATTATTAAACTGTGAATAATGTATTCACTCAAATAAATACAAAATATAATAAAATAAACATTAAGGTGCAGCATTTCGATGAACTGAAATAATCTGTATTTGAACTGTACTGTACTAGTACCTAAGCAGCCAGTTTGACATTATGTCATTATGTCACATTATGACTTGCTTGTCATTGTATTTTCATGTTGTTTTAAAGAAAGATGAACTTGTCCATATTGCTTGCCGAAAGGGCAGATCTGCTGGCACTAACAATGTCTCCTGCTGTGGAGAACAGCCTCTCTAGGGACAGAGGTAGCAGATACAGCCAGGTAGCGCTTTGCTAACATGGCAACATAAGGATATTTGGCGTTTGTAATAGCTTTGGCTCGGTCTGAACTCTCTGCGAGTGGTGGAGGCTTAAATGCTAGTGGGAGTTGGGTTTGCACTTCAGTCTTTTTTCTTTTGGTACCGGTGATATTCACATTCGGGTGATGCCTTTTCAAATGAGAGTGCAAGTTTGATGTATTGCTAGCCGCGTAACCAATTTTAGTTGAACAATGCCGACTAACAGCTTTGGTTCGGTCCACCTGTCTTTGTCCGTCATCCTTGTACGTAACTGCGAAACCAAAATGTTCCCAAACCGGAGATTTCAATGATGCTGGAGGATTTTCGAGCTCAACTTTATCTGCGTTCGCCATTTCGACAGTTCCTCAAATTACTGACTAAATTTGAACGCATCCCTGTGACCAGCTCTCATAGTATGCCTCTCGTCCAATTAAATGACTTGCTCGCTCTATGACGCGTTGAACCCAATGTGAGCAAATTACTCTGAATGCTGCGACGCAGCACCTGAGATTTCTTCCAAAAAGTTGTTCACGTTCTCAATTTTGTACGTTTAACGTTATATTCGTTCGGTACACACTACCGAACCGAAGGGCCCGTACCGAATAATTTCGGTACGTATACCGTTACACCCCTAATAACAACGGAACCATAGCAACGGAACTGACAGGCAACGGAACTGACAGGCAACCCTCTGAATCAGACTCCGATTGGCTGTGACTGCATCCACTCAGAGTGTCCGATTCAGAAACGTGACTCTTACACTCTTTACGTCACAAACAAAGATGGTGGATAAGAATAGATCTATAAAACGATAAGCAATGCGCCAGAATCAAGGTGAGACTATCCGCATCCTTTAAAACTCTACGCACATTCGTTTCACCAAAATAAGTAAACGACTGTATTTGAGTGAGTTAAGGCATTAGTTTGCTTCATTAAATGGTGTTAATGAATAAGTGTTCTCCAGTGCCTTTTGTCCACTTTAAGGTATTATTAAGGTAGGGTTAATGTTGCTCTCAAAGTGCACCAGATTGATGCTTTTAATTTCAATATTTAACTCCCCCAACAACTCCTGGGCTAAGCCCCTGATCTCCTACAATCCTATATCCGCCACTGCACTCCAGCCTTTTGTTTAAACTTGTTTAAAACATATCTAAATAAATATGTGTGTCCCGGGCCATAAATGTAAGTATACTGTCAGTTTTCAGATAAAGCCACGGCATCACAATTCTTCTGTATTCTACAATATAGTTATTTTCACCTCCTGTGTTGCTTTTTCAACCCATCAGCTTTTATGGAGAAAATAAGTTATATCATTATTAACCAGAGGCATGTTTCTCACTATTTTATGCATAGAACCAACAGACTACTTTGTGTATGTGAGGAATCAGCTGTTTATTATGAGTTCCCCTGAGAGCTGCCGTTTTCATTCAGACTATTTAAAAAAACAACGGTCTGATTTTAACATTGCACAACAATTAACTCAATGTGTGATTGTTATAGCAGTAATATTAAACACTAATAATACAGTAAACTATTAACACTGTACATATTATTGTTTGCCCGTGGTGAGATGACGAGGCTTCATTAAAAAATAAACCTATTTTTAGTGAATTACTGAGTTTGGGCACGTTAATAACGTTTTAATGAAGTTGACTACAGTATATTCATATTTGTCAGTGCTTTCATGTCAATTTGGCGAACATAAACATAAATGATCGTGGTGAAGATGATGATTAAAATAGGATTACAAATCGGTAGTGAGAGCCGTGCTGCATTTCCTCCCGTCGGATGTGATATAAAAACAAACCGATTATTTTTGTAATTGTAAACTCACATGGAGGTGGGGTAGGTAATTTTGGAGAAACCAGCTCGAGTGCGTTAGAATTTGAAAATACACAGCCGGAAAAAATCTGCCACTTCCTGACAGAGCCCCTCCTCCAACACACACGAATGACCAATGAGGGCACGAGATAAGTTTGTGCACAGATGGAAGGCTGACAGGCAGGTAGGCCATCCAGTTACTTTAGCCGGGCCGGCTAAAATGATTGGTTGTGCTTTTTACAGCGCCACGGCTTCCACAGATGAATTTTTTTCTGGATTTTTTGTCAAAGCACTTAAGATATTTATTGCTATCGGGATGTTAAGAGCATTCCATGGAATATAACAAAAAGTGTATCTCGAGCCGGTTTCTCAAACTTACCTACCCCACCTTTAAACTACATTTATTAGTGCTTTCATGTCAATTCGGCGAACATATGATACATCAAATGATCGTGAGGATGATGATTAAAAATTGTTTGTATGAGCCGGTCTGCATTTCCCTTTGAAAAAACATAGCGATGGTTTTGTGTAGTACACCAACGTGGATTAAACAACATTTTGTTAAATAAAAACATGGTGATGTTTTGTAAATGATTACATGTCTCTTATTTAGCACAGAATATGATTCTATCCGTGACATATGGATCTTAACAAATATCTGCTATATCAGATACCTGTAGATCTATCGGCTGTTTATTTCACATGAGTTCCAGTGTGGCAGCTTTTTAATCACTGCTCCCCCTGGTGGATCCATGATCCATTGCAGCTGGTTTCATTATAATTGTATTTATTTATCAAGGGGGCGTATCAAGTAATGCGGGGGGTTTTCCTTTCAGCAGGGGCCCACCCCGTGCAGATCACGGACCCACATGGGTAGGGGCGTCCGAAATGAGGTGCTACATCTGTACGTCAAGTCAGTATTTTCCCCTGAAATGTTATGTTTAAATGCAGATTAGCTTTAAATATATAGATGAATTCAGACATGGTAGTAAAACGAACACCATTTATATGGGTTTCTTGGAAGTTGTATTTCCATTAGAGTGAAAGAAAACATGGAATCAAAATAGACCAAAATAACAAGTACATGAAAAAACGATATTTTTGCCTGTAATGTCCTTAAACAGTAACTTCATCATTTTGATTGTTGGCTGCTCATTTAATAACTATTAATTTGACTAGTTTGTTGTCTGCTCTTGTACGTAGTGAATACTAAAGAAGGCCATTGTCTCTGTGTTAGCTGATTATTTTGTAGAATTATGCGTATAAGTATTAAACAATTACGTGAGTGTGAGGGTATTAAAATAAATTGGTCAGTAACGGCCCGTCCACACAGCAGCTTTTGGCGATTTGTCCACCACTTCCAGCGCGTCTCAGCCCATTGACTTTGAATGGGGATGACCTCACTTTCCCTCGCTTGTCGCCGAACTGCATTGTGGGGGGGCGAGGCGAAGATTTCCAGGATGTTCAGGATTCCAAAGTTGAACAATGTTCAACTTTTGAGGCTGAGCTGGAAGCGACAGCCAATCAGATCCATTTATGCAAATCTGACAGTTCAAGCGCTAGCCAATCAAAGCTGGGAGAACCAGACCCGCAGTTCATTTCTATATTCCACAAAAATGGAGGAGAAGTTAGTTATTGCGGTAGCAAATCACCCGGTTCTTTATGACCAGTCCCTATTTACTTACCGGGATACAAACCGGAGGAACCAGGCATGGAGGGAGGTGGCAGAGGCAGTGGGTGAAACTGGTAGGTTTTCGCTTGTTTGGGGATTTTATATCCAGTTTACTTCGTTGCTAGTTTACTTCGTTGCTAGCAAGCATAGACAGTATCATTAGCCAGCATGGAATGTAGCATAAAATAGCACCATAGATATTAATCTCATAGATGTTCAAAATGTTAAAAGAAATAGTGGAGAAGAACCGGGTTTTTTTGCTTTGTATGTCGGGGGCGGGAGATTCATGTGATTGGTTGTTGGTCGCGAAATCCCCAAGCTTTCAGACACGCCCAGCTCCAAGATTTTCAAGATTTTTGAAAAGCTGCTGTGTGGACGTACCGTAAGTCTGAGATGTGCAACTATATTTAACTTTTTGTTTTAAAACACTTTTTTTATAAACGATTATGGGAAGTGCCCTTTTTCTCACTTGAGCACCTGCCCCCCAAAATGTCTGTGCACGTCCCTGCATGGATGTATAATATCACTCAATCGATCGCCAGTAAGGAAAATACTTACTCCAGGTTTAAAGTTCTCCGGGGAAGTGAGAGCTGCGTCACTAGCAACCACCTTAGGTACTATTTATACGCAGAGACTTCATAATATCTATCATCTATAGATCCTACACATCCACTGGACGTATATTTTGAAAGTCAAATATACACTTCTCGCTAGAAATGTAATCAAAAACCATTATAATGGCCAAACTATCCTACAATTTAGGATGTTGCACTGAAAAAGAGTTGTGCACCATGTTTTTTTGTTTTCACTCTGGGAAAGTTTACAATCACGTGACATGGGCAGACTGTATGCTTCCAAGAAACGACTCGGTAGGTCGTATTAGAGGGTCGGAAGAATCGACCTATTTGGTCGTATAAATCGGACTTGTTGGAATATACCGGTATTTTAATAATGCATGATAAGTAACGGTTTTGTAAGCATTTAGTTACACCTTGGCTATTTTTGCCTTATCTGGATGATTGTCAATTACACACAGGCCTCCATATATTTAAAAAAAAATGTATTTGCCACTATGTATAGGCACCACCATCAGTGATCTTCCACCCTTTTGAAAAACTCCTTTGAACTTTTTTCTGTTAATTCTTGAATTCAAAAATAATTTCGCTTTTCAAGGCAGAGGGCTCTCAAGTTTATACTGCTTAATTTTGAGAGGGAATAAAGAGTGTGGGAACCACAATTCTGAAATCCCTGAAAATGTGTGTGTTCTTCTTTCTTCCCATGTCTATGAAATGGAGAGTTTGATGAGTGTTCTTGTCAAATTACGGAGTTGATGGAGGAGCTGTGTTCTGGTCCAGTTAATCTGCCTTTGAACCCAGGGGTCTCGGTGTGCTATTGAAACAGGAATCAAGAAGCTGTCAAGATGATAAAATCACCCTCAGGAAACAATCATTTCTAAAGCTACTGCAGCATTAAATATGGCATAAAAAGGGCATTTTTATAGAAAAAAAGCAAAGTGCAAATGGAGCAGAGAGCCGGAGCTGCAAGGACATTAAAAATAGTCAAAATGAAGCAGTGGAGATGAAAAGAGACTGGGAAGGAAACGGAGAGGGAGGAGGATGTGATGCAAGAGGTGGAAAGGAAAGACGAAGCACAGTGAAAATGAGAAAGTTCAGATAGAGATATCTGTGTCAGAGAGTTAAGAGCGGAAGTTAAACAAGTATGATGATAAACAGAGGAGAAGAGATTAGGACAGAGATCCTTAGTGTCTGTCTCCTTTCATTTAGTCTGGATTCCCACTTTAAAGCTGGCAGATTTCTTGCTTTATTGTCTTTATTTACTTATTATTCTCTGTCTTTTAATAATCAAATGATGTTTAATAAAAAACCCTGTTTTCCACAAAATACATTTAATTACCACTTATTGCTTTAACAAATATGTTGGAGGAAATATAAATGACAGGGAAGAGGTATTTCATATGTTGGTGTAATGTTGCAGCCTTATCAATGTTCCCCCTTCTTCATTTTACACAACCCCATAACGACAAAGTTTGGTACAATTAAAGGGATAGTGGAAATCTGCGAATTTTGGGTTTAACTTATGTATTTTTATTAAAAATAAGCATAATAAACAATTTTTTTAAATTTCATGCGCCTAGTTTCATTTTATTTTCAATTTTACTGCGCCCTCTCAATGAAACGAAATACTTCGGGAATCGTCGGGAATCTTCGGGTGATGACGAGAGCATAGGAAGACGGGCACAAACAATGGCGGACATTCAATAGCATTTGCATGTGAATAGCCGACCTTTTTTTATGGTACCGAGTATATTGCCATAAATATGATGATTGATTATCAGTAAAAAATTCTACGTGACACAACGACATTGGATTAACCTTGAGATGCGTTTTTATTCCGTTGAACACAACTTTTGATCACAAATCAAAAAAGGTAAGACGTAATTATTGTAATATTTTTGGAACCGGATGTTGTTTACTTTCTCTTTTCTGTCTGATAGCTCCAGGAATTCGAGGTCTTACAGTGATGACATTACACCTGTGGAGTCTCAGCTTTAAATTGTATATCTTGTTTGTGCAGTTAAGATAGTAATAAGGGCATTTCTACCGTGTGTTGTGTGTAAAAAAGCGTTAGCATTAGTTAGCATTGTTTCGCTCAATGCTAATTCAAAGGCTTGGTATTACTCTTGTGTTTTTTCTAGCTAACAATTGTTCTTATTGTCAGTTAGCGGAGTTTCTTACCTTTAAAAGGGTATGAAACATTAATAGTTTCATAAATGTTAAGAAGCCCTGAGACATGTGAGAGAAAAAAAACTGTGGGAGGGGTCCACTGGGGGGACCTTCGGGCTTAACTGCTTAACAATGATTAATATTTGTAAAGGCTACAGGTGATCTTAAGATGCGTGAGCTATGCTTAGGGACCTACCAGTCAAGATTATTTGTGCGTAGGGGTGCATCATCTGGCGCCTGGTCCTGGTCATCCTCGCCATTGCCCATGCCGTGAACCATCACCTCGGGCTCGAACAAATAAGGACGTAATGGTCCATCGTCTGGCTCAATATTGTCACCATCGTCGCTTACTGAACAGGATTCAGATTCAGTTCCTAAAACGACATTTTCGTAGGAAAGCCGAGAGGATGTTTCTGACTCGCTATCATCACTGGATACCTCGTACAATCCTTCTTCTTTGTCTGGTATATTTGCCCTTCCACGTTCATTCTGCATAGACGCCATGGTTTGTTATCGTATCGTCTTCCTAAGTTTTCGTCACTTCCGGTTTGGCTGAGTCGAACATTTCGTTTCTAAAAAACTTCGGGGAAGCTGCAATAAAGTGCTTCTAACATGCGTAAGGCAATTATTATATTTTTTTAATCAGGTGTGATTGTTTTGGTACGTAATTATGCTTGTATATAAGTTAAAACGAAACTATTTGAGGTTCCATTTCCACTATCCCTTTAAGGTTGACCTGTCCACTAATTGGACAGAGGGGGAAAAAAGCATTTATATGTGAAAGCATCATTAAGGCGAGGAGTGAAGGAAGAATTGAAAGGACAAGACAAAGATGACCTCAATCCAAGCTAAATCAACCACACTGACCAATGACAGTCTCAGAGTTACATCAGCAGACATCACTGCTTTTAATAAATCTCATGATGTATCATAATTAGGGGTGTAACGGTTCACAGAATTCACGGTTCGGTATTTACCTCGGTTTGGGGGTCGCGGTTCGGTACGGGTAATTCCAGGTTTGTTTTTTATTTATTTTGAACAGTAGTGCAAGTTTCAGTTTAAAAATAAGGAACTCTAACATTTTGAATGATTAACTTTATTACACAATTAAAAACAAACCACAAACAATACCACACACACTCCGATGGCCGTATTATCTATAATGGCTGATGTCAAACAAAAAGGGTCAATAAGCTGTAAAACTAAAAAGAATGTCTTGAAAATATTACAAAATGAATAATAAGATAGTGTTTCAATCACTTTCAATCACAATCAATAAAAGCCGGGGTCCTCTACTATTGCATAAGGGCGCAGCATAGCCGTTGAAAAACATATGCCAAAAGCTTCCGTTATTTATTTTGGTCTCTGCTTTCATGTCTATTGGCTTCTTAAAAACAGCGGGGATAAATGAAGTTACCTACTGTAACTCCAGCTTCTATGAGTATAGGCGTAGCCCTCTAACGCAGCGTCCACACGGCGGCGTGCGTTGAAGCTTGCCGGCGGGCGTGTCTGAAACTCGACCAACAACCAATCACATGAATCTCCCGCCCCGGACACACAAGCACGCGGTTTGATTGGCTAGAGCTTGTACTGGCATATGATTCGATTGGCTGACGCTTCTGCCGAGGCGTCAAAAGTTGAACATTGCTCAACTTTTGCAGCGAGCCACGCCAGCAACGCTCCGCGTCGCTTCCCACGATGCAGTTCGGCTAAAAGTGACGTCACCCCATTCAAAGTGAATGGGCAGAAGCGTTGAAGCTCAACGCACGGCGCCGTGTGGACCAACACATCCTCACTCCCAGGTCGGCCTATGTTGACGTTATGTCAAGTCCCCTGTCGGCTTTTTCCAACGCAAGGGGGGGGGCCTTAGCGTCCATTTTCAACGCAAGGGGGGGGGCCCTTAGCGTCCATTTTCAGCTTTCCGGGATGTCCATATGCTTCTATGGACGCTCATGGAAGCACGGCATTCGTTTGTGTCGACTGCCCTTAAAGGCAATGTGAGCGTCCATTCTCATTGGATAACGGAGAATTGTACACCCCTTAAGTATTCCCCTTACTGTCGATTGATTTTACAGTGATATCTGCACTACTCATCGACTAAAAAACACCAGATTATCCTTGTTAATTACACAACATTGATTGGTTTAAATTGTGTGCAATGCTTTTGTATTTTTCCCCTTCGATTCGGAGAAACAAATGTTTTTTCGGAGTAAAGGATGGCAGAAGACACTACACTACCCAGAATCCCCAGCTATCGTTTGGACTACACCATGTGCTCTGTTTGACAAACCCCGTGATAGTCCTCAAGCTCTGTGATTGGAGAGTGTGCTCCGAGGGTTACGCCGAGCCTCGAACAGCACTTGAAATGGGATGGAATCACGGCAGACTGTCCAAAACTGGATTTGAACGGGTCCACCGCGTCCGTCCTCCCCCACCCCGTCCCCAGAACTACAAATGCTGGCTATTCTGTTTCGCAACGTGTTCTGTATCTATGGCACGTCTCTACTGGGAGTTGTAGTTTTAAAAGACGTTTTCGTATTTCCCATAATAAGAAGTTGCCAGTATTAAACTGTGTACATCCCTGGAAGTTTAGGGGATAGGAAACACTCACATTTAAAACATATAATTAATAAATGGGTGAAAATTGCTTGTGCCCATAATGGGCAGCATTAATATATATACACACATGCCAGCTAAGGTCAGAAGAGCTTTATTTAACAGCTGGTCTTATGTTTGTCACCCCTGTTGTTAATTGATAACATTACATCACATTACTTGATAAGCCTGAAACATGCACTTGTCAAGGTTCAGAGGCACATTTTGCAAATATGGCAGTAGCCATCGATCAGCTTAAGATAAGATATACTTTATTGATCTCAAGTTGGAACATTTGCGTTACATCAGCATGTGTAACAGTTAAATATGCAGTGGTGTTTATTTGTAAATCATTTAGTATAATCACACAAATTCTGTGTTTTATATTCAACAATTCTGTGTTCTTTATTTATTGATTGTTCAATACCTGACAAGGTCGGAGATGAAATATCTACATACATCTTATAAGAGTATAATACATTATGTATAATATCAGTTAAAATAAGTGCTTCAACATAGTTAACATTGCTGGAGGTATGCACAAATATTGATAGATGTCTTGTAATGCACTATTGAGGAACCTGCGACCCAAGTTTTTCATTCAATGCAGAACTACACCATAGTTGTGTAGGCCTATATGATATGTCAATAAACCTTAGAAAATCTTGAAAGGGATGTGCAAAATAGTCATTATATACAGTCTTTAATTAACTATTAGTAGAGAATAACGAGTAATTAATATACTTTATAGGGATCCTATTAATATCTAATAATAAAAATAATGAAATTCAATAACATGCTTTAACCACTAGGTGTCCCTTTATATCAGCTGTGCACCTTTATGGTGTAAATACAGCCTATCTACCAATTGGATCAAATGTAAAAGTCAGCCGAATTAGTGTTGATACTGCAAGGAGACGTATTGTGTAAAAAGAAATGTAAGATGTTGTTTAATGGCTGATATATTTATGATCCACGTCACGTTTTCAGTTCCTCATGTTTGTCTAGAAGTCTTCTCATCAGGGCTCTATAAATACAGAACTACGGCAGATATGTAATATTTAATGCAGCCGAACCGTGTATTACAATGCCGTTATGTGATGACTTTCAAAGAGAAAAGCAAGCACACTCGGAATAAAGTATTATTGTATTTTTTTTTAAATGTTTTCGGTCTGTTTCCGGTATTTGTTAATGACGATGTGCTGTGAGATGTGAGACTGGAATTGCACAGGGGAAAATAACGTAGGTTATCTTTAGATGCGGATTTTGTTAAACTAATATGTTTGCGCTGTGGACCAACACTATACATTGACGGGGAAGGGGGTAGCAATAAAGATAACACCATTAAACAGTTACACAACATAACAGAAATAATATCGATAGCAGCGTCCCTAGCAACCACCTTGGTAACAATGAAAACGTTATGGACGCAATTTCCTGAAGTAATCTTCGTAATAACTAGCAAACTAAAGATCATGTACATCCACTGCACACATAATCTGAAATAACAACTCATATTTCTCGCATCAAATGACATCAAAACGCATTTTAATGGCCAAACTAACTTTAAAATAGGCATTTTCCATCGAGAATAAAACGAAGTTCGGCCATGTTTTTTTTTTTCTGCAGGGAGAAATTTGAAGATCACGTGACGTCAAACAGAGCACATGGTGTAGTCCAAACGATAGCTGGGGATGCTGGGTAGTGTAGTGTCTTCTGCCATCCTTTACTCCGAAAACATATTTGTTTCTCCGAATCGAAGGGGAAAAATACAAAAGCATTGCACACAATTTAAACCAATCAATGTTGTGTAATTAACAAGGATAATCTGGTGTTTTTTAGTCGATGAGTAGTGCAGATATCACTGTAAAATCAATCGACAGTAAGGGGAATACTTAGTTCCGGGTGTACAATTCTCCGTTATCCAATGAGAATGGACGCTCACATTGCCTTTAAGGGCAGCCGACACAAACGAATGCCGTGCTTCCATGAGCGTCCATAGAAGCATATGGACATCCCGGAAAGCTGAAAATGGACGCTAAGGGCCCCCCCTTGCGTTAAAAATGGACGCTAAGGCCCCCCCCTTGCGTTGGAAAAAGCCGACAGGGGACTTGACATAACGTCAACATAGGCCGACCTGGGAGTGAGGATGTGTTGTGTGGACGGGCCGTAAGGCTATCGCTATTGGGTAATCCCCTGCGCACCCGTGCAGCACTGAAACACTTGTAGTCCACGCCCACCTGCACCTTCAGACTCACTTCCGGTATAAATAGGAAGGAGGCCCGACAATCTGCTCCCACACAAACAGCTTTTCTTCAGCTATTCGTAGAGCAGTGGGGCCCAGCACTTCGAGGGCTGCGCCATTTACTCATAGAAGCTGCAGTTACAGTAGGTAACTTCAGTTCTATTTCGTATATGGCTTCGCCCTCTAAGGCTATCGCTATTGGGTTAAGGGTGAAGCATGATGTAGTCTGCGCCCCACTGGGTCCGCCCGGCACTAGAAGCACAGACACACCTGCTCAGATAATAACCCATGCCTTTTGCGCCATGCGAATGGCGCATAACCGTCCCTGGAATATAGCATAACATGAATATTCTCCATGAGGGGATGAAGGCTGGGAACAATACATACCTGCCGCTGTGAGAAAGTAGAGACGAAGGTCATACTTTGTCCAGCGACAAAAAGAGGGGGTAAAGGGCCGCTCTCTGCGTGGCGACAGGCAGGAGAGCGCACAGCTGGATTCCTGACGTCACTCACGGCCCGTCTACACTACAGGCATCGAAAAAGCTTGAAGCTGGGCGTGTCTGAAGCTTGGCGATTTTTTGCGAGCAACGCGACCAACAACCAATCACATGAATCTCCCGCCCCCGACATACAAAGCAATAGCAATGTTAAAACGAAGTAAACTGGATATAAAATCCCCAAACAGGCGAAAACCTACCAATTTCACCCACTGTCTCTGCCACCTCCCTCCATGCCTGGTTCCTCCGGTTTGTATCCCGGTAAATAGTTCTGGTCGTAAAGAACCGGGTGATTTGCTACCGTAATTTCTCGTTTGGCATATGAGGAAATGAACTGCGTTCTGGCTCTCCCAACTTGCATGCGGTTTGATTGGCTAGCGCTTGTACTGGCGGGAATTGCAAAAATGGGATTTGATTGGCTGACGCCAGCTTCGAGCAAGCATCGAGCCTCAAAAGTTGAACATTGTTCAACTTTGACACCGATAGACGCTCGCGATGCTTGCAACGCCTTGCCATGCTACCCACAATGCAGTTCGGCGAAGTTTGAAAATATCCTACGTCACTTCATTCAAATGAATGGGCGAAGCGTTGAAAGCATTTGTTGACGCCTGTAGTGTAGACGGGCCGTCACTCTGACAAGACACTCAGTAGCCTACAGAGCGTGTCAGAGAGAAATGGGAGACATCCTTCAATACAAATTGAATACATGAACAGGGGGAAGACCAAGATGCAGCAGTGCAAATGTCTTCCACTGACATTCCTCCGTGCAAGACCGTAGAGAATGAAATTCCTCTGGTGGAGTGCGCACTGTTGTTCTCCGGGGGATCCCTCCCCGAGGGGACATACGCCTGTGACACAGCCTCACACAGCCATTGTGACAGGCGTTGTGCAGACAGAGGCAGCCCTAGTGAGCGCTTTCTGTAATGCATAAACAGGCGCTGGGAACGGCGCAAACAGCCGTGCGCGTAACTTAGCAAGCTAGCGCTCAGTGGGGCGGAGGAGATGAGATGTGGCTTCTTCCTCTGATGTGTGAGGAGGAGGAAAGAAGCCATCCAAAGTTATCACTCTCGACCTAAGGAGCTTGTGATCACCTTTGGCATAAAAACCGGGTTTAGGGGCGCAAAACCTTTTTGGCGGTTCAAAAAGGAGTTTCTCTCTCTTGATGGCAGGAGGGGAGAGAGAGAGATGGCGAGAGAGATAGAGGCAGAGAGAGAGAGAGAGAGAAGAGAGAGAGAGAGTAGAGAGAGAGAGAGAGAGGAGAAGCGAGAGAGCGAGGAATCTCTCTCGCTCTCTCTTCTCTCTCTCTATCTCTATCCTCCTCTCTCTCGACTTATTTCGTCTCTCTCTATCCTCTCTATCTACCTCTTCTCCCTCTCAAATAAGGTGATTATATTGTATGCTTGTTAGTGCCGTGAAAAGAGAGTCGGAGGCGGGTATTAAGAATTGAGGATTCCAATCTTCGTTATTATCCATTACCTTTCCAGAGAGGTTTAACACATGCAACTGCTCTGCCTGATGAGCTAGCAGGATGGCAGCTAAAGCTACAGGTGTTCCCCACTAAAGGGTCCGTGTGGCAACACAATAAGCAAGGTGAATTATGTCCAATAACGTGTCACCACACAAGCCCCCCCAGAATTCACACATAAACAAAATCAGCATGGCGGGGAGGAACGACACGCCGACCCCCACGACTCCTGAGCACGGGAGTCGGAAAAGTGACTCCCGCCTGTGCGGCCCCCGGAAGGGGAGGGACCGGAACAACAGGTCTTAAATCCGTGACAGGGGACGAGGCCGGGGGGCGGCCCCGTCGCGGAGGTCGAGCCAGCACCACAGGCTGGTCCAAGTCCAGGTGAGCAGCCTTCACCCGGTCCACCGAGACGTGCTCAGCCTTGCCACCCAGGTCGACCACCAGGTGCTTGTCCCCGTGCTCCAAGACCCGGAAAGGCCCATCATAAGGGGGCTGCAGGGGGCCTCTGTGCGCATCGTCCCGGATGAACACGTGCTCCGCCGAGCGGAGCTCTGCGGGAACTTGGGACACCTGAGTACTGTGCTGAGTAGTAGGGATCGGAGCAAAGGCCTCAGCGGCGTCACACAGGAAAGCCCGCTGGGCCGACGCCGACCAGGGAGCCGATGCATTTGGGAGGAAATCCCCCGGAACTCTCAGCGGCTGACCGTAGACCATCTCAGCCGTAGAGCACTGCAAGTCTTCTTTAGGTGCGGTCCTCAGGCCCAGCATCACCCAGGGCAGCTTGTCGACCCAGTTACCGTCCGTAAGGCCGGCCTTGAGGGCCGCCTTCATGGAGCGATGAAAGCGCTCGCAGAGGCGGTTAGCCTGAGGGTGGTAAGCGGTAGTCCTGTGCAGCTTAACCCCCAAACCGCCTGCCACAGCGTTCCAGAGCTCGGACGTGAACTGAGAGCCCCTGTCTGAGGAAATGTCTGACGGGGTGCCAAAACGACACACCCACGTTGCAATGAAGGCCCGGGACACGTCTGCGGCTGATGTCGAAACGAGCGGAACCGCCTCCGGCCAACGGGTCGTTCTGTCCACCATGGTGAGGAGGTAGGAAAACCCCTGAGAGGAAGGCAACGGACCAACCAGGTCAATGTTGACGTGATCAAACCTCCTCTCAGGCACCAGGAAACGCTCCAACGGGGCCTTCGTGTGGCGGTGCACCTTAGCGCGTTGACAAGCCACGCACTCCCTGGCCCAAGTCCTCATGTCCCTTTTCAGTCCTTGCCAAACGAACTTCGCCGCTACCAAACGCACCGAAGGTTTAACGCCGGGGTGTGACAGGCCGTGCACAGCCTCGAACACAGGACGCCTCCAGCTGGCAGGGACGACAGGCCGCGCCAGGCCCGTAGAGACGTCACACAGGAGAGTAATGCCCGCGTCGCCGAACACCACGTCCTCCAAGCGCAGCCCCGCGCTCTCCACCTTCAGGGCCTGGACGCCGGGATCTGTGACCTGGTCTGCCGCCATGCGAGTATAGTCCAGGCCCAACTGGACGGCACCGATGACGACCCTGGAGAGGCAATCAGCAACCAGGTTCGACTTGCCAGCCACGTGCTTAATGTCCGTAGTGAACTCCGATATGTAGGACAGCTGCCGCTGCTGACGTGCCGACCAAGGCTCCGCCACTTTTGACATGGCGAAGGTGAGCGGCTTGTGGTCGACAAACGCCGTAAATTCACGGCCTTCCAGCATGAAACGGAAGTGCCGCACGGCCAAATAAAGTCCGAGGAGCTCCCGGTCAAAGGCGCTGTATTTGCGTTCTCTAGGCGTCAGCTGGCGGCTGAAAAAGGCGAGCGGCTGCCAAGCGCCCTCCACCCACTGCTCGTGCACTGCGCCGACCGCGTAGTCTGACGCGTCCGTGGTGATGGAGATGGGAGCCGTAGATGATGGGTGTGCCAGCAAAGCCGCCTGAGCCAACGCGGTCTTTACCTCAGCAAAAGCGCCGTCCGCCTCTGCTGTCCAGTCGATCTCCTGGACGGGGGTCTTGCCTTTCAACGCTTCATACAGCGGCTGCATGATGTGTGCGGCCCGGGCGATGAAACGGTGGTAGAAAGTCACCATCCCCAGAAACTCACGGAGCGACCGGGCTGTGAGCGGGCGAGGAAACGCCGCAACAGCCTCCACCTTCGCTGGCAGAGGTGTCGCACCGCCCTTGGTGACGCGGTGCCCCAGGAAATCGATGTCCGACACCCCGAACTGGCACTTTGCAGGATTGATGATTCATCCGTGTTCGTTGAGCCGTGTGAAAAGGGCTCGGAGGTGGGAAAGGTGCTCCTGCACTGAAGCGCTGGCGACGAGTATGTCGTCGAGGTAAACAAACACAAACGGCAGGTCCCGCAGCACCGAATCCATCAGGCGCTGGAACGTCTGAGCGGCATTCTTGAGTCCAAAAGGCATCCGCAGGAACTCAAAAAGTCCAAAAGGCGTTATCACTGCTGTCTTGGGAATGTCCAGGGGGTGCATGGGCACCTGGTGGTATCCACGCACCAGGTCCACCTTGGAAAACACCCCCGTACCGGCCAGATGCGCCGAAAAGTCCTGAATGTGCGGCACCGGATAGCGGTCAGGCGTAGTGGCGTCGTTGAGTCCGCGGTAATCCCCGCACGGACGGAACCCGCCGTTCGATTTGGGAACGACGTGCAGGGGGGAAGCCCAAGGACTGTCGGAGCGGCAGACAATGCCCAGGCGCTCCATGGTTGCGAACTCCGCCCTCGCTACAGCCAGCTTAGAAGGGTTCAACCGCCGGGCCCTGGCGTAGACAGGAGGCCCCCCGGTAGTGACGTGGTGTTCCACGCCATGCTTAGTGGTAAACGCAGAGAAGGTGGGTAGCGACAGGTCTGGAAACTCGGCCAACAGTCTGAGAAACGTGTCTGCACCTGACAGCGAGCCTGACAGCCCGTCGTACGCTGCGCTGCCAAGTGTGCACACGAGGGAAGAAAACGTTAAGGCATCAACCAAACGCCTATTCTTAACGTCCACTAAGAGTCCATGAGCACACAAAAAATCCGCTCCGAGGAGGGGAAAATAAATGTCCGCTGTCACAAAATCCCAGCTGAAACGCTGTCCTCCGATGCACAAACACATAGGCCTCACGCCGTACGTGCAAATGGAACTGCCGTTAGCCGTCGTCAATCGCGGTCCGTGCCCCCCACGGGCGACATCTTCACTCGACGCTGGAACTACGCTCCGTTGAGCGCCCGTGTCACACAGAAACAGGCTCCCCGAAACGCTGTCGCTGACGAAGAGGAGCCTGCACGTGCCGCCGACGCTCAGAGCCACTACTGAGCGCCGGCCCCTCCGTTTCCCGGGGGTTTGTAGCTGCACGGAGCGATGCATCTCTTCGCCCTTGTCCCGAAACGTGCGTGGTAAACGCACACTCCGGCGTCTCCACGCCGGCTAGCCACAGCCGTGTCCGGCCTCCGCCACGCTTTCTTGACTGCAGGTGGGCCGCTGAGCGTCGCGGCTAACGTCTCTGCCCCGGGCTGTTGTGTAGCCAGGAAAAAACGATCCGCTTCCTCAGCCAAAGTACGGGGCTCCGTGACAGGCGTGTTGGCCAGCGCCGTCTGTACCCGGGGAGGCAAGTGACGCAGGAAAATCTCCGTGAATAAAATCCGGGGATCTTCCCCCCCTAGCAGATTTAGCATTTTCTCCATTAGCTGGGATGGCTTGCTGTCTCCTAGGCCTTGAATGTCAAGTATCTGGCGGGCCCTCTCCTTAGCAGTAGCGTGGCGTGGGGAAAAATGTAGGGGAAGCCCATTTTTTGGGTCGGGGGGCGGTCAATAACGTAACCAGATGAATGATTACAGCGCCCGGTATCATTTTACACACATTTGTATCACACAGATGCAGGACTTGCACACGCCTGTTATCTAACCGACAGGTCCGCACGCACTCTCCAGCTGAAACTCTCTTCTTATTAATTTAAGCATTTTACTTATTAATGTAGGCAGACAATCACACAATCTATGTGATTTTTGGATTTACCGTGCCTCTCAATTGCCCGTGACAGGTTGGCAAGGTCGATGAATCCTGAAGTTGCCCAAGGATTGTTCAGGGAGCACGAATCCTTGTCAAAAAGAAGACATGGCCAGCCAAATAGACGCTGAAGTTTAGCGCTTCCAGTTAGCCACTCTGTGCGGACATAATTGTCCTCATTGAACGTCCGATTCTCTCCCTTTTTCCTCTGTGTACACACAGCTGGAGTGCGGGCATTGGCCTGTCATCTGATTTAATTTTCAGTTGCTGCTGTAGCGGAAGTTTAGTAAAGTTATGTTTGATTAAGTACGCCAAATCTCCACCCTCCATAATGCTTCATTTGCTTGATAATTTCTAACGGCGGTGATGACAGTTACAGTATTAAAACTGATGTTGATGTGATTTGATTGGATGGCAGTGTCCAATCAAATCGCCAGCCGCCAGCCGCCCCTGAAGGGAAGCTAGAGGCGGCTGGCTTCCCTTGGCATGGCCCTGACCAATCACAGGTTGGCAGGGGCATCACGTGGGCCTCATCTGATTGGTCAATCCCTCCATTTTTTTTCACCAAAGGAAGCCAGATTCGGCTGGCCTCCTCTCGCAACAGAGAGTGCAATCTACTGTTTCACCATAACATCTAGAGGGGCGCTGTTTCACTCTTTGTAAAGTACTCAATGAGAATGGGGGAGAGCCGGCCGGCAGCAACACACAGCAAAGGAGAATTATCGAAACAAAACAAAGTGTTTTTATTTATTTATTTAAATTATAACTACAATCCGAAAAAACAGGGGAAGCCTGGCTTCCCTTGGCCTCCGGGAGAAAACGCCACTGCTCCTTAGCAGATAAGCTAAATGTCTTAAGGAGAAGGGCCTTAATCGCCTCATATTTGCCATGATGTGGGGGGGCTGCGATGAATCCCACCAACCTGGACGACGTGGAGCTCCCCAGCGCTGCTACCACATGGTAGTATTTTAGGTCTCCGTCACGGACCTGTCGGCAGGCGAAATGTGCCTCCACGTGTGCGAACCATGCCTCCGCGGCGTGCTCCCAGAATTCCGGCAGCTTTATGAAAACATCGCGCTCAGCCATGTTCGTTAATTTTCCGGAAACTTTCTCGGAAAAGTCAGGGTCACCAGTGTAGTGCCGTGAAAAGAGAGTCGGAGGCGGTGTATTAAGAATGGAGTTCCAATCTTTATTATCCATTACTTTCAGAGAGGTTAACACATGCACTGCTCTGCCTGATGAGCTAGCAGGAATGGCAGCTAAAGCTACAGGTGTTCCCCACTAAAGGGTCCGTGTGGCAACACAATAAGCAAGGTGAATTATGTCCAATAACGTGTCACCACAATGCCAATATTTTCCTATGGTAAAGTTTTCGTTTTGCACTTTTATTTTGATAGTAATAAGATCGGGACTCTTATTTTGAAGGAACTTTTACCGGTTAAATCTCCAGATCTAAAGCTCCAGAAAGCACATGGCTACTTAGCATGCAACATGACGTCATTCTGCATGTTAAGTAGCCATGTGCTTTCCTGTTATCAGCTGAATCTTTATTTATTGATTAGATCACGTTACTCTGATGATAGTGTTCAACACAGCCTATATGTCTGAACTCAATCCTTAGAGTAATGTGTTACGGAGCCTTCTCTTCAATATTGTTCCCACATAACGAGCATTTTGCGCTGCTCTTTTCCAATGTGGAAGCAGAATGTGTGAAAGCATACAGCACGATGCAGGGTGTGTCTCTAGACATCTCTAGACTGGAATAGCGGGGCCCAGTACGTGAACTCGCCTCGCAGGTGCACAAGCCAGGAGAGAGGACATCAGACTCCAGAGAAAATTAGCTCGAGTCCAAGTCGGAGGTCAATGTACAAGTCGAGTCCAAGTCATCGTACACGAGAATTCACGAGTCCGAGTCCATGTCATCGTGCGCGACAAGTCCAAGTCGCGTCAATCAGTGCGCGAGTCCGAGTCGTCAATCAGTGCGCGAGTCCGAGTCGAGTCACAAGTCCTGAAAATCGGCACTCGAGTCTGAGTCCAGGACACAGCTATGTCTAAATGAATTATTGTATAGAAAAATAGGATACAAAAAAAATTAATGGTATAGCATAAAAAATAATTAAATGAAATTAGTCATTATATATTATGTCCAAAAAAAAAATATATTTATGTATGAAAAAAGACAAAATAAAAGCATGTTGAAAATATGAAAAAAGTGTGATAAAATAAGATGTGGAAGAAATACAATCTCGTACGCCGAAAAAAAAAATATATCAACAAGAAAACAGTAAAAATATATTTGTAATAAAAAAGGATAATATAGTATTTCAAAGAACTCGTGAAAAATGTAAGGTTAAGTATGCTACTGTACAATGGATGCAGGTTAAAATCCAGCCTGCTAACTTTCCATGTGTCATCCCCTCTATCTCCCCCTTTAACACTGTCATTATCCTTTAAAGTCTAATCCGACCCAAACATATTCTTTAAGAAGAAACAGAAACAAGTCATTGTATGTTATGTTCGAAAATACTATGAAACAACAAAACAAACAAAAAAAAGTCATATAACTATAAAATGTGTTAAACAGTATGTCGAAAATATCTTAATAAAAGACAAAGTCAAATAATATATCAAATATAAAAAAGGTAAATAGTAAATAACATAGTGTCCAAATGGTCATAGTATAGTGTGTAAAAGAGGTAAAAGAATAACATATTGTGAAAATATCATGAAGGAAGTCAAAATATGAAAAATGTTATTGTATACACCAGTATGTTGAACAAATCATAGTATAGTATTTCATATATATATAATGTATACAGTCACAGTGTAGAATGTCCGAACATTTTTTTTAAAAGTACTAGTATAGTATGTCAAAAGTATCTTGAAAAAACTATAGTATGTAGTTATGAATTATATTATATAGTTTAGTATATAGTATTATATAGTATAGACCAAATGTTTTGTTTTTATGTTCTGGTGGTCACGAGTGTTTTCTAACAACATATAACATTGGGGTCTGATAATTATGATGTCTATTTTTCTTCTTTTTTAAAACCCATACTGTGAGAAAGGAACTAAATTATCTGAAAGATTACTTATTTTTGTTTAAACCAACAGTGTGGGGATACCTGCCAGAGACAGAGTCACGGGGACTGACCATAAAACAGGAAACAGATATAAAAGAAGGGGGAGGGTCTGGAGGGGAAGGTGTTTTCACTCTGGACCCTAGGGTGGGGGAAAGGAAGAGGTAGAGGATTCATTTGAAAGATCTGACTTGATTGTTGTGATGGTTGAAGGAAGAAACACGGGCGAGGAAGAATCAGAAAAATAACTTGTTTGTAAAAAGGACGGCACGTCTTTTTTCTCAAATGTATGTCAGTTTCAAGAAAGATGAGAGGTTTTATGCACAAAGTGCAAAATATCCTGGAACCCTTCAAAAAAGAAAAGCAGGTAGAGGTAAAGTATGTTGAAATATTTCACAAAAAGTGAGTTGTATGTTTTAATAGTTATATGTTGATAAAAATCTCTGTGTAGTTTTTCAAAATATAATGAACGAAGTCATAGAGGGAAACAAATTGGATGCCAAACATTGTAACTTGGTCAAATATTCATTGATTTGTAATGAATTGAGTTTCTTAAAGAATCAAACACTAAATGGAGAGTTTGTGATTTTAACACTGTTTCGATGAAACAATGCAGTTTTGATAACTTGACTTGACTAACATTACTTTTTTTAAATATATGTTTTTTAGATGACTTTGCTGATTTTTGCTTTTTTTTCTGCTACCAAGATACTTTTAGATACAGTTTGTTGTCTGAAAACTTTACAACTGGTAGAATGTCAAACACTGTGTAACACTTTTATTTTCTTAAAGACTGTGACTCTAAAAGGCAAGTTTGTGATTTTAACACTTATTTACTGACAAGGCAAGGCAAGTTTATTTATTTAGCACCTTTCAACACAAGGCAACAAAATCACAAACTCTCCATTTAGTGTTTGATTCGTTAAGAAACTCAATTCATTACAAAGTACTTCATATTCCACCAGTTGTTAAGTGTTGCATACATCAAAGTGTATCTAAAAGTATCTTAGTAACACAAGAAAAGTGAAAAAAGCATTGATGTTAACAAAACTGGATTGTTCGACTGAAATAGCGTTAAAATCAAAAGTGCCTTTAAAGAAAATGTATCAGGAAAAGTATTTTATTTTCACATTTTTAAGGTTTTGCATACATACAAGTGTATCTTACAGTTCCTTTGTGAGAGAATTACACACAAATCTACCGAGTGTCAGTAATTAAATAACATCTATTTAGACTTTTTGCATACATAAACGTGTATCTTACAGTTCCTTTGTGAGAGAATTACGCACAAATCTGTCATATCAAAACATTCTATTGCAGTATTTTATCTGTTTTATGTGCTCTCTCTCTCTCTCTCTCTCTCTCTCTCTCTCTCTCTCTCTCTCTCTCTATATCTATATATATATATATATATATATATATATATATATATATATATATGTTGCACTGTTGGAGGAGCCTGTGACCTATGTTTTTCATTGACATATCTACACTGTGGCAATGTGACAATGGGAATATGACATAAAGCCTTGAAACTTGAAATTTAAAATCAAAAACTGCATTATCTCACTGAATAACCAAAATAACAATAGCCCTTAATTAACACTAATCATTTAAAAAACCTTACATCTAATTTAGAGAGGACAACTAAAGTGTAAGGTGACTGTTTTAAACTAATTCCACCCCTCTGTCTACTGGCATTACAGCAACAACTGTCACGATCTGTCTGTGTTGTTGTTTTGTCTTGTCTTTTTCTATCTTTGGGTTTCCTGTTTTATTTTGTAAATTGTTCACCCCCGTTTCCTGCCTGTTGCTTTCTGTCTGTTTTCCCTCCCTGATTACCCGATTGTGTTCACCTGGTGCCTCTGTGTTTTCTCCTCCCTCCTCACCTGTGTCTTGTTTGTGTGATTAGTCTTGTGTGTATTTAAGTTCTGGTTTTTCTGTCTGTCTTTGTCGGTTCGTCGTTTGTATGTGACTGTGTTCACCGGGGAGTGTTCTGGGTTTTGACGTTTAGCCTTGAAATAAAGGATTTTTCAGTGTTATCTGCGTTTGAGTCCTGCTTGCTTCACTCACCGTAACAGAACGAACCGACCAAGAAATGGACCCAGCAGATGATCCATTTGAGGTGGAACTACAACATTTTTCCTTTTATTTGGCTTGCTGCTATGATTGGTGGAAGGGAGCGTCCAGTGTTCTGCAGAAGGAGGCCGCTCTGGTAGAGGTGCACCGGTTGGCTATGGAGAAACCAGACTTGGTGAAATTCTTACCTGGCTGGATTTTGAACTTCCTC
Source organism: Gymnodraco acuticeps (assembly GCF_902827175.1). Taxonomy (NCBI): domain Eukaryota; kingdom Metazoa; phylum Chordata; class Actinopteri; order Perciformes; family Bathydraconidae; genus Gymnodraco; species Gymnodraco acuticeps. The sequence goes on from NW_022992187.1 coordinate 685,030, forward strand.
TGGGTGTGTGATTTCTGCTGAATACAAATGTCTCTGTGTGTTCCGTCTGGAGTCAACCAGTGCTTCTGCCCCAGTTCCTGCTCCTGTCCAGGAGTCGTTTTCTGGAACTCGTCTGGCTTTTGGAGGTCCACGGAGCCTTCAGGCGGCTTCTAAGAGAAGGAGTCGCAAGTCCAGGCTAGCAGCCCGAGCCCCAAGAGCCATGATTCCGGTCCCAGTTCTGGCCCCAGCGGCCATGGTTCTGGCCCCAGCGGCCATGGTTCCAGACCCAGCTCTTGCCCCAGCTGCCATAGTCCCATCTCAAGTCCCTTCTCTAGTCCCTTCTCTGGTCCACTCTCTAGTCTCTTCTCGAGTTCCCCCTCTAGTCCCATCCCAAGTCCCTTTCTCTAGTCCCTTCCCAAGTCCCTCCTCAGGTCACTTCTCTAGTACTTTCTCAAGTCCTTTCTCAAGTCTCTCCTCTAGTCCCATCTCTAGTCCCATCTCCAGTCCCTCCTTTAGTCCCTTCTCAAAACCCAACTCTAGTTCCCTCTCGAGTCCCCTCTCGAGTTCCCTCTCCAGTCCCTACTGAAGTGCCGTTGGAGGTTCCGGCTTCAGTACCGGCCCACACAGCAATGATCCAGGCTTCAGCTCCGGACCTTACAGCCATCTTTCCGGCTCCAGAACCGGACCTTACAGCCATGTTTCCGGCTTCAGGACCGGACCTTACAGCCATGATTCCGGCTCCAGAGCCGGCCCATTCAGCCATGTTTCCGGCTCCAGAACCGGACCTTACAGCCATGTTTCCGGCTCCAGAACCGGACCTTACAGCCATGTTTCCGGCTACAGAACCGGACCTTACAGCCATGTTTCCGGCTTCAGAACCGGACCTTACAGCCATGATTCTCGCTTCAATTCCGACCCCCGCAGCCATGGTTCCGGCCCCAGCAGCCATGGTTCCGGCTTCAGTACCGGCCCCGGAAGCCATGGGCTCGACTCCAGTTTCGGCTACAGGGCTGGCTCCTCAGCCGACGCCAGCTCCCCGAGTCTTGTCGGCGTACCGGCCGACTCCAGCACCTCGTCTTCTGCTGGCTCCCCAGCCGACGCCAGCTCCCCGAGTCTTGTCGGTGTACCGGCCGACTCCAGCACCTCGTCTCCTGCTGGCTCCCCAGACGACGCCAGCTCTTTGTCCTGTCTCGTTGGAGGTCCCGCCGTCTACTCTCCTGCCGGGGGTCCTGCTAATCCTTTGTCCTGTGCCGTTGGAGGCCCCGCCGACTACTCTCCTGCCGGGGGTCCTGCCAACCCTTTGTCCTGTGCTGTTGGAGGCCCCGCCGACTACTCTCCTGCCGGTGGTCCTGCCAACCCTTTGTCCTGTCTCGTTGGAGGTCCCGCCGTCTACTCTCCTGCCGGGGGTCCTGCCAATCCTTTGTCCTGTGCCGTTGGAGGCCCCGCCGACTACTCTCCTGCCGGGGGTCCTGCCAACCCTTTGTCCTGTGCTGTTGGAGGCCCCGCCGACTACTCTCCTGCCGGGGGTCCTGCCAACCCTTTGTCCTGTCTCGTTGGAGGTCCCGCCGTCTACTCTCCTGCCGGGGGTCCTGCCAGCTCCTTGTCCTGTCTCGTTGGAGATCCCACCGACTACTCTCCTGCCGGGGGTCCTGCCAACCCTTTGTCCTGTGCTGTTGGAGGTCTCGCCGACTACTCTCCTGCCGGGGGTCCTGCCAACCCTTTGTCCTGTCTCGTTGGAGGTCCCGCCGTCTACTCTCCTGCCGGGGGTCCTGCCAATCCTATGAACTGTGCCGTTGGAGGCCCCGCCGACTGCTCTCCTGCCGGGGATCCTGCAAATCCCGTTTCCTGGTCCTCTTCCGTGGGGGATCCTGCCGAGGCCTGTCCCACCAGCTCCGACACCGGGTCCTGCCCGGTCTCCGGCACTGTCCCGTCAGCGCATTCCTGCCCGGCCTCCGGAGCTCTCTGGTCTTCGCCCTCGAGCCCGGGCCCGGGCCCCTGAGAGCCGCGGTCTTCGCCCTCGAGCCCGGCCCCCTGACTCTTCCTGCCGCGGTCCTCGCCCTCGGGCCCGGCCCCCTGACTCTTCCGGCCGCGGTCCTCGCCCTCATGCTCGGCCCCCTGACTTTTCCGGCCGCAGTCCTCGCCCTCATGCTCGGCCCCCTGAGTTCGCCCGCGGTGGCCTTCGCCCCTCCATAACCCCCATTTAGGACTCTGCCTTGCCCCCGGGCCGTCCGCCCGAGACCCCTTCCTGGTCCTCTGCCTTGCTCCCGGGCCGTCCGCCCGAGACCCCTTCCTGGTCCTCTGCCTTGCTCCCGGGCCGTCCGCCCGAGACCCCTTCCTGGTCCTCTGCCGTGCCCCTGGGCTGTCAGCCTAAACCCGTCCTCCAGACCCCCTCCACCCACCCTGGTGGCTTAGTGATGCGTCCCTCCTCCGGACCCCCTCCACCCACCCTGCTTAAGGTTTTGGACTTTTTTAGTTTTGTTTTGGGACGTCTGGGATCCGTCCCTGGAGCGGGGGGGGGGTACTGTCACGATCTGTCTGTGTTGTTGTTTTGTCTTGTCTTTTTCTATCTTTGGGTTTCCTGTTTTATTTTGTAAATTGTTCACCCCCGTTTCCTGCCTGTTGCTTTCTGTCTGTTTTCCCTCCCTGATTACCCGATTGTGTTCACCTGGTGCCTCTGTGTTTTCTCCTCCCTCCTCACCTGTGTCTTGTTTGTGTGATTAGTCTTGTGTGTATTTAAGTTCTGGTTTTTCTGTCTGTCTTTGTCGGTTCGTCGTTTGTATGTGACTTTGTTCACCGGGGAGTGTTCTGGGTTTTGACTTTTAGTCTTGAAATAAAGGATTTTTCAGTGTTATCTGCGTTTGGGTCCTGCTTGCTTCACTCACCGTAACAAAAACAAAGAGATGGCATGAAGGGGAGAGGCGGGGGTAGGGGGAGACAGTCTCACACAACTTTACAGACACTGTGTTTTAGAGAGGACAATACAAGTGTAATGTGACTGTTTTAAACTCCACCTCCCTCTGTCTACTGACAAGATGGCAGGAATGGTGGGGGTAGGAGGGAGACAGGCTCACACAGTCACACACACCTTCACAGAGACTGCCTTAGCCTTGTATGTCTGGAAATGAACCATTCTATGCGTATGAAGTGCTTACAGTTGTTTTCACACAGAGTGAAACACATCCTTGTGGATTCATCTTCTTATTACAGACACATGCATTTCCTAACATTCGGTCTATATGCTGTAAAATGTATTATCTCTTCGATTTACACCCGGCATCTATTGCACGTCTGTCCGTCCTGGGAGAGGGATCCCTCCTCTGTTGCTCTCTCCCTGAGGTTTCTCCCATGTTCCCCTTTAAACTGTGGGTTTTCTCTGGAAGTTTTTCCTTGTACGATGTGAGCGTCTAAGGATAGAGGGTGTCGTTTTTCTCATACTGATATTCTGAACAATCTGTGCTGTTTATGTTTATATGTACAGCACTTTGGCTCGACCAAAAATCGTTTATTAATGTGCTATACAATTTTGATTTGATTTGATTTGAAACTCTGTCCTTGTATTGATCTTCAGTAGACGAAGCCTCGTATGTTTGGAAATGAAAAATTTCATTTCCCCCACAGTCTTAATTCTGTGTATTTTAAGTGTTTACAGTTGTTTCTACTCTGATCACCCCCCTGGTACAGACCACAGAAAAACAATTTTTTTTAAACTTCTCTTTTTGTTGTTGTTGCTGCATACAGCTAATTCTAATATTACCCCAACACAACCTCACATAACTTCATATGGGGCTTCTTTAATAGTTGTGTGCTTATAAGTAATTAAACATTAGTTAACAGTCTCACAAAAACTTAAAAAGAACATCCTTAGTTAACACCGATCATATTAAAACCTAAATAAGATCTTTAAAATTAATATTACCCTCTTCATAAAAGAGACTTCCTTATAGTTAGTAAACTAATTAAACATTAGTCAACAGTCTCACAAAACTTAAAAAGAACATCCTTAGTTAACACCAATCATATTAAAACCTAAATAAGATCTTTATAATTATTACTGTACAGTAAGGGGCTAGGGTTAGGGTTACAAAGGGGATCATAACGGGGGTCATTAGCATACAAAGGGGGTCATAAGCATTCAAAGGGGGTCATAACGGGGTCATTAGCATACAAAGGATAACGGGGTCATTAGCATACAAAGGGGGTCATAACGGGATCATTAGCATACACAGGGGGGTCATTAGCATAAGTAGTAGCAGGTGTGACCTGTCACAGCACCTGTCACTTTTTTGATTGAAACAGGATCAGTACTTCTACTACAGTCTTTAAGAAAATGCATTTGTTACAAAGTAATTGACAATCTACCAGTTGTAAAATGTTCCTACATAAAAGTGTATCAAGAAAGTATCTTGGTAGCAGAAAATAACTAAAATATGTAACGGGAAGAAACTCAGCTAACTGATCAATCTTTTTTTTTGTTGCAAAAAAACCCACAAAGCTAACGCTGAGCCTCTGAATTAGCCACGAGCGAAAAAATGCTAACTGCGGTTGCACATAAACTCACTCATAACACCCTTATTACTTATCGTAGCTGCACATCCAACATATCGACTAGCATCGTGAGAAGACACAGAATCGATCGGTACCTACATCATCAGATCTCGCAACTTTATAAACAAAAACAGACATCACAACACGTTGCGCTAGGTAGCAACAACGGCAATATCTCTTACCTTCGTTGTTGTCTGATCAAAAGTTGTCTTCAATGGCATTAAAACGATAAAAATGCTGCTGAAGGTTAATCCATAGGTTAATCCAATGTGTCTGTGTCACTTTGAAATGATTTCTGATAATCCATAAGCAATAAACCTACTTTTCCATTTTCAGATGTCAGAGCGTGCGATGGGTTCGCTCTGGGCAAAACTGCAAGTCCGAAGCCCCCACTTTTTTTTGATAACATGTGGTGTGTATGTGGAAATTCCCCTTTGATTATATTGGCTCTAACGGTTAAAAAGAGATGTCAATCACCAAAATCTACCAATGTGTTACAGAGAAACGGCAAAAACGCTAATTTCCACCCAAATCAACCCAGAGGTGGAGTTTTTTTTGCTAAACCTCTCTTAAAAGGTCAAATGTCACTTGTTTTGCATCAATCTTGATACAGGGTACTTATTATATGTTGTACTTTGGATTCCTAAAGCTTTTAGTCTACCATACCATCATCCAAGGGTAGTTTTCACTATAAGTAAAAAATAATTTTTGGACGGACACAATAATGTTCAATCTGAATTTTCTTTCAAATAAAAAACATCTATATTGATTCTGACTTTTCTACATCCAACTCACAGGTTTATCATTACTTTGAGAAAAAAGATTATTAATTTTTCCCTTTTAGAAGTGTAGTTATGGTCATTTGTTCTGGAAATGTCATTTTCGAGCCTGAGACCTGAAAAACAGGCTTGGGGTCTAACAGGTTAACTAAACAAGTGTTAAAAAAAACGACCATTAAAAGAAACCCAATTCCTTACAAAGTACTTCATATTCTGTCAGTTGTTAAGTGTTGCATACATCAAAGTGTATCTAAAAATAAGTATTTTCTTAGTAACACAAGAAAAGAGAAAAAAGCATTGATGGACTTTATTTAGCATTGAAACGGTCCCTGGATTGTACAAAATTGTACAATACAGGGACCTTTTCAATGCAAAAAAACAAAACATCAATTGGACATGAAGCAGGCTTCAATACCTCACTATGAACCCCGTCTGGCATGAGGAGCAAACTCTAACACAACCCTGTGTACTCATGTTTAAGGATATTTTTCGAGGTGGCTCTTAAAAGAGCCTTTACTCTTTAGTGTCTACAGTGCTTCAGTACTGGGGTGCTGAAGAAAAGAGGGAGCAGATTGTCGGGCCTCCTTCCTATTTATACCGGAAGTGAGTCGGAAGGTGGGGCCCACCTCGCAGGTGGGCGTGGACTACAAGTGTTTTCAGTGCTGCGCGGGTGCGCAGGGGATCACCCAATAGCGATAGCCTTAGAGGGTGAAGCCTATAGGAAATAGAAGCTGTTAAACTGCTGTTGTCTTTTGGCAGGCTCTGGTGATTGCCAAATCTGGGTGATGCCTTCTGATATGATTTAGCATGATTTAGCATGTTTTGGCTTGTGTTACCATTACACATTACATCGAACAACGCCGGCACACCGTCCTCGTCCGATCCACCACTCGCACTCCCTCGTTATTGTAGTCCACAGGGAACCCGAAATGTTCCCACACAGCTGATTTAAAAGAAGCAGGTAGGTCAGGTCTTCTAGCTACTGTGTGTTATCTGAATTCGCAATACTAACTTTTCTTCTTATTGTATTTTGTTCGTTTTGTTGTGATTTCTTCTTCTTCTTCATTTGTTGTTTAAGGGCGGCTGGCAAACAGCTTTTAGGCGCAATTCTTTCACACACAGTGACGTCACGAGCTACCCACAATGCAACACGCGCCATATATATAAATACGCCATTTTCATGGAGGTGCAAATATCCTGGAAGTGCAAATATAAACAGCTAGCTAACGTTGCCAGGCAGAGCGCACTAGGTTTTTTTTCTGAATTAACGACCGAAGAAATCGCTGCATGTCTTCGGATTACATCTCTGGACTTGAGGGGTGTGCTCTAGGTCGTTACCAGCGTAAACTAGAGCTGTGTGGGTTGTCGGATTGCCCTTACAGACTGCGTCGATTTTGGCTGCATCTACGTCTAATTTCTGGAAACACCAGGTGAATACCCCACTTGTCACAATAATATTATCATGCCATTGCATATATGTGGTATTTTAGAGTTGACTAGATATTGATTAAGGCAATAAATAAAAAATTCTGGGACATTAGCTAAAGTCTAATAGTCTAATAATATCATTAACCCTGATGACCCATGCAAAAAGCACAAATTAATGACTTTTACTTGTTTAAGAGTCCATCCCTGCTACTAACCCGGACGCAAAGCTGTTGACTGACCCACCTAAGGTCCAATCACTTTTTAATTATATCTAATCTAAGAAGGCCCCAGGGCCAGATGGAATATCTGCCTTTCTCCTCAAAACCCTTGCAGAGGAACCGATATCAGCATGGTGCCCCCTTCAAAAAATCTGTGGACCTGCACACTGTGATGGAAACTTCTGGAGCAATAGGGTTAGGGTTAGGGTTAGATGTTAGACACAGGGAGAGCTGGACATTGATGGCAAACACTGAAGGTTTATTAAGAAGCTACGGCCGGAGAATTTGACAAGACATGTGCTGTGCCACGAGGTGACAGCCGCTGCCAAACTCATTCTGAAGATCTCTTCTGCAGTTCGAGGTTTTAACTAGTTCAGAGTGTAATAATCAACATTCTTCATCAGCGAGACAAAATGGACCCTGAATATAACTAGAGCTGTCGTCCATAGAAAAGAATGTGCGCCAGGGAACCTACGTTCCAGAAAAGAAGGGCCTCTAGGTGTCTCTGAACAATAAACGACCTCATGGCAGCTTGTGCTCATAAAGTGGAATCAACAATGATCCCAAGCTGCCTCTCCTTAAGAGAGATAGCAGAAATACCGAGGCCGTAGACCTATGCCATTGGAAAGGAGAAAATGATTAACTGTGTCAAAGGTTAAATACCTAAGCAAATTATTCCCCAACACACACCATCCCCTCTGGAAAAATATCTATAATAATACTGTCCTTAAAAAAGTAAGAAAGATGCTAGGCCTGCTGCACTAATATCAATTGTAATGAAATGCTTTGAGATGATTAATGTGTCACTGCTTTAGTTATCTTCATTGTTCAAGTTTGCATCCAGCTTACATGTGGGAAACAGTTACGCTGGATACTACTGTATTAATATACATGCTAGTAAATCAGTCCCATTGTCTACAATTGAGATGAGTTTTAGTGTAGAATTTCTTGTCTTCTGGAATTTAAGAGCACATTTTGTTGTCACATTTAGACATTATTTCAAAGATGTTTCTATAATACCAAACAAAATCTAAACTCTATCCTAAAATGTGAAAAGAAAGCACTTCAGAATTTGGAAATGTTCTGAAATTAGGCCTCATGTTTTTATGAATTCCTCTCTTTCTTTCTCCTTTCTCTTTCTCTGTGTATCTCTGTGCAGGGCCGGGTTTGAACAGGATATTGAAGGTGACCACTTGTTTCATCAGGACAGCTGTCATGGTGAGAAACTCATTCTACAGCCACAGGACTGACAATAGCAGTTGTAATATGAGAGTTTCACACTGTAAAGTCAGGATATAAACCTGACAGTAAATAAGATTGGAAAAATTTGATAGACATAAATGTACTTTTTGCTGCATCATTTGACTGCTGTGTTGTTTTTGTCTTTGCAGTTAATGTGTTGGCAACTGTACGGAACCAGGAGTCTGCGGCTGACTCAGCCTATGGTAAAAACATTTTCTTCAATTTCATGAGCAGAGTCGTAGGAAAGATACAGAGATCTGTGTGCAATACTATGGTCTTAAAATACTCAACTAAAAGTAAAAACCTGATTTAAAAATGTGACTTAAGTAATAGTACAACAGTATTCAAATCTAAATGTACTTTAGGTACAAAAAGTACAAGTAATCGTTCTGCGCAGTGGCCCATTTCAGAACAATATAAAGTTCAGAAGAATTATTTAATTATCAAATGTTAAAGTACTCGTTATGCAAAATTGATTATTATAGTTGTAATTTCTTCCAGTTTTTATAAATTAAAGAGCAATTTAGTGTTGTAGTTGGCCAAATTCAGATACTTGAAATACTGTTTGGAGTACAGTATTGCATTTCACCATATCAGCATATCAGGTGTTATTACATATACAAACTGTAAACTGACTGAGTGTTAAATAAGTGTCGTGGAGTAAAAGTACAATATTGGCCTCTGAAATGTAGTGGAGAATATAATGTTTGATTAAATGTACTTGGTTACTTCCCACCACTGCTCAGCACCCTATATGTTCACCAGCTGCTCGTTGTCTGTGTATGTATGTGTGTGTAGTAGTGTTTTATAGTACTCTATGAGAGCAGTAAACTTCCCTGGAGGAGAAACCCTGTGTCGTTGGGAGACTCCCTGGTAATTAGGGCAGCTTCAGGACCCACAATCCCTAACCCCCTCTCTTGATCCTCAGTTATACAAATTAAATCAATGCAAATGTAATATCTGTAAGGGAAACTTCTGCAGCAATGGAGAGTCAGGACTCAGAGAGACACGAGGAGAGTTGGAGCTTTGATGTCAAACACTGGTGTTTATTACAAGTATCGGCCGGAGAATTCACATCACAAGTCACAGCAGCCAGAGGTTCTGACTGCCCTGATGAGTTGCCATGTCAAATCTGACCAGCCTCTCTCTCGATAGACCTTTTAACTAGTTTACAGAGAGTTAATCCACATATTAGGGGGCTGCCGTAAACATTCTGGGAACACTGGAGATAGCCCCAACATCTGGAGACACTGAATCACCTGTCTGTGGTGCTTAGAAGCCAGCGTTCTCACAGTCATAAAACCCTCTGTGACCGATAATATCAACAATAGCTAAACCCTCCCAGTCCTTAAGACAGATAACAGACTCAGGGTTGGTCGTAAACGTCAACACACAGAAAAGGTTAAATATTTTAGGAGTAAGGAAGAATTATTCCCTAACAGTCTTCTCTTTTTATCATTTATGATAACCTTAAAACATTAGTCTAATAATAATTTGGTCAATACTTAAATCAATAGGCGTCTTCAGATTTGAGTGTGGTATCAATTACATCACAAAGTAGAATAAGATTGAAACATTCAATCACAATGATTGATACAGCCAATCATAACAGAAAAATAATCTCTCATCAATGTTTGGATCATCTTTTGTCAAAAGCACAATAATGAACGCACATAAAACACAGATGCTTAATAGCAAAAACATCTATTTCAAAATAATATGTTTTAACAATTAACCATTAGTTGATCTCACTTATCAAACTATAAAATCAACACCAGCTTGCAGTTTAAAGATTTACTTCAAGGCAATCACTAGTCAAAAGCATTTTAAACTCAGGACCATAAGAGATCCAGGTAAGGTATACAATTCACAGTTGTGATTTGATCAATCTGTAATCTGCAAAATTGTAGTGTCCTCAATTTTAGGATTACTTCATTACATATTAAATCAAAAGACTATGGCATGATAACATAATTACATTACTTCAACTATCAATCGTTATTTCATTTCAAAATCTGAAGGGAAAATTAAACGATTCTCAAAATGTTTAACAATCTGAAAAGGAAAAGTTAGGCTTTTGTAAAAACCTGGAAAGGAAGGATTAAACATTCTTAAAACTTGAAACATAATGTTAGTTCAATCACGAGAGACGTGATGTATGAAATACATGTTTAATACCGGACACGTGGTATAGAAAATTATGATGACAGATTACAACAATGAATCAACTGATGTTTGGAGATTAGGCCCCGGTTTGTAGGATAATAATTCGGGAGGGGAAAACCGCTCCGATGAACCCCCCGGGGTCTAGACACTGGTGGTGGTGATAATGGTTCGGTCTGGTCTGGAGGAAGAAGGATTAGCTTGGTCCTGAATTAGGAGACAGGAGGCGAAGGGGTGGAGGCGGGTTGTGCGTTGACACCTGAAATAACAACTGACAGAGAGGGAAGAACAGATTTAAAGGGTTTAGCAGGTGCAATGATTGCTAGCTGGGGAGTACCGCCCCTGATTACTTAATGGGAGAGGAGTTTGCAGTGACGTGTAACACCAGGGGTATGGTCTTCCTTCTTGAACTTGCGCTAAGCTTCATTTCAATCATGAGAGACGTGATGTATGAAATACATGTTTAATACCGGACACGTGGTATAGAAAATTATGATGACAGATTACAACAATGAATCAACTGATGTTTGGAGATTAGGCCCCGGTTTGTAGGATAATCATTCGGGAGGGGAAAACCGCTCCGATGAACCCCCAAAGAGAAGAGAAGTGAGAAGTGCTGAGATGTGAAGCATTTCTTACCTTGCTGGCTGATTGAGGAGATCTGTGGATGAAACGAGATAACACGGGGACATGATGAGAATGTCGGAATAACTGTAGGGTTAATGTGAACGCCAACCATGCTTAGCGCCTGCATGTTGGATTAGACGATGCTGACCCACTGGCCGCAACCTGCACGCGCAGGGTTAAACATGACGCTGACCCACCGGCCGCAACCTGCACGCGCAGGGTTAAACATGACGCTGACCCATAGGCCGCAACCTGTACACCCAGGGTTAAACAAATGCTGACCCATAGGCCGCAACCTGCACACACAGGGTTAAACAAATGCTGACCCATAGGCCGCAACCTGTACACACAGGGTTAAACAAATGCTGACCCATAGGCCGCAACCTGCACACACAGGGTTAAACAAATGTTGACCCATAGGCCGCAACCTGTACACACAGGGTTAAACATGACACTGACCTACTCGCCCTGCACGTGCAGGGTTTAAACATAATGCGGACCCACTGGCCGCAACCTGCGCGGCAGGATTCAATACGAGCGAACCTGAAGGTCACGACGATATGAAGTGTTTAAACATGAACACGGTGACACGTAAATGTGCTGACTTGCTAAGACCACCACCAGTTTTATGTATAAATACCGTTTAGTGTTCGGACCTTGGATAGCCAGCACGCACGGATGTCCGGGCGAATGTGGGATATGAAGGCGGAGGAGGACCACCGTCCGAGTTGGCAGGGAGGAGGGAGATATGCCTTGAATGGCTGCACCTGTCTGAACGAAAGCCCTGATATGCTATTAGACGCCACCACCAGTTATATGCATATTTACCATAGGTAAACTGAAGAGATCTTGATTGGCGGCACGAGCCGATGTCCGGTGAAGAGGGAGATGTAGACGATATAATGCCCGAGAGCTGTTAGCTTGAGTACGGTGATGCATGAATATCGTAACCTGGTTTACCACGAGCCAAGTGAGCATGAACCCGAGAATATGAATGAAGTGCAGGATGCACGCAGAAAATACGTACACTTAGTTAAATACTGAGACATGACCCATGATATAGTATATCTTAATTAGCGTTAAGTGTGCCGGGATGAGTCATAGATGCTGATGAGCTGATTGAGTGATTAAGACTGTCTTCTATCATCTGAAGTGAGGATGATGGAGGGACGCTAGTGTTAGATCCAGCAAGTGTGATAATAAATGTGTAGAAATAGTGGAAATCTGAGTGTGCCGCTATGCGAATGATCTCATGCAGATATCCCCCCCAAAACGGAGGATGTGCAGTGCACGTCCTTAAGTCGGGGAAAACACGGTCGTCGTGAGGCCGGCGGATGCCACGTCCAGGAAACGGGAGATGATGCGTGCCGAAGAATCCGCATGCCCGGTGAGGAAGAGCAACTGTCGTTGAAGACGTTTATGTGGATGCACGCAGTTGGTTAGAGGAACGATAATACCATGAGCTTGATGTGATGGCTAGGAACTCCGGTGTGAGACTGGGCCTGTAGTTCCTCATGATTAGGAACGCTGTGCTCCTGGAGGAGTCTCTTCTGTTTCTTCTTCTCATTTCCCAGTTGAGCGGAGTTGTAGTTTAGTAATGTTGTATTTGAACGCTAGATGCGTGAAGGCAACGCATTAGGAGATCTCCCTGAGCAGTGGGTGATTTGAACTGGGGAGAGACGCTATTAATATTATTACCTGAATAGCCGGTGCACGCGTAGTTTCTCCTACTTGACTTAAGGCTGAAAGAGTTCCGCTGAACGATGATGGGAACATTAAAGCGCGTCGTAATATCTGCTTTGAAGAGCCAGCCTTGGCCTGCACGCTATTAGATTACATTATCTCCGTGCGTAGAAACGGGGGAACATTGACCTTGTCATTGAGATTGCCCTGAGCATTTACCGAATCGTATTAAATAATCTGTCGACAGGCTGTAAACAGAAAAGCTGAAATTGAAACTAATAAATATTCAGTTACCTCTAATCATTAACCCAGTTTGTATAATGTAGTTACTCTGTGTGTCGCTGCTAGCATACATAACATCTGACGTGGGAACGTTACTCGTGAATGGAGCTACGGAGCTGCTAGAAAGACAGTGGAACCCGGTGCATTCCTCCGTCTGGATGTGGAGCACTTTTGCTAAATGTTTAGACAAAGTGCTCGTGTTACGCCCTTACATGATAAACTCTTATTGCACTTTGGCAACGAGCATTCTCCACATCGAAGAGGGTGAAGTTTAACCACGCCTCGGAGCGCGTTCTCGCCGCCACCTTCGCAGTGTACTCCGCTGCATGTAGCAGCTGTGTGTGTAAACTGCCCCGCCCCCTCGCGATGGGGGAGAGAGATCTCATCTGATCGAAAATACATCATAGGCGCATTTGTTTGTCCTTTGCATATTAGAACGAGTTGTGACACTAGACTGCGATATAATGTTTTTGTAGCAATAAACAGGACGTATATTTATAAATGTCTCCGGTACTGATAAGAAGACCAATAACGTTGGAGCTTACGCACGTAAACACACTGCTGACGTCACAATGAATCGACGACTGAATTAGTTGCAACTAATTCGGTAATCGATTTGATCGATTAGTCGATTTAGTTGTTGCACCCTTAGTCGCTGCAACTCTGACTACTTTTAAATCCAGGCTGAAGACTTTTCTTTTGTCGCTGCTATTAATTGAACTATTCATAGCTTAGACTGCACTGTAACTTTGATCCATGTACTTTTTCTTTTAATGTTTATTTTATTAGCTTCCTTTTAAGTGACTTATTTTAAATACCATTTCTTAATGTCTTTCATTTTTTAAAGCAATTTGAATTGCCTTGTATTGAAAAGTGCTATATAAATAAACTTGCCTTGGTGCCCAGGAGATGTTGTTGTCGCAGATCTAGCCGTTGGTGCACCAAGAAATGGAATATTCTTAGTGGAGAAGAAAAAGAGAAAACCGATCATTTAGTCAATAATCATTAAATTAATATTGGGAGTGAATTCCTAATTTATTTAGTATCTGGTCGTGTCATAAACAGGATAATGTGCAGCGACTTGTCCATTGAGGAAAAGAAGCCCTACGAACGCCATTCATTTCAGGAAACGCTGTGTTGAAGCTTGAACCTGCGTTTAGTTACTGAGCATTGTAATGAGTAATTACCCGACTGCATTAGTAATGCAAGTAATACGTTACTGAAACTCCATACTGTAGCACGTTACCCCCAACACTGCCTGAAGCTCACCTTAACCCTGACTAGAGGTAGCAATGCATAGTGTTGAACTTCCTGTCGGCTCCCAGACCGTAGTCGAGGAAACGGGGGGGGGGGGGGGGGGGGGGGGGGTGACTCTCTGTTGTCTCCCAGGGCAGAAGCAACACACTTCTGGTTCAATAACTCATTTTATCGGAAAGACTGGAGAGAGGCGAGCTCTTCTTGGGAGGTCGTTGCATTATTTAGCTCTCCTGTTTCGCAAGATAGATTTCGCAAGATCGCAGACCTTCCTTTTCCTGCTGCCTCGTTTATTTCTAAAAAACATGTATCCCGCTCGCTCATACCATGCCCACGCACATATGCACACGCCACACCCCTCTCTTAAGGGTAGCGATCTCACTCTGCATGACCCAAATGTCGTAACAATATACGAAACATCTCGTGAATTTGTTGCAACTGCCTTTGCCAACGTTACCCTGACGCCTGTTGAAGTGAGCGCAGGAGGAATAGCTTCAATGGGATAGCTTAAGCCCTGCCTGCCTGCCTGCAGGAGGGGTTGTAGTTGAAGCCAGAATGGGTAAAACTCTGCATGTGATGAGGACCCGTTCCGCGTGAAGCCGGAAGCGCTGCATTAGGCGGCCCTGATGCCAGTGATGCCTTCTCAAGAGACTGAAGCGTACGTCAGTTGTTTGCGTGAAGTAGCCATTCCCATTAGGCCGGAGGAACTTCCATGGAGCCAGATTTCCTTGTCTTTTCCTCCCGCGTCCGGGCTTGCGGGACGGCCGGCTGACCCGCTACCCGACTGGGGAACGCAGCCTGTAGCTTAATCCGCGATACTGCGGAGCTGATGAATAAATGCCTGGAGCTGGAACGAAGCCCTCAGCTGGGCCAAAGCCCTGCTGCTGCTTGGCTTAACCATGAACACCGTGACGCGTACACTTGTGCGTTGACACCTGAAATGACAACTGACAGAGAGGGAAGAGCAGATTTAAAGGGTTTAGCAGGTGCAATGATTGCTAGCTGGGGAGTACCGCCCCTGATTACTTAATGGGAGAGGAGCTTGCAGTGACGTGTAACACCAGGGGTATGGTCTTCCTTCTTGAACTTGCGCTAAGCTTCATGTCTGTCTGTGCGTGGGTAATACATTGAAGAGTAGTGTTGTTAAGCCTGATTGCTAGACAATTAAGGATATTAACATTATCTGTTATCATATTAGAAATATCTTATTATTCAATACCTCATAATCTGAAAATATCTATTAATTTATTTGTTTAGTGTGAAAGTGAAATCTGATCTGACAAAATATATTTATCACCACCATTTAACACATGTCTGTTCATTGGAAATATAAAAAACAATCATTAATTGTACATCTGTAAACATCTGGTCATTCAATTAAAATGTTATCTTTGTACAAGAGCTGGAAGAACATGTCCTCCTGACTCGTTCTCCTCCTCTCTTTATGACACAGAGTGTCTGGTGTGTAAAGGCATCCTGATACTGTAGATTAGCACTGAGGTGCTGATTGGCTCAAAACTATTCTTCATCAGAGCGCCATATTTCAACCCCCCCCCCCCCCCCCCCCCAATTGCTCTGCTTTTGTGTGGCTCATTCAGTGAGCACTTTATGATCCCCCAGTGAAACGGAGGCTCATCTGCCTGTATTCCTTCTGCTTTCTGCTTGAGAGCAGTGCAACTGCGTATTCCAAGTGGCACATCCAGGTGTGTGTCCCGTGATGGGAGAGGTTAGGAAGACATCAAACTCCTCCAAGAAACAAGGAATCTTGTATTATACACTGAACAAAAATATAAATGCAACACTTTTGTTTTTGCTCCCATTTTTCATGAGATGAACTCAAAGATCTAAAATGTTTTTGATATACACAAAATAACCATTTCTCTCAAATATTGTTCACAAATCTGAAAAAATCTGTGATAGTGAGCACTTCTCCTTTGCCGAGATAATCCATCCCACCTCACAGGTGTGGCATATCAAGATGCTGATTAGACAGCATGATTATTGCACAGGTGTGCCTTAGGCTGGCCACAATAAAAGGCCACTCTGAAACGTTCAGTTTTATCACACAGCACAATGCCACAGATGTCGCAAGTTTTGAGGGAGCGTGCAATTGGCATGCTGACAGCAGGAATGTCCACCAGAGCTGTTGCCCGTGAATTGAATGTTCATTTCTCTACCATAAGCCGTCTCCAAAGGCGTTTCAGAGAATTTGGCAGTACATCCAACCGGCCTCACAACCGCAGACCACGTGTAACCACACCAGCCCAGGACCTCCACATCCAGCATGTTCATCTCCAAGATCGTCTGAGACCAGCCACTCGGACAGATGCTGCAACAATCGGTTTGCATAACCAAATAATTTCTGCACAAACTGTCAGAAACCGTCTCAGGGAAGCTCATCTGCATGCTCGTCGTCCTCATCGGGGTCTCGACCTGACTCCGGTCCGTCGTCGTAACCGACTTGAGTGGGCAAATGCTCACATTCGATGGCGTCTGGCACGTTGGAGAGGTGTTCTCTTCACGGATGAATCCCGGTTTTCACTGTTCAGGGCAGATGGCAGACAGCGTGTGTGGCGTCGTGTGGGTGAGCGGTTTTCTGATGTCAATGTTGTGAATCGAGTGGCCCATGGTGGTGGTGGGGTTATGGTATGGGCAGGCGTATGTTATGGACGACGAACACAGGTGCATTTTATTGATGGCATTGTGAATGCACAGAGATACCGTGACGAGATCCTGAGGCCCATTGTTGTGCCATTCATCCACAACCATCACCTCATGTTGTAGCATGATAATGCACGGCCCCATGTTGCAAGTATTCATGGAGGCTGAAAACATCCCAGTTCTTGCATGGCCAGCATACTCACCGGACATGTCACCCATTGAGCATGTTTGGGATGCTCTGGATCGGCGTATACGACAGCGTGTTCCAGTTCCTGCCAATATCCAGCAACTTCGCACAGCCATTGAAGAGGAGTGGACCAACATTCCACAGGCCACAATCAACAACCTGATCAACTCTATGCGAAGGAGATGTGTTGCACTGCGTGAGGCAAATGGTGGTCACACCAGATACTGACTGGTTTTCGGACCGCCCCAGACCCCCCCAATAAAGCAAAACTGCACGTTTCAGAGTGGCCTTTTATTGTGACCAGCCTAAGGCACACCTGTGCAATAATCCAACACACTCTCACTCCATAATCGTCCAGGAGCAACGCTTGGTCAGGGTCCCTGTGGCGTGCAGTTGTGACGCTCCTAGGCTCCTTCAGCTTCATAAAGGGACGCAAATAGCTTTCAACTGATTGCAATGTATTCCCATCTGCGGCGGGATTTGACGCTCATGGAAGCACGGCATTCGTTTGTGTCGGCTGCCCTTAAAGGCAATGTGAGCGTCCATTCCCATTGGATAACGGAGAATTGTACACCCGGAAGTAAGTATTCCCCTTACTGTCGATTGATTTTACAGTGATATCTGCACTACTCATCGACTAAAAAACACCAGATTATCCTTGTTAATTACACAACATTGATTGGTTTAAATTGTGTGCAATGCTTTTGTATTTTTCCCCTTCGATTCGGAGAAACAAATATTTTTTCGGAGTAAAGGATGGCAGAAGACACTACACTACCCAGAATCCCCAGCTATCGTTTAGGACTACACCATGTGCTCTGTTTGACAAACCCTGTGATTAGTTATCAAGCTCTGTGATTGGTTGTGCACAAACACTGTAAATAACTGTGGATTTCACTGCCATTTTTTACAGTGTACAGCACACTGTTGAGATGTCCAATCTGCCTGTTTTACACACTTTGACCAACAGGGGGTTTGTGTTCAAATGAAGCCCATGGGCCCTTCTCACTTCGGTTAAATGGATTCCTTGCCTCCCTCACTTGCTTAGTTTCCCTGCGACTAGTCCCTCCCACCAGGGAAGCATGGAGAGACGCAAGGAAACCACGAGAAGCAGGGAAATGAGTTTAAAGAGCAATGGGACGTCCTTTCCTCCGGAGCGTCACGTGAAGCGACGTCCGTTTGTGATGACGCCGCACAGCTGATCATCTGACAGCAGCCAGCTCTGTCCCCGTTATTTCCACACACACCCCCGCCTCTGTTAGTACACATTTACTGACACAAACATTTGTATCATCTGTTATAGACCCAAATACGTTAAAAAAAAAGAACTTATTCTCAAAAAAGATAAACGCCATTCTTAAATAACGAAAAAAGCGATCATGAAAATGTTTCCAATAAATGAATAAAATGATTTTTGACCACGTTGTTGTTCAGATATATCACATATTTGTAACTCAATGAAACATGAATTGAAACAAAACACGGTATAAACTGAGGAGTGACTCCCGTGAGGTTCATGTGTTTTCTTCACTCCGCTGGGAAACTGCTCTCATGTCAAGAAGCATCAGATCAGTGCATACGCTGCATCGTCCAATAAGTAAGCGATACACAGTAAGGGGGCGGGGGGAGTGTCTGAGGATTTCATCGAAGGATGGTCTGGTGGTTCCTCGGTTAAAGCTCTTCCATTATCGCTCCTCGCTCCTCCGGCAAAAATAAGGCCATTGGGACGCTACTCAAGATGGCGCAGACAAATCAACTTCCGGTGAGACCGAGGAGCGAGGAGCGAGGAAATGAAAAATAAGAGAAGTGAGAAGGGCCCCATGATGAAGCCTCATGAGATGAACCATTTTGCGAACCAATTGGCTGGAAAGCTTCAAAGCTTCATCTCGCCATCACTAGGAATCTGGTTGTGGTCTGAGTACTCTGAATCGGACGTCTTGAGAATCATAATACCATGAAGTACGAGTTTGACGATTGCCGTCTGTGTGTTGTGTCGAGTCACCTGAAATGACTTCTTCTTCTTCTCTCGTTTTTGGCGGATTGCAAACAACTTAAAAGGTGCATACCGCTACCTACTGTACATGAGTATAAATCATCCTATCATTCCAACTCTTTAATCTATGATCTAATAAAAAAATAAAAAAAATAAAAAATAAATTAAAAAAAACATGAAATAAATAAAACAAAAATACAAATCTATGTTCTTCCTGACTTAATGTTAAATTATTTGTCCTACCCCAGTTTCACTCAAGAATTGAAACAGTGCCTTTCTGGTAGCTCTTACTCCCTCTCCTTTTGTTCCCAAAACACCAACCACACTCCACTCCCTCTCTGCCTCTAAGACTTTATCCTTTAGTTGTTCTCTTTCCGCTTTATAGATGTCACAATGTAACAAGATTATGTTCTACATCTTCTTTTACGCCACAGTTCCCACACTTGTTACTGTCACTTTTCACCATGACATGCAGCGTACCATTCAAAGCTGTGTGATCCAGTCTGAGTCTAGCTATCATGATTTCCTCCCTTCTGTTTCTTTCTTTATGAATATTAATTGTAATTGTCTTTTGTACTTTGTGATACTCTTTGCCTTTACTGGGCTTCCTCCCACCTCTTCTGCCAGATCTCCATCCCTTGTTTCTTAATGACTGCTTTTCCTTCTCATTTACCAAGTTGAACTGGTAATGTTATTTCATTTTGTAGTGCACTTTTTGCTCATTTATCAGCACGTTACCCCTTTGTGTGCAGGCACCCAGCAGAACTGTAGATCTATGCCGCCTCTGTGCAGTCTTAACAGGCTATCGTTAAGTTCTATGTGAATGTCTTCTCTGACAGTTGTTGTTGACTGTATGCTTTTTAATATGGATAATGAATCTGTGCATATCACCACCCTATCAGGTCTGACCTCTCCAACCCACTGTAGTCCTATTATTACAGCAGCATTTCTGCTGTGTACACTGATAGTTGATCAGAGAGATCGATATTTTAAAGTCTGGGATATATATATAATGACAGCTGTCAGAGGGGGGAGCAGATTTAAAAGGTTTAGCGGAGCGCTATGATAGGCTTGTGAGAATAGAGCGAAGTGATTGGTAAAGCTGGGGAGGGATCACTTATTGAGAGGAGAGAGAGTAGTGACACAGACATAGTAAATGAATGAGTAAAGACAGTCTTCCTGGTTGAACTTGCGCTGAGCTTCATACAGCAGACTGTGTCTTTTCTTCATTTTATTTCACCTTCTGCTCTCTCTCTCTGTTACTGGTGTGTGTGTGTGTGTGTGTGTGTGTGTGTGTGTGTGTGTGTGTGTGTGTGTGTGTGTGTGTGTGTGTGTTAGAGAGGCTTTGATGCTGTATCTGGACCTGACTAACAATAATCACTTTCATCTCCTCTCTCCTTCATCTCTCTTTCCTCCTCGTCTCTCTGCTGCTCCTCTCTTTCTTCACATGTCAGCGTCCTCCTCATTTACTTCCTGTCTTCTTCTGCTGTTCCCTTTAGTGTTTACTTCCTGCCTGTCTTCTTCTGCTGTTCCCTTTAGTGTTTACTTCCTGCCTGTCTTCTTCTGGTGTTCCCTTTAGTGTTTACTTCCTGCCTGTCTTCTTCTGCTGTTCCTGTTAGTGTTTACTTCCTGCCTGTCTTCTTCTGCTGTTCCCTTTAGTGTTTACTTCCTGCCTGTCTTCTTCTGGTGTTCCCTTTAGTGTTTACTTCCTGCCTGTCTTCTTCTGCTGTTCCTGTTAGTGTTTACTACCCTTCTGTCTTTTAAACTCTTTCGTTCTCTTCTTCTCTTTTTTTTTCTTTACTGGGGAGAGTTTAGGCCTCATGAATCCAACATTTCAATTTCAGCACAAAAATCCCACAGTTTGTTGACATAATAATGCACACATTCTTACTGTTGCTTGATAAGACTGCACATGGCCCCAGAGAGTTCTTATCGTTCTGTTCTTTCTCAATAGCAGAATGTCCATATCAAATCTGAATCAAGTATTGTAATAATTACGTATATACAGTAACTAGGCCATGCACCATCCTGTTTTAACAACTCATTTTGGTTTGGAAATATTCCTGAAGGTGCAAGTATTGACTAATCTTTAACTATGTTAAGTGGAAAGTGTTTTGTGTCTTCAGGTGTCCGTGGTTTTCCAGATATGGAGCATGCTGCTGCTAACGTCCACTACACCCTGCTGCTGGCCTGCGTGTTGGTGGCCTTCTCGCTGGGCGCCATCTTGTCGGGCTTCCTGGTGTCGTGGTACTGCAGCCGCAGCGCCACTCAGCAGGCCAGGAGGATGGGGAAAGACCCCGAGGTCCCGCACACCTTATCTCTACGGTCCCTCGCCAAGCTCAACGGACTGCTGGACGGACAGGTAGGGGGAGTCGCTGCATATAGATAATGTATGAAAAGAGAATGCCCTGTCATAAACCAGTATCTGAATGGGTAAAAAGGCTTTGATGGTTAACTGCTACCAGCACACGTAAATGGTATAATGAGAACTCAACAGCGTCACACAGAAACACAATAGTGATAGGAATGAGCTTTATGTCAACCACAGCAGGTTGGGTGACGAGCTGGTGAGTGTTGTACAGTTTGGACCCTCCTGTTACATTCAGGGTCAAATTGACCCGTTTGAAAGTTTGAAAATCTATGAAAAATACTTTCAAGTATTTTTTTTGTATGAAACTTCTTCTACTTACCTTCATCAGTGTAATAAACAAGTAAAATGAAAATGGTTCATGTCATGCATTTGGAACCCCCCCCTACATGTCTATATCACAGAGATGGTATTCAGTCTGACCCGGCAGTGAAAGTGGAGGCTAAAAGGGATCAGAAATACACACACACACACACACACACACATCCATACACACACACACACACACACACACACACACACACACACACACACACACACACACACACACACACACACACACACACACACACACACACACACACACACACACACACACACACACACACACACACACACACACACACACACACCAGTGAAAGTGGAGAAAGGGGTCAGAGGGTTCAAATGCGATATACAGTATATCGTAATTTTCCACACAGAAAAAGACAGATAGACAGACAGATTTACACAAATACACACACAAATACACACCGCACCTGTTAGTGAAAGTGGGGGTCAGAGGGTTCAAGTCTCAAAAGTGTAATGGGTAAGCTCCTCCCACACTGAGATACATTATACTCTGCACTTAACGTACAGTATACTCACAATACTATCAGACAAAATGAGCAACGCAAGTGAAGAGAGGATAGCCCTGGGCTATATGGAATACATCCTTGAGGAGGATCACGACAGCGAGATAGAGGAGAACGTTTCTGAGGATGAAGACTACCTTGAGGTAAACAATGAAGATGAAGATTATGATTATGATCAATCAGATGAGGAAACTGATATTCGCCCAGATGAGACATTCATGTCCAAAAATGGTGAAATGCAGTGGTCCTCATCCCCTAATGGACGCCAGGCAACACTATCGGCAGCAAACATAATGAAGGCAGTGCCAGGGCCCACCAGTCTCTCGTGTCACAGACATCAAGTCTGCTTTTGAGCTGGTAATTTCGAACACAGTGCTAAAGATCGTTCTGGATATTGTGAAGTAAAAACTTCTTTGCAGCAATGTTGAGCCAATCATGAAATGAGGGAAACTGGATTTGCCTTAGTCAATACACTGATATTTATTGAGAGACAAAACGGCCGGAGGATTAACAAAGCAACTCGTACTGTTCAATGCAAGCTGCCAAAATTAACTCTGCCCACACAAAGACGGAAGCGCTCGAACCTGGTCTCTGAGAAGGGGCGGAGCCCAGAAACGCGGGCCTTTACCCCAATCGATTACAGATGAACAGACAAAGAAACTCTGTCTGAGCGGGCAGTAAACCCTTCCCCCACACAGAGAAAGAGTAGTCACTCATGTGAAGTTTCTCAGGTCAGCTAAGCATCAGACTAAAATATTCCTTTACAGATCCACCCTTTTATCAATTTATGATAATCAATTAACATTAGTCTAAAGAATATTTCAGTCAATACTTAAATCAATAAGCGTCTTCAGAGTTGTGTGGGATCACTCACATGAATTACATCAAAAGTAGAACAAGATTGAAAACACTTCAATCACCATGATTGAACACAGTCAATCATAATAGAAATCATCTCTCTTCAGTGTTTGGCATCATTTGTCAAAAAGCACAATAATAAACACGTGAAATACAACAATATTATAGCAAAATATATGTTTCAAAAATAAGATCTTTTATCATTTATCACTAAGTTAATCTCATTCATCAAACACAAATTCTAAATCAGCTTACATCTCAAAGATTTACTTCAAGGCAATTACTTATTAAAACACAATTAGAATTTAGGATTTATAAGAAATCCAATTGAGGTATAAAATCAGAATCATGAGATCCAGCTAAGGTTCCTAGCTAAGGTATAAATTCACAGTGATGAATCGATCAATCTGTAATCTGTAAAGTTACAGTGTCCTCAATCTTTAACATTACTTTACGTTTACTTCATTACGCTTTATTCAAGAGTAAGGCATGATATTTAATTAATTACATTACTTCAACTATCAATCATTATGTCATTTCAAAATCTGAAGGGAAAACTAAACAATTCTCAAAATGTTTAAGAATCTGAAAAGGAAGAATCAAACATTTTATTGTATAACAACCTGAAAAGGAAAAAATCAAAACATCTGTTCTTTATTCAGAGTGTCAACTGTAATCAATTTCAATCGCTGAATTGGGAGCCTTGTAATCTGGTTTTACCTGGTAATGATTAAGGATAGTAACATTGTCTGTTATAATATTAGAAATATCTTATTGTTCAATACCTTTATAATCTGAAAATATCAATTAATGTATTTGTTTAGTGTGAAAGTGTAATCTGATCTGACAAAATATATTTATCACCACTATTTAACACATATCTGTTCATTGGGAATACAAAAACAATCATTAATTGTACATCTGTAATCATCTGGTCATTCAATTCAAATGTTATCTTTGTATCAGAGCTAGAAGAACATGTTCTCCTCCTCTCTTTATGACACAGAATGTCTGGTGTGTAAAGGCATCCTGATACTGTAGATTAGCACTGAGGTGCTGATTGGCTCAAAACTCTTCTTCATCAGAGCGCCATATCTCAATCCCCCCCAATTGCTCTGCTTTTGTGGCTCAATTCAGTGAGCGCTTTATGATCTCCCAGTGAAACAGAGGCTCATCTGCCTGCATTCCTTCTGCTATCTGCTTGAGAGCAGTGCACCTGCCTATTCCAAGTGGCACATCCAGATGCCTCTGAAACCATCGCTCGTCCTGTAGAGTTGTCTGCCTGAGCCCACCGAGCAGAAAGATGAAGAAGCATCCCATCTCATCAGAAAGTTGAAGATTAGAATCCTCTCATCTCGAACGACCTCCTTGCCCGTGGATAAGTTGCTCTCTGCAGCCGCAGAGTGTGATTCTCTCTCTGACCCTTGGCCTTCAGAGCTGTTTAACACTTGATAGGGATGTTTTCCTGAGTGCAGACAACTCAAAGTAATGGATTAGCACATTATCATTCAATTACAAAAATAGGATAGGCCCCCTCAGAATGCTTTGGGAGCCTTCCTGACACATGCACATTATAAATGTAAGGTTTATGTTAGTCGTTTAACATGCAAGAATCATATACTCATCAGTCCAAAGCAGAGACATGTTATTTTAAGTTAAATGTGAGCTAGTCCCTGTGGAATAACCCTTTCTCAATGATTCTAAATGTTATATTAATTCACCATTTACCGTTTGATCAAGGATTAGTTTATCAGAAGTACATTTCCTCTTCCATAAAACATAGGTTTGAGAAATGAATGTTCCAATATGAAATCAATTGCTCAATATAATTGACTCTTCCCTCCCTTTTCTTACATATTGTCACATATGAAACAATAACTTAGGAGTCTATTTAAGCATGGTATTGTCTATATAAGCTATTAATCGAGAAAACTCAGTCAGTATGCAACTCGCAAATATCTCTCCTCCTTCCCATCCCTCTCTTCCACATCTCCCTCTCATCTCCCTCTTTACTCACTTCCCCATCTCTTTCTATTTTCTCTTTCTCATCCCTCTCTCTTCTTCATCTCCCTCTTTACTCACTTCCCCATCTCTTTCTCCCTTACTTCTGTTAGATATGAAGTAAAAACATACAAGTCCATGTAAGCATCTGAGTTACCACTGAAGGCATAGCATAAATCAGTGGTTACCAAACGGTGTGCCGCGGCACACTGGTGTGCCGTGAGGCAAGTCCGGGTGTGCCGTGGGATTTTGTGACAACCATACGTTATTATTGCAATATACAACTACACAAAAATAATTATTTTTTTATTTACTATATCAGTACTTTGTAGGTTTATATGTACGTAATCTGTGCGACTTGCGCGTCCACATCTCCACGTGCAGTGCTGCATAAACATGGCTGAGTCAGCGATAACTCTCGAGGGGTGGAGGTATGCCCATTATTTTGAGTTCGTCCAAAGAATAGACAGGAATGTGATGGTGAGGTGCAAACTGTTTCCAGGCCAGAAGCTGTTATCCACTGCTGGAAACACCACGTCAAACCTCAACAAACACCTGCAAAGAACACATGCTAAGGTGAAGCTAACGCACAGCTATTAGTTGTTTGTTTATATCACGCAGTCTGTTCTTCTTCTCTGTCTTCCGGTTGTTGCCTGTTTTGAATGACAAATACACACTATGAGTACATACTCATACACTCATTCCTATGAGAGCTGCTCATTAGCCCATGATGATAAAATGGCCCAACTTTTGAGAGAGTGAAATGTCACAGATTACCCAGCATGCCTGAGAAGTACCTGTATGTGCACTCATAGAGCATGCGCAACTTTAACCAAAATGCTCGTTCACATCAAGCACGTCAATTTGCGTACACGTAACAGCACTGCGCGTTCATGACAGCATGGTAATAGATTGTTGTTATCATGGATTTGATATGAACGAGGCGGCAGTTAGCAGCTAGCGGCTAGCTAGTAATGATGCTAATGTACACATCAATCGTTATGTACTTATATTACGCTGTAACAGGATCTAGTGATATCCAACAGAGCTTCATTTAGCATGAAATTATTATTGCACTGTATATATATATATATATTTATATACAGTGCAATAAGCTTCTTAGTGCAATACGAAGCTACAGGGACGTTAATAATGCCGGTAATATTATCTTTATTTAATACAACATTTACGGTACAAGATTTAATCATACAGCCCATGTAGTATGACAATGAATTACAGCAAACATGTGCAATATATCCATTATTACAGCTCCGTGGGATGGCAGTAAGACGATATGGATCCGTTCTTATCCATGGGTAAAGATAAACGCAACTCACATTGGTTCCTCATACAGCATCTCTGTAAACTACGTGTATTCACTGAATTTCACTCTCTGCCTTTAACGGCTCGTTGTAGCTCCAATAGCTCCAGCCCCACCCTCCCTGTGAGCACAGTGTGCTCTGATTGGTCGGGACACGTAACATGAACGTGCCGGGCGGCGCGGTCCCGTGGGTTAGATGCGCGTTCATAATGCAGAGGGAAATAACTCTCAGAATAACGTTATTAGCAAATTTTTTACAACTTGAGGAACGAATGTTTTTAATAAGGGCTATACAAGTGTTCATACTGGGTTGTTTATTTAGTTTAAAAAAAATTATCCAACGAGTTACAGACCACTCTTTCCCCATGTAAGTCAATGGGAAAAAAAAGATTCCGGGCCTGGCAACCAAACGGAAGTGTAGTACCGCCGTTTGGCCAGCACGAATATTTTCATCTGAGTCCAGCGCATTTCCTGGGGGCTTGACTACCGCCGCCTGCTGGTAAGGAAAGTTATTTCCACTCACGCATGCGCAGTTTGTACGTGCTCGGCGAGTAAAGTAACGAGTAAAGTAACGAGTTACTTTATGTAGATAGTAACGAAGTAGTGTAATATATTACATTTTTAAAGTAATACATTTATAATTTATAATTTGTAGTTCAGGTCCATGGACAATGCAGCTTCCTTGCATTGACAGTTGTCTGTGCTGAATTTCTGCTGAGTTTCCTTTGCCTCATTTTTTTATTTTGTGACCTGTCTGGTGTAAATGAGTGTGTTGCTGCTTTGATGAAGCCTAATTTGATAAAGTTTCAAATTAATTTGGGAAATATTTCGTAATATAGTTGTCTTTGTCACATTTTATTTGGCATTAGTAAATAATTATGCACATTTACAGATATTTTACATGATATGAGTGATAACACGTGTTATAAGGGCTATTTTTTTCACAATAGGTGTGCCTTGAGATTTTTTACTTGTCCTTTGGTGTGCCTTGGGCACAAAAAGTTTGGGAACCACTGGCATAAATGATAGAGGGTGTCATTACTGAGAAATGTCAAAGAAATTCAAAACCTTACATTTGAAAACAGGTTTGCATTCCTCCACTTAAGGTGACGTTATCATTGGAAACAATAAAAACGAACTATTTTGATGTAGAATCTATAAATTGAATCGTTAGAGCAGAACAAAATGGTTGTATTGTAGCCTGAGTTCCGTGCAGCCTCTAGTTTCAACAGGTGGAAACATGGTCCATATAATGTGAATACATGCAGAAGTAGACAGTAAGAGGCCCCTGACATTAGGCCTATTTTCTAAAATAGTAGGGGCTCTTCACTCTGCATAGCAGTATGAATAGCCTTAAAAAAACAAACAACCCACTCCGTGGTAACGAGAGTCATATTTCTGACCCATATGCCCTAAGTGAAGCCGTTAGTCTCATCTAACTGACCCAAGGGTTAGTGCTGGTGTGACAGTTCCAAGTGTTCAGAGCAGACGTCAAGCTTTCAGTTCATGGCTCGGTGGGGGGGAGGAGACCCATGTGAGACAGTATCAACGGCTGTAAAGTCCAGTTTGAGGCCCGTCATTCTCTCTGGGAGCAGGAAATGGTGCCCATTCTCGGACCAAACCATTAATGTCATGTAGAGCAGCCATAGCATCTCTGTGACTGCACTCAGCCGGACTGTAGCAGGGTAGAACTGGGTGACTCTTAGTGAAACTGTCCAAAGCCATAGACAAAATGGAACCACATGCTAACAAAAAGGACACAGGGTCATCAATGTCTCTCTTTACCATTTGCCTAATCATAAACAAATTAGTGGGAAAAATGTGGAATACTAATCCATCATGTGGAATGTTGAGTTAATTTAAATAATTACTTATGGGTTGAAATCAAATTAACATTAACATTAGAACTAAAGTCAGTTAAAAATTGGACTTGCACAGATCAGTAATCAATACACCATTTTCCCAGCTCTGTGATAAAAACGATAACAAGCAGGGATGCAAACTTGTCATCTTTTGGCGAAATTCGCCGTTTTGAATCCAAAATAGGTCGTTTGTGTGATTCATGTAGATCTGCAATAAAATAATATTTGGGGTATGGGCAGGGTTGCTAACTTTGGGTACCTGGCTGGAGTGAGATTTTGATATCATGGGTTTAATTACACACATGCGCACGAAGTGACTGCTATCGTGTCAGTAACGGGACCTTAGCATATATTTAGGATATATATATATAATATATATATACAAATACACAATATTGGACACAGACTATAAAGGGCACACAGTTTCATTCACTAATGAAAGTCAAACACATGTTTGTTTCCACTGTTTTATTGTGTGCCTGTGGCGATAAGCAATTCATTGACTTATCGGCTCCCGAGTATTTGTGTTGGGTAATCTATGGTAGGGCTAACCCATACAGTGGTGGGGCTCAAATCAGCATTATAAATGTAATTACATACACTGCCCCCTTGACAGTGAAACGCCACGCGTGAGGTTTAGATTATTTCCCTGTCTCAATCCAAATTGAACTGTATGAAATAAAAAGGCACATTTGTCTTGTAGTAAATAAAAAGGGCGACCTGGAGGCAATCCTGCCATTTCCTCACAAGTGAAAGAGTTGACATGCTGAAAACCCAACCCCCGCTGGGGGTCTGGGGGGATTCTCCCCCAGGAGATTTTTTAAAATACTAACATAAAATACACATTCTCTCTTTAGAGGAAAAAATAAATCCATCTATTACTACACGACATATTTAAATGAAGCTGAAACTGCTGCTCCTCCCATAGGGAAGAGGCTTTGTGAATTACTTTGAATTACTTTGATTTACCCCATTGTTCTGTGTGTCAAAATGGAAGGTTTCTGGCTAACGTTAGCTTAGGTACTCAGATCTTGTTCTTGAGTAAAAGTAGAAGTACCAGAGTGTATGAATACTAAGGTACAGTAAAAGTACTGCATTCAAAATGTTACTCAAGCAAAAGTATAAAAGTATTCTCATCAAAATATAGTGAAAATAGCGACAGTAAAAGTAGTCACTGTGCAGATTGGTTTATTTCAGAATACTATATATGATATGTTTTATAATGATTGATCATGAAAGTGTTCTCAAAGCTGGTAAAGGTGCAGCTAGTTTGAATGACTTTGTATACTGCAGGGTAGCTGGTGGATTTACTCCAGGTGGAACTAAAGTCTGATTCAACACTTGATTATATTTCACATCATTCATCCACATCTGAAAGTAACTAAAAGGTATTAAATACATGTAGTGGAGTAGAAATACACCATGTACCACTGAACTGTAGTGGAGTAGAAGAATAAAGTAGCAAAACATTTAAATACTCAAATAAAGTACCAGTATTTCAAAATTGTGCCCAAGTATAGTACTTGTTGAGTTGATGAACTTAGTTACTTAACACCAGTGGCTTTACAGATAGAAACACTAAGCCTTGCAGAGGCATGAAAATACATTTTGAAAATGCTCAACAGTTCTGCCAAAAAAAAACTGACTGCTGAAATGAGATATTCCTTTGTGCTCAGGCCATAAAACCCCCAACGCACCGTGCTGTGGTCTGCTTCAGATTATCTTTTCCT
The DNA here is from genome assembly GCF_902827175.1 of Gymnodraco acuticeps. Classification (NCBI taxonomy): domain Eukaryota; kingdom Metazoa; phylum Chordata; class Actinopteri; order Perciformes; family Bathydraconidae; genus Gymnodraco; species Gymnodraco acuticeps. The sequence continues at coordinate 715,065 of NW_022992187.1, forward strand.
TCCAGAGGTCACGCCTGTCTCTGACCCCGTGTCTTGCGTTTTTTGTTTTTTTGTTTTTTTTTCTTCTGCAGCACCAAGCAAAGTAGAGAAAGGAGGGGATTTTGACTAGAAATAATTTGAAACAGTTTAATAAAGAATGTTGAACTATATTTAAAACTGTAATTGAACTTCAATTTATATCAATTTTCCAATTCCAGTGGCCAGTTGGAAACAGATAATGAAAAAGTTTTCATTTTGCAGCAACCGTGCAAAAAGGTTCAATCACCATTATGTCTGAGTCTTGTTCTTATCTGCTTTGTTTCGGAATGTGTTCAATACATTACGTTTTTTATTTTCATTATTACCATACAATACATAGATTAAGAATAAATGAAACAAATAATACAACATTGACCTATTTGAGCAGACAGATGACCCGCAGTGATGCCTCTGAGGTTCCCGGGTGTAAGACAGACGCAGGACATAAAAACACTCTTTTGCTATTTATTTTCCTTTTGCGGAAATTTAGATTACAATGTATAATTTTGCTTTACATCCCTACATCATCCATTTTTTTTCAAGTCATTTACTTTTGGTGAGATAACTAAAGTTTAGTTCATTTTACCTTGGCTGTGGACTGATTCATTATTAGTTGTTACAAAGCATGCACAAGACGACGGGTAGACAAACAAACACGAAACAATTATACAAACAAACATGAACCCGCAACAAATATCAGGTGACAGCTAAACTCATCCAGTTTAATTTAATCCGAATTAGGGAAACTTCAGCGGGGGTAGGGAAATATCTGTTTAATATGAGTGCCTGCTTCCTCATATGTACTTGTACAAGTGCTAAGAACGGAATCTGCTGAAGAGTAATAACTACATTATTCTCAATCAACAACCACTATGCTAATTTAGTGGTGCTCTGCCCTCCCCGATCCGGAGAGCAGAGACTTTTAATTAATTCAGTACCCTTTATTTTAACAACAGCCAAATTCAACAACCGGTGTTTATGAAACACAGCGTGACGTAATATTTCGTATCACCTTTCCCGTTAATAATAGTTCTGTTTAGTTCCAAAACTCATAATGGTGCGATTTAAGAAGAATACGACACTGTGCTTTGTTTCTCCTCGTGTGCTGCTCTCCACAGGGGGGGAGGGGAATTACCCACACCCTCGTGCAGCAGCAACAGGGAGATTTCGAGGCGAGTTGATTTAACTAGTTAAACCGTTGAAATCTCCAGAATTCGGCGATTCGTTTCAGTACAAATCTTTACATTGCTTTTGAACAGAAGTTCCACATTACTGATGCCCTCTTTAAGGTCTCTCCGAATATTTGCCGTGCACACACACAGAGGGAACCAAAAATATTGCATCTATCTGTTCCACAGGTAATTTTTTGATACCGTCAATCACAGAGTCTGGCGAGGCAATGTCAAAATATAGATTTAAAATTACACTCACCAGCTCGACGATCTGTTGGTAATTGTTCGTGACGCAAATTGTGAAGTAAAAACTTCTTTGCAGCAATGTTGAGCCAATCATGAAATGAGGGAAACTGGATTCGCCTGTCAATACACTGATATTTATTGAGAGACAAAACGGCCGGAGGATTAACAAAGCAACTCGCACTGTTCAATGCAAGCTGCCAAAATTAACTCTGCCCACACAAAGACGGAAGCGCTCGAACCTGGTCTCTGAGAAGGGGCGGAGCCCAGAAACGCGGGCCTTTACCCCAATCGATTACAGATGAACAGACAAAGAAACTCTGTCTGAGCGGGCAGTAAACCCTTCCCCCACACAGAGAAAGAGTAGTCACTCATGTGAAGTTTCTCAGGTCAGCTAAGCATCAGACTAAAATATTCCTTTACAGATATGACCAATCTGGAAGGGAGACGTGTATATGGGGAGAAGTGGAAGGAGCTGGATGAAATGCATTTACATGCGTATTTGGGTCTCCTCATCCTGGCTGGGGTCTACAAATCCAAGGATGAATCGACAGCCAGCCTGTGTGACGCAGACACAGGCAGGAATATATTTCGAGCCACAATGTCTCTGGGGACTTTCCACATTTTCTCAAGAGTGATCCGATTTGATAATCATGATACAAGAGCTGGCAGACGTGAGAGAGACAAGCTGGCAGCTATAAGGACAGTGTGGGACAAGTGGGTAGAGCGGCTTCCACTTCTTTACAACCCAAGACCTAATGTCACCAGTAGCGTGGCGTGGGGAAAAAATTAGGGGAAGCCAATAATACGTCCTTTCTTTTGAGTCGGGGGTGTGGTGGTCAATGTAATAACGTAACCAGATGAGTGATTACAGCACCCGGTATCGTTTTACACACATTTGTATCATACAGATGCAGGACTTACACACGCCTGTTATCTAACCGACAGGTCCGCACACACTCTCCAGCCCAAACTCTAATAAGCATTCATTCACAAACTAAATCAGGAGACCTTTAATGTTTTACGTCCGATTCGCTCCTTTTTTCCTCTCTGTACACAGCTCCAGTTTGGGCATTGGCCTGTCATCAGATTGTATTTGTTGTTGCTGCTGTAGCGGAAGTTTAGTACAATTATTTTTGAGGAAATACTCCAAATCTCCACCCTCCATAATTGCACTTGCTTCAGTTGCTTGCAACTTTCTAACGGCGGTGAGAGTGATGCAGTGACGCTATCTATCTTCTATCGATTAGATTTATTATTCGAAAATTATAAAAGTAGGGTAGACATGTGGATATTATCCGACTGAACACAACGTGCATTTATCTAACAGGTTCGTTTTCCACTGACCTTATTTCGAGCTATTTTCCTAAATCCAATGGAGAAATCCCATTGCTTTTTTGTCGAGGGAAACTGAGAGCAGCTTACTTCCGGATTTTAGGACGCGTCACTGCAACACTAAGTTGAGACGATTTGATTGGATTGTGAGGCAAGGGAAGCCAGCTACCTCAGGCTTCCCGTGGCATGGCCCTGACCAATCACAGGTTGGAAGGGGCATCACGTGAGCCTCATCTGATTGGTCAATCCCTCAATTTTTTTTCACCAAAGGAAGCCAATTTCGGCTAGCCTCCTCTCGCAACAGAGAGTGCCATCTACTGTTTCACCATAACATGTAGAGGGGCGCTGTTTCACTCTTTGTAAAATACTCAATGAGAATGGGGGAGAGACGGCCCGGCAGCAACACACAGCAAAGGAGAATTACCGAAACCAAACGAAGTGTTTTTATTTATTTATTAAAATTATAACTGCAATCCGAAAAAACAGGGGAAGCCTGGCTTCCCTTGGCCTCCGGGAGAAAACGCCACTGAATGTCACAGTGGATGAAAGGCTGGTGGCATTCAGAGGTCATTGCCCGTTCAAGCAATACATGCCTTCGAAACCGGCAAAATATGGCTTGAAAATATGGGCAGCATGTGATGCAAACTCCAGCTATGCATTAAACCTGCAGGTTTACACTGGAAAGCCAGTTGAAGGAGCCCCAGAGAGGAATCAGGGCATGAGGGTTGTGCTCGACATGGCACAGGGTCTCAGGGGTCACAACATAACTTGTGACAATTTCTTCACGTCCTACAACCTGGGTCAGGAGCTCCTGAAGAGAAAGCTAACAATGGTTGGAACTGTACGAAAGAACAGAACGGAACTCCCTGCCGAAATGCTGGTGATCAAGAACATGGTCCCTCAATCCTCCAAGTTTATGTTCACAGATACCACAACCCTACACACACACACACACACACACACACACACACACACACACACACACACACACACACACACACACACACACACACACACACACACACACACACACACACACACACACACACACACACACACACACACACCTATATTTGTATTTATTCATGTTAGCAAACTATGGATAAGCTTAAAATGGGAATAATTTGGGTAAAACTGTGAGCTGCATTTGGGGCCTGTTGACATGTGTTTTTGAGGACAAAGGAAGATGGGGGAAGGTGAGAGCATGTCCTGATTTGCATTCAACTTAGAACGAGCTACAGTGGTTGTGATGTTAAGAGAGGTCCCTTGGGTTTCTCTGGTGCTTATCAATAGTAGCAGTTAAGTGAATACTGTTCAAACAATACCTGTGTTTGTGTTTTATATTGATTTCTCTGTTTTATCCTTTCATAAATGTAAGGACTACAAATGGCTATAAACATTCTGGGCTGGTTGGAGTAAACAGGGTTTTATTGCTCTGTGGGGGAGGTGTAGGTATGCAGGCCTTGAGACCTTTTGTTGGAAAGTGAGCCTGTTTGGTTTCCTGCTGCGTTTCCTGCTGCGTTGCGTCTCCCAATGAGATGACCTGAAAAGATGACCAGCTGACCTAACACCAAACCCCTCCTTCTTACTCTGGTATATATCCGGTGGATCCCTGGCGTTCGGCCTCTTCTTCACATGCTGCCCTCGGGTGAAAGTAGCTCTGCAGTATGCGGACTAGGGCAGGAGTAAGCCGGCATTACTCCTTAAGCATTGCAATATAACTGTAATATATCATGTTGTATTGTAATGATTGTATTGCATTGTCATATTGCCATTAAAGTAGATTATTGTTAACGGTTACTTTGTAGATATGGATTCCTTCCTGTATTATAACCAGCTTCATAGGAACGCGCGGAGATTTGAAAAGCGGACCAGTTATCCCTCCAAATCTCCAACAAAACACACACACACACACACACACACACAAACACACACACACACACACACACACACACACACACACACACACACACACACACACACACACACACACACCTATATTTGTATTTATTCATGTTAGCAAACTATGGATAAGCTTAAAATGGGAATAATTTGGGTAAAACTGTGAGCTGCATTTGGGGCCTGTTGACATGTGTTTTTGAGGACAAAGGAAGATGGGGGAAGGTGAGAGCATGTCCTGATTTGCATTCAACTTAGAACGAGCTACAGTGGTTGTGATATTAAGAGAGGTCCCTTGGGTTTCTCTGGTGCTTATCAATAGTAGCAGTTAAGTGAATACTGTTCAAACAATACCTGTGTTTGTGTTTTATATTGATTTCTCTGTTTTATCCTTTCATAAATGTAAGGACTACAAATGGCTATAAACATTCTGGGCTGGTTGGAGTAAACAGGGTTTTATTGCTCTGTGGGGGAGGTGTAGGTATGCAGGCCTTGAGACCTTTTGTTGGAAAGTGAGCCTGTTTGGTTTCCTGCTGCGTTTCCTGCTGCGTTGCGTCTCCCAATGAGATGACCTGAAAAGATGACCAGCTGACCTAACACCAAACCCCTCCTTCTTACTCTGGTATATATCCGGTGGATCCCTGGCGTTCGGCCTCTTCTTCACATGCTGCCCTCGGGTGAAAGTAGCTCTGCAGTATGCGAACCAGTGCAGGAGTAAGCCGGTATTACTCCTTAAGCATTGCAATATAACTGTAATATATCATGTTGTATTGTAATGATTGTATTGCATTGTCATATTGCCATTAAAGTAGATTATTGTTAACGGTTACTTTGTAGATATGGATTCCTTCCTGTATTATAACCAGCTTCATAGGAACGCGCGGAGATTTGAAAAGCGGACCAGTTATCCCTCCAAATCTCCAACAAAACACACACACACACACACACACACACACACACACACACACACACACACACACACACACACACCACACACACACACACACACACACACACACACCACACACACACACACACACACTCTTAATTGCTGTTACAATAAAACACTTTCAATACAAATCCTTATGACTCATTTGGCTTGATTCTAAGTGAACGGGTCAATTTGACTCTGAACAGAAGAGGTGTCTCGTCTCTATTTATCAACATCAACCAATTGTAAAAGAAGTTGGAACATTTTAAAATTAATTTAAAACATGTTATGTTATGCAAAACTAATGTATTTTACATCAAGATTTTTCCAATGTAAAAAAGAAAATAGAAAAATATGTTTGAATGTATATGTTTTGAATGTTTTGAGAAAAACGAGTGACTTATTCTAATGGAATCATGATCTGTGAGGGGTGAATAACACAATTGCACTAAATATTGATTTCATTGATAGTAATAAAAGGTACAAACTTCTGACCATTTTTGGATAATTAAACATGCACTGGGTCAAATTGACCCACGAATATTATTGCTGATACAAAAAACGAATATAACAGGAGGGTTAACAACTCTGAAGACGGTAGGTCAGGGAAAACACAGACTTTGACATAAAACGTTGTCAATTTAAACCATTTTCTTTGCAATGCAGCAGAACTGTAGAAATAGAAAAGGATGTAAATCACAAAACAAATGATCAGGTTTCTTATGCTCTTCTTCTTTGGTCATCTGGCAGGAGGACAAACATGACGTGTCCATCCTGAAGATGTACAGCTCCTTTATCCCCAACGGCGGCGCAGAGCCTCACCTCAACACCCCTGTGCACCCGGGCCTGCCGCTGGGAGACCCCGAGCTCAGCCTCTCCCAGGTAGGACAGCCTGCTTACACAAGTACTACACAGAGGACTTTTTGGCCCCTATCTTCAAGCTTCCTATAGCTTGTTGGGGACTCCCAATTAACACGTCCCCATTGTGTCGTATGATTGAACTTGTATTTTCATTTACAATTGTGAATTAAAAAAAGAAATCAAATGAAAGATGTTATTACATTTAACTGAAAGGGGCACTCCAGTGATGTTACACTTAAAGGTCCTCCAGAATCTTTGGGAGCAGTCCTGTGTTATCAGAAAGAAATGACTGAATCACAATAGTTCAGCCTGTGTCAAAACGGTTACAAATGAAGAGGATTAATATTATGTTGAAATAATAATAACTATTTAAAAAGTCAGAATTTGAAATGTCATAGAAAGTCATTAAAGAAGTCATAGTATAGTAGGTCATAAAACGTCTTAAAATAATGTGTTATAATATCCTAGTTTGGTATGTCAAAAATAAATGTTGTTACATACCATGAAAGAGTCATAGTTTTATTATTCATTAAAACGTGATAAGATTATTAAAAAGTCATATCAAATTTCATTCAAAAGTAAAAAGTCATGGTGGAGGATGCTATAAAAAAAGGTCTGCATGGTATCTTATAGAACATATGAAAATAAGTGTTCTACAAAAAAAAGACAATTCCTTTTTCCTGTAATGCACGTAGACAGAAACACGATGGTCTTATTAATGAGTCATTTCTAATAATGGGTATAATCTCTGTTAAGTCTCTGTCTCAGGGAGATGGAGATCTGTCCGGCCTGCCCACACCTGTCTCCACCCCCGAGCTCCCCATCAAGAACATGAAGGCCCTGCGGCACCATCAGTATGAGAGGAACCAGAACTGCAACAACGCGGCGGACAGCAGCCACAAACCTACGCCGTGTGGCTCCACATCCAGTCTGGGTTTCATGGCTGTTGTCAGGAACTCTATGACACAGCAGGTGTTCCCCTTCTCTCATCACCATGGCAACAGTTTGAACAATGTAGCAGCACATGGAGCCGCTACCTCTTCAACTTCACTGCATCTGCCTGATGAAAGGAACATCTTGAATGATGAGCAGGCAGCAGAAGGCAGAGGACTACCTCATCACCACCTCTCCCAGCAGTCCCTGCCCCAGAGAGGGGGGGAGCAGTCCGCGCTGGACGAGCTCCTCAAACACATCCACGAGGTGAGCGCGTCAGGAACCGGTGGCATCAAGGTGCTCACCTCCACTTCCTCATCTGGAGCACATCATCTTAATCACCACCCTTATTATAATAATAATCCCCACAGCCAGACCAGCACCCACTACTACAGCCACAGCCATCACCATAGCAACCACCACAACAATAACAGCAGCAACGGCGTTCACCATCAGCAGCAGCAGATCCCTGAGAACGACCCAGCTCCATATTACAGCACCTCCACTCTGCCAAGGGATGCTCCCACTCAGAACTCCTCCTCTTCTGCTTCTTCTTCCTCGTCATCCTCTGACAACCCCACCTCTTCCACCTCCATCCAGTCATCCAACTCTACTTCCTCCTCAACGGCACTCCAGCAGCAGGTGATTCCAGAAAGACCAGGAAGAACAAGTGTCTCAGTCACACGCCACCACTCCCAGCGCCACTTGCTCATTAAGATGGGCAGCGGGGGCCGTGCCGTGCCGCGTCACCACAGCTTCAACCAACGGACGCCGCAGCAGGCACACTTTTTGGCCAGGATGAACACCAACAGCAGCAGCAACGGCCCTCCAGGCGACAGCATGGCGGCCGACATGAGCAGAAATGCCTGTTGCGAGAGGCAGGGGCCTCCAGTCGCCAGCGCCTGCCTGACGCGGCAGCACAGTTACAGTGAAGGGCCACATGTGCAGCGGGCGGCAACCGTCCGGAGAACACTCTCGCTTAAACCCGAGGTCCCGCCAAAACCGCTGTTCCTTCCAAACACAGCAACATCATCAATGGCAGAGGCATTCAGATACTGAGACTGTAGGAGGCTTCTTCAGTCAGCACTTTGAATTGTCTGCAGGGAGTGTGAGATATTGCTAAATTGATGCAACGAAAGACACAAAAGAGTCCTAATTAAAACCCCTTCAGTTGTGGTTACTTTGCTGTTGCTTCTCTTAGTCCAAACCCCAGCACTGTGACTGCTTTGCTCACAAAGAAGAGACTCTGAGGATCGACCGGCAAACAAGATCTTCAAATAAAGCACGAGGGGACTGCTAATGGCAACCTTCTCCTCACCACAGACTGCGGATAAAAACTGGCGAGTCTGAAAAACATTCCAGAAGCAGAGTGAAAGATGTTAATGATTTAATACAAATCCATGATTAATGCAGTTTTCTTATGAGCGCTTTGATATGCTGTCCGGATTGCACCTTGGCACAGCGCCGGATTTGATTTGCAAAGATTAATAAAGTAGGGAATTGTACTGTTGCGGCCCTAACATGAACTGAATCTGGGACTGTGGGAGTGTTCACTCTCCTTTTCTGTGATTGGTACAAACCCACTGAAATTAGGTTTTTGTTATCATGTTCGATGGAGCTTTTAGAACATCAACACATCAGCATAGGAAAAAGACGGTTCTGCTTCATGAGCTGTAGTCAAAAATGTAAATATGGGGATCCAGTTAAGAGCAGCTGCCACTGATAGTACATAGTGAGTCCATATTGGGATCTGAGACACAATTACAACCTAAATGGAGCGTTGGATGTTAACTTAAAGGGGACCTATCATGCAAAATGCACTTTTTGTATGTCTTTATACATAAATATGTTCCCGATGTGGAGATTTGTCACATTTTTCATGGGCGAAACCCATACTCAGCTCTGCTGCTCATCCCACAAATGCATGTTCGTCACAAATGTGGCACCATTTAAAAGGGAAATAAACAAGCTTTCCAGTGGTATAAGATGTATTGCCAAGAAGCATTGTTACAACAAAGGAATAATCTACCAAACACAGATTTCCTTACTTTTTGTGTTTAAATGACTTAATTGATTTTCTTACTAATAAATATTAATATTTAATGTATAATTGTTCTCAAATTACAAAATGTGCCCACTCTCTTTTGCATTTGCCTTTATCTATCAAGAGCTTCCAAAGCTCAGAGCTGACTCTTTATAATGTGATCTATAAGATATGTTTAAAAATATGTTAAAATGTATAAAACTGCATTAAATCCAAGAGGCTGTTATCAATTTATTATTAATATCAATCAAGATGAAATGTTTTCTCGTCCACTGCACTGAGCTATGTCGTTTTGACAGGACTTTTCCAGATGGCGGTAAATCAGAAGGGGAACAGAGCAGGAGAGACAGCTCTTCTGTTTCTCTTACCTCTGCTGCAGCGGGCTTCATTTACATTGTTTTCACAGTACATTTGACCATAACACAGTTTTATCAACTACTGTTTTACATTTTCAACCATAATATAAAAAACAAGCAATACACATTGAAGTAACCATGGTAGCAACACATCTCCATGACCTGCATGATGGTATAGAGCAGTGGTTCCCAACCTGGGGGGCGCGCCAAAGATTGCAGGGGGGGTGTCAGGCCTCAGATGATTTGAGGCCAAATATCATATTTAGACTTTTTTTCCTTTTTTTTTTTTGTACATATAATTGTAAGGCAATACATGATTGTCACTAAAAGCCTTGTCTCTTCTTTACAATAAAATATAACAAATAATTGATTAATTAATTTTAATAAAAATTCAAGTTAGTATAATTGTATAATTCTTTCTTTAATAGAAATGTTTCTTCTGCCCGTAAAGTGTCCAAACCAGGCTTGTCTGGATAAGCGCATTTTTAAAACATACAGATGTAGCGCTTCATTTCAGACAGTTTGAAACGTTGGTACGTGATCTGCCCTCGCTCAAGGGAAAACCTCCAGCTTGACTTGAGACCGCCTCCGTGATAAATACATGTAATTATAATGAAGCTAGCTGCAATGGATCATTGATCCACCAGGGGGTGCAGTGGGGTTCCACACTGGAGCTCATGTGAAATAAAGTCAGATTCAGTACGCTGGATGTACAGCGGAACTTTGTTAAGATCCATATGTCATGGATATCATACTCTGTGCTAAATAAGAGACATGTAATCATTTACAAAACATCACCATGTTGTTATTTAACAAAATAATGTTGTTTAGTCGAAAAAAACGAACGGGAGGAAATGCAGCCCGGCTCTCGATTTGTAATCCTAATTTAATCATCTTCACCACGATCATTTATGTTTATGTTCGCCGAATTGACATGAAATCACTGACAAATATATATATACTGTATTCAACTTCATTAAAACGTTATTAACGTGCCTAAATTCAGTAATTCACTAAAAGTATTTATATTTTAAATGGAGACTCGTCGGCAGATCAGGATCCCAACACGTAGCGGAGGGATCTTGATCAGATGAAGGGTGTTATTTTCCCCATAAGGAACAAGTCGCTGCAAATTATCCCGCTTATTACATGGCCACATTCTCAACAAAGTAACGACATGACTCCCAATATTAATTGAAATGCTTTTATGGATTTAGAAAATGTTTTTATTGATTTAAAAAATAGTTGTATGCAGTGGCGGCGCCAGAGTATTTTTGTTGGGTAATCTATGGTAGGGCTAACCCATACAGTGGTGGGGCTCAAGTCAGTATTTGTAATGTAATTACATACACGCTATACATACACCCCTTGACAGTGAAACGCACGCGTGAGGCTTTTATTAGCTTTTATTAGTCTCCTTTTATCAGCTAAATTACACCGAGAGCGTATCTCTATTGTCATACAAAACACTTTTTCAAATGACCCATTATTACAAAATATATTCAAAACTCACTATTCACTCTTCAGGTGGGTCGTGTGACTCTGGCACCTGTTCGACTTGTACCTCAATGCGAGGGCGTTTAAGAATAAATCTATCCATCCGAAATATACAATTAATCCTAGTTCTGCTGTCTGTCTGCTGCAATTTACTCGGCGCGAGTTTGGGGACTTTTCACTGTGAACGTGACGTATCGACGTATCAGTAATGCATGACGCAGCAGACCCAACGTTTCGTTGCTCTGATTGGCTGTAGGCAGTACTCGAGTTGAGGGGGGATGGCATCCCCCCTGAAATAAAAACGGTCAAAATCATCCCCCTTCTAAAACTGCCATTCCCCCTTTCCATCCCTTATGTAATTTTATCAATGAACGTGGCACTGGTATTACTGCTATTTCAACATTAATTTTGCGCATTTTGAGTAAAATACTGTGGGCACGCACACACGCAATGACATTTTTACCAAGTCACTGACGCTATACTATGCGAGTGCCCTAGAGGGCGCCAGAGCGCCGTGATGCGCCTGTTTGATCGATGCCAGAAGCGCAGGTAACGGTCATCACAATGGCCAAGCAACCAGGAGGACAACGCGATCTGAGGGACTTCATATTTAAAAATACTAAAAATAACATTTCAGGTAAGTCAAGAGTCAGTAATCTTACTCATTACTCACTACTTTAGTCACCAAAGGTGGAATCTATGGACATAAGCAGCAATAACAACTTAGTTTGGAGTTATACGTTTTTCTCTCGTGTTAGCTAGCTGGTAAGACTCAAAACTGTTGATGAAATGATACCACCAGCACCAGAAGAGCTGAAACCCCTCCTTCAAGCAGTGAACACTCTGGTCATCTCCACAGCTGAGTGTGAACGTGGGTTTAGTCAGATGAACATTTTAACCACAACTAGAAGCTCCCTAGAGGTCAAAAGCATGTCAGCCTTGCTTTTCATCAAGTGTTGGCCCTCCACTGAACAAGTTCAGACCAGAGGTATATGTCAAGACTTTGCTTCAAAGCCATTGCTTAGCTAACAATCCGAAAGCAAGAGCCAGAAAAATTGAGAACAAAAAGCATGATTATGAAAATCTTTGGAAACTTCTATGAGATGGGGGAGAGTGGAGTCGGCAGCCATTGACAACATTGGTCCTATTTTGTATTATCTGTATAATCTTTTAATATATTTTCATATTTTGTAAACAATTTCAATTTGCACTTAATGCCCTGTTAAAAAAAGTAACATTGGGAATGTTAACATAAAATATTTGTATTTGAACTGCAATAAAATGATGACGGATCAATATGTTTCTAATTTTCTTCCTCAAATTTTTCATGAAGAATTTAAATAATGATTTAATTAATTATGATACAAATGTAACCCTTGAGATACCAGTTTTGATCGTATACCAGTAACTGCTTTTTTGAAAAAATACACTATAATTCAATATTCTAAAAACTATTTTGACTTTATTATTAATATAATCAGCTGATCATCTGAATAATAAATGAGGGACTGTTAATCTACAAGATTTGTACCATAGACTTCCATTATAACCACATTTTTGTATCCCCTCCCCCCCTTTAAATTAAAGTGAAAAAAAGATTTAGCACTAATTGTCCTCTGCATTTGACCCTAAATGTTAGTGGTGCCATGGCAGCCCGGGGACCGACTCTAATTCTGAGGTGCCTTGGTCAAGAGCAATGACAGGAGTATCTGAACATCCATAACATGCATGTTGTTTTAGGAGTATAATAATTATCTTTATGCTGGTTGGTCTCCCACCCTCGGCGGGTTATCAGCACAAATGATGTCCCCATATGATAAAATCCACCATCCCCCCTGATTTTTTTTTTACAACTTGAGTACTGGCTGTAGGTCTGTTCAAATTGCATTCGGAGGCATTTTGATCTGACCGCGGCCGCGCTGATATTATAATGAGAGAGAATGTCCACACCTTTAGTAAAAAACTCCCCCACTACTTAGACTATTCCTTGCACCCCTCTTCTAGCATAAGCCTGAATGGTCTCAACCATATTGCGTCAGTAACGTGCACTTGTTGTTACAGCAGGATCAGTTTGTGTGTTGTGGACACGACAGGTAGATTTTCGCAATTCGTGTTCTCAACATGCTTACTTTAACATCATTTTTCATGGTCAGGCTAAGGTAGGGCTAAGCCATTTCTTGGTATGGCTGTAGCCTACCCCAGCCATACCCTGGCGCCGCCACTGGTTTTATGTATTGATTTAAATTGACATGCATCCGCTAAGAAAAATAGTCCGTTGTTACTGTTTTTTAAACAGTCTGAATGAAACGGCAGCTGTAACAACAATAACATTATAAATAGTAACATAGCTGAACATGGTATTGCACATTTAGCTTTGAGTGTTACTGACCTGAGATGTTTTTATTACATTAATTAAGCTGACTGAGGCTTTTTAACATAGACAGAACACAACTGAAACATAACATCTGAAACGATGTAACAACATAATACACTTTTGGGGATGCAGCTTGGGATGTGAGGAGTGAGGGACACGGCTTAGAACGGGCGTGTCGCCTACTGGCTATGAGGTGTGATTTATGAGGTGTGACTTGTGCCAAAGAACAGATAACTAAGCTAACTGAGCGGAGCACTGACGTGTCAACGTACGCCAACGCCTCCATCAATTTTGAATGGGTTGACGTAGAATACAGGCGACGTCACGACGATGTCAGACGTCACGGCGACGTATCATAGGTGCGCTCAAAGTACTGCTTAGAAAGTGCTATTTTAGGCCCAATCCCAAACCACTCCCTCGACCCTACCCCTCCGTGATGGAGTGAACTCCGTCTGAAGCCACACTCCCAGCTCAACGAGGCTCCCTCCTGTCAGATGGAAGGAGTAAATACAGCAGCAAGCTTTGGGACGGCCTCCCCTCTCTCCGGCAGAAACAGGAAATGCCGTAACTGTATGTAACAACGGTTTCAAATCAGTATCTCTTTGACAACAAATGTAAATTAATAACTCAAATAAAACTCCAAACATCTTTCATTGTGTTTCAAAGCTCTTTTAGTTTTTAACCTGATGTTTATAAGCTTCTTAGTTTTTGCAACGGTCTGTAAATATACACAACTTTATAATAAAATGCACACATTTACCTTTTTCTAGACTAAACACAGGTATGATCCTAAGTTAAAAACATATGAGGTCATCATGAGGTTGTTAACATCGCAATTTATCAGTGGATGTTTGCTGGAACTACTTGTAAACAGCGTGGTTCCTGACGGACACACACAGCGAGGAGACCGGTCAGGTAGAGACCGGTCTCAAGTCAGCACCGCTGCAGACTCGCTGTTTGAGGGCTTGATAGCCCACTCCCCCTCCACACCGCTCCACACTCGTTGTTTTGGAACAGCCCTCAATATGGCGGACCCTCCGCGTGAACGCGCAAACGGAGGGGTAGGGTGTAGGGTGTAGGGGTAGGGGTAGGGTGTAGGGTGTATGAGGTGTGATTTGTGCCAATGAACGAACTCACTGAGCTCACTAACGTGTCGATCGTCGCCTACCATGCCGTGAACTATGCCGCGAGAGAAGTAACGTGACACTCTCGTCGCCACCCCTCTCGTCTGAGACGCTACGTGACGTCTGCGTCTGAAGTTACTTTACTTTGGTAGTTATCACCAAATAACCCAGTAATGTTACAGCTACGCAGTTGCTGTTCAAGCGAGACTCTATTTCAATATAGTTTTGGTATTAAAATAATGTTACACCCCTTTTATGCCCTGAACGCAAAAACAACCACAGACAAGAATATATATTTGTAATTATCAAAATGATAACAAAGGCTGAAAAAACAGGAGAAGCCTGTCTTCCCTTGGTCTCCAGGAGAACACTGTATATCACCAAGTTTTCATAGTTTTGTGTGTAAAATAGATTGCTGCAGTGAACACGACTTTATGTATTTGTTTATGGTTTATTTGATATGGAGGGATGCAGTATACATAAACGTTCAGAGAAGAAGCAACCCCTATTGTTTATTTTATTTCGTTTCATTTCATTTTGGCACCATGGTAGAGGCAAATATAGAGTTAATGTGCGGAGATTGTGCTACATTGTGCTGCACTCAAGCATACATCTGAAGACAAGAGTTGTGTCTGCCTTTGGCCACAAGGGGGAGTATTGTATATTTATATTTTGTATAGATGTTGCAACTATACAGAGCTTTGGCAATACTATATGTAACTGAGGTCATGCTAATAAAGCTATTGAATTGAGTATACCTTTAAGTGAGCTGTCAGGAGGAAACAAAGGTTCACCAACACATTGCACTCTACTGCTGAGAAAGGCTGTACAAAGACGTGACACGATGTGCTGCAATGTCTGTGTATTTTTTAAGAAAGTAATAACTCGCACTGAGTCTTAATACTTTACTTTATTTCATTATTTTCCCCCTTCATTTGAGAAACACTATCCAATGATCTATTATGTTTGTGTTACACCATTACTGAATCAATTCTAAAAACAAGAATAACCTACATACAACAATAGGGAGCCCTGGATCAAGGACGGACAAAACAAGGACACCACACATGATTACATTACATTGCATTTAGCTGACGCTTTTATCCAAAGCGACTTACAATAAGTGCGTTCGACCAACAAAATACAAACTTGAAGAAAACAGAATCATATAAGTACATCAGGTTTCATAGAGCAAAAACATTTCAAGTGCTACTCAACTGGCTTCAGATAAGCCAGTCCTTTATTAGTATATAAGTGCTTTGTTAATAGTTCTATTGCTCGAAGTGGAGTCGAAAGAGATGAGTTTTCAGTCTGCGCCGGAAGGTGTGTAAGCTATCTGCTGTCCTGATGTCAATGGGGAGCTCATTCCACCATTTTGGAGCCAGGATAGCAAACCCACGTGTTTCTGCTGATGGGAACTTGGGTCCCCTTCGCAGCGAGGGTGCAGCGAGCTGTTTGGTTGATGCAGAGCGGAGTGCACATGCTGGGGTGTACGGTTTAACCATGTCCTGGATGTAGGAAGGGCCAGATCCATTCGCAGCATGGTACGCAAGTACCATTGTCTTGAAGTGCATTCTAGCAGTTACCGGAAGCCAGTGAAGGGAGCGGAGGAGCGGAGTGGTGTGGGAACATTTAGGAAGGTTGAAGACCAGACGAGCCGCTGCATTCTGGATGAGCTGCAGAGGTCGGATGGCACATGCAGGTAGACCAGCCAGGAGGGAGTTGCAGTAGTCTAGGCGTGAGATGACGAGAGCCTGGACCAGAACCTGCGTCGCTTTCTGGGTCAGCTGGGGACGTATCCTCCTGATGTTGTAAAGCGTGTATCTGCAGCAGCGGGTTGTAGCAGCGATGTTTGCAGTGAAGGACAGTTTGTTATCTAGGATCACACCCAGATTCCTTGCAGTCTGAGTCGAGGAAACAATAGAGGTGCCGATGTTGATAGTCAGGTCAAGAGTGGGACAATCTTTTCCCGGAAGGAAAAGCAGTTCAGTCTTGTCAAGGTTGAGCTTGAGGTGATGAGCAGACATCCACTGAGAGATGTCAGCTAGACAAGCAGAGATGTGTGCGACGACCTGGGTCTCTGAGCGGGGAAAGGACAGAATTAATTGGGTGTCGTCAGCGTAGCAGTGGTATGAAAAACCATGCGGACTAATGACTGATCCGAGCAAGTTTGTGTACAAGGAGAAGAGGAGGGGACCAAGAACAGAGCCCTGAGGGACCCCTGTAGTTAATTGACAAGGGTCGGACTCCGACCCTCTCCAAGTAACCCTGTAGGTACGGTCTTTGAGGTATGAGGTGAGGAGGGAAAGTGCAGAGCCTGAAACTCCAAGTTCTTGGAGAGTGCGAAGGAGGATCTGATGGTTCACCGTGTCGAATGCAGCAGACAGGTCCAATTACAGTATATTTATTTAAAGAGAGTAACTACATTTTGATATCCGTTTAATCAGTAATGTGTGTGTAATGTATGGGTGTGTGATGAGTCAGCAGGGCCGGACTAAGACCATAGGTCAGGTCGGGATTAATACACCCAGCCAGGCCATACCAGTTTGTTTTGGGGGCGTTTTGCTGGATGTATCATCAATATCTACAACGTTGCTGCCCCTACTCAGTTGCCATTTCCCTTGTGCTGGACCCTGAATCTTGACTTGTCTTGTCAACCTCCTCAGCATCTGCTGGTACTGAATAAGAATCAGCATTGGGATTAAACTCTGATCAATAACTATAATAACTTATTGAGATAACATGAACATAGCTTGCTTATACTGTTGTCATTACATTTCCTTTGGTTTTGTTCAGTGTCAGTCATGGCCTATTGAAAAAGATTCCTCTGTACCTGCCAGTTCTGTCCACTGAGCTCTGACTGCATCTCTCCCTCAGGGCCATCACCATCAGCATCATCTGATAGTGGAACTGAATAAGGAGAACATGTAATCATTAACAACTATTTATGAAATAACATTATTCAAGAACATATATTATGCAACACTTATTGTATCCCTAAGTTGACCCTGCATGGCCTAATACCATAATGATTGTCTCCTCTTTAGACAACATAACCACCTCAAGTTACTCACTCACAGTATGAGGGGTTTGTAGCCCCACAGTTAGCTGCAGTCTAACGGTTATATTACATATATTTGCCTTGAGTAACATTAAGGACATGTCTGGGTTTTGTGTTGCCTTATAGTCTCACTCTCAGTCACACAGGGCCTGCCACTAACTTAGCATTGAACTGAGAAACTGCTTTGTTGACAGTCGATGTGATGTCAGGCTACAATATAGAAAGAAAAGTGGCTCATAATAGTGGCACTGACACTAGAAAAGTGGATCACATCACTCCGGTTCTGAGATCATTACACTGGCTTCCAGTCTGCCAAAGAATTGATTTTAAAATACTACTGCTAGTTTTTAAATCACTAAATGGCTTAGGACCGAGGTATATAGACGACCTACTCCATCACTATGAAGCATCCAGGAGTCTCAGGTCTTCTGGGTCTGCTCTCTGTTCCGAGAATAACCACTAAACATGGAAAAGCAGCTTTTAGTTATTATGCCCCAACAATTTGGAACAAACTGCCCAAATCGTGCACGTCCGCCGAAACACTTCCTATTTTTAAAACTAAAAACGTACCTATTTGCCGCTGCTTTGAATTGAGCTGCCCATACTCACACGCAGTATGCCTTTTTAGTCATGTATTCTGTACCTGCTATGTTTATTTATTTATTTTATTTCATTACCTTTGCTTATTATGCCTGTTTTTAAATGCCTTTTTAATAATGTATTTGTTCTTAAATGTCTTTTGATTTTAATCTGTAGAGCCCTTTGAGTCGCCACGTGCTGAAAAGTGATAAATAAAATGGCCTTGCCTTGCCATAATGTTAGCTCACTTACATTCAGCTTCGTCATTCTATACCATACGGGGGGTTCTGAATAAATCAGTGATTTTAGCACATTTCGCTGCCTTTTTGTTGCAGGATGGGGGTCCATCCTTCCACAATAATTAACCTTGCCGTCTGTTTCAGTCGGTCCAGTCCACACTAATGTAAACAGCAGTGCGCTGGTCTCGTGAGAAACGGAGAGTGGAACAACCAATCACATCTTCATTATTCTCCTGAAATTTTCCAAAGTCTGGGGAACAGCCGGGACGCCAATACGGAAGTGCCACACACTGCAGTTCATACATGGGCCGCTAGGGACTGGCTGCAGAAAGGAGCAATTTCCATAGACCCCCATGTTAAAATGTCCAACTTTACAGCAGAAAAAAACATGCTTCTACCCATGGATGCAATAAATATTATTATCGATATAGTTAGATTCCACCTTCATGATTATGAATCTGTGAGTGAATTGTTTTCTAACACGACCCTTTTATTTATATTAGGTCTTAAAGTTTTTGCATAAATTAGGGCGTGGTCACTTTGATGGACATGTACATGCCTCACTGTCAGCTAACAGCAACTTGTCCACTCTGCTAGGCTACAACCATAGAGGCTACAACGTTAGTTAGTCATAGTACTGTACTTGACCCTTTAGCTTTAGCCGTGTTTGTGGTGATTGTGCCTTTTAGGGAATATTGTTACAAATACCAGACAATTAAAATGTCGTGCTGTGCGCTTGAATGTACTAACAGAACTTCCAAGAAGTCTAAAATGATAATATTATACATGTTAACCCTGTTCGCAGGTGTTTGTGTGCTTGGTAGCTTAGCTTGTTACTTATTAGCCAGCTAAGGACGTAACCCTTTATACATACATATAAGGGCTGTCAAGTTAACGCGTTAATAACGCGTTAACGCAAAAAAAATTAACGCCACTAATTATTTTAACGCGATTAACGCATGTGTATTTTTTTCCTTGGCCGTCCCGTAGTTTCAGAGCGCATCGAGTTTAAAATACCATCTACAAGCTGATGCTGACAGCCCCGCTCCTGCTGCCTGCTTGCGGCAGACCACACTTCCACGCTCACCGGGAGGCAGCGACTGGCTATTGGGAGGACCGGGAGGGTGTGTGTATGTGTGGCACGAGCGAGCGAGAGAGACCTTACGTGTATTGTTGTTGTTAGCATCTGGTGCTAGCTAGCTGCGCTAACGGATATAAGGAGCTGTTTAAATTAAAACAGAGGAGTGACATTTCGCAGAGCACTTGACTTTATGCAGGAAGCCAGACAGTGGGACATTATACGAAAAGTCAGCACACTCAGCACGCACACACACACACACACACACACACACACACACACACACACACACACACACACACACACACACACACACACACACACACACACACACACACACACACACACACACACACACACACACACACACACACACACACACACACACACACACACACACACACACACACACACCACACACGAGAGAGGTTCCAGGTTGAATTCAGGCGAATATTTGTAATGTTCAGAGGTTGTTGTGTTTAATATTCATGAGAATATTTGTCATTGTTCAAATGATAATAAACATTTGCACAAAGCATATTTGTCCACTCATATGTTGATAAGAGTATTAAAAACTTGAAAAATATTCCTCTAAGGTACATTTAGAACAGATAAAAAATGTGCGATTAATTTGCGATTAATCGCGATTAACTATGGACAATCATGCGATTAATCGCGATTAAATATTTTAATCGACTGACAGCCCTAATACATATACATTTTAGTTTATGATTCAGCCTTGGGTAAGACTTTTATAGTCTATGGCTATGACGCCCATAATGCTAAACGGGAGCAAATGTTAATAGGGGACCCAATTATCCCAGTGGTGGCCGCCGGAGCTAACGGAGCCGCAGGGGGCTAGCTCCAGCCGGCGTCCCGGAGCTAGCCCACTGCGTCTCCGTTAGGTACGGGCGGTGGAGTCCGTCGTTATAACTGGAGATCAAGGAATGCAGCGAAACGCAGACTTGGTTCGCCTGCTGTAGTATTAGCTAAATAAATGATGTTGAACAAGGCTTATTAAGCTGAAAATCGCCACAATTGTTCTGCTATGTATCGGTACTTATTTTCTTAACGTGTGAATGACAAGCATTAAGAATAACAAAATATAGCTAATTTTCTTGCAGATTGTCTCATGTGATTATGAATGTAACGTTTATATAGGGGAACTACACTGTTAGCAGTAACTTGGTATGCATGTATTTCATGTTCGCTTAGCTTCTTAGCCTGAGCTAGCTCTGTTTACTTCCAGTTCGGAGGCAGCAGGTCCCGCCTCTTTGCCCTTATTTGGAGCAGGCAGGATTAGACTCTGACGTTGCTGCCAAGCCGTTAGTGGCCGACTCCGCCTACTAAGGGCTTCTCGGCAACTCTGCAGAATCCTATGGGTGACGTCACGGACACTACGTCCATTTATATATACAGTCTATGATATGCACACGCACGTTATCAACACGTTATCAACACGCATATCTAAAGATAGCACTTTCAAAGCTACGCCGCCGCCACGTGAGCGCGTACTTTGAGCGCGTACTTTGAGCGCGTACTTTGAGCGCGTACTTTGAGCGCGTACTTTGAGCGCACCTATGATACGTCGCCGTGACGTCTGACGTCTGACAACGTCGTGACGTCGCCTGTATTGTAAGTCAACCCATTCAAAATGTATGGAGGCGTTGGCGCACGTTGAGGGTTAGCTCTCTGCTCAGTTAGCTTAGATATCTGTTCTTTGGCACAAATCACACCTCATAAGGGGGCGGTTTGGGAATGGGCCTTAGATATGCATGTTGATAACGTACGTGTGTATATGCGCGTGAAAAACGTACGTATGGATAAGCGTGTGAATAACGTATGTGTGGATAAGCGTGTGAATAACGTACGTGTGGATAAGCGTGTGAATAACGTACGTCTCGCCTCCGTCAACATTGTATAGTATCTGGTACGGGGATTAATAAGAGTTGTGTCTAGTGTTAGAAATTAAAATCAATGTTTTTAATGGCATAAAGAACCTTAAACATACCGTCAGTTTAAATGCTGTTTTATACTGAAAAACCAGAAGTTCTTCTTGTGCACAACCAGTTGTTAAGCTTTTATTCTGAAAATCCTTCATCTCCGGTTAGCATTTAGCGTGAGGCTAATATACCATTTACTATAGAGGTGAATTTAGCAGCGATATGATATGATGTTGCACACCGAAACCTACTGATTTCAACACTACAACTATAGACGTCGAGATATTATTATTGTTGAATATTAAATGAAGGTACAGTTTATTTTAGTACGTTATTGTTTACAGATGTGGGTAGCATGTGACAACATCCGGAACGACCGGTAACCAAACTGCTGTGAAGTATTTCCTGTATTTTTTGGAGTATTGATTACAGCGTTTAGAATGTGTTAAATGAAAAGTCATGAAAGAGTTAAGGAGGAGAAAAGGCGTGTTTAGATATATATTGAATGTACAATGTCTATATCCTCTGATATGCGTAACAATGGACATTAAAACGTGGAGAGCCGGCCTGCAGGGAGGAGCCAGCAGAGGATATATAAACAGCTCGACCAGAGGGGTTCGGTCTCTTTTCTCCGCTAGCGAGAGCCAGACGACAGCTGCTTTTCTGTCTGAAAATTCTCCTGTTTGTAACATTACTGCGCCATATTTTTAATTAAAGTAACCATATTTGAACCTTCCAGAGACTCCATTTAGTCTCCTTTTTAAGCTTCTCTCCTGGACGCGAGAAAAAGGAACATAGTTAACAATTGGGACCAGCTGACGTGATTTTCGTTGGACTGGGAGAGACTACAGCCGGCTGTTGCCCGGAGCCGATGGCATCCGTTCAACACACAGAGAGCTCGAACCACTCGGTAAGAAGAAGCCTGTTATATCGAATTCTTCAATAGTTTATGCAGGACAATCTTAGGACTGTGTGTTGGACGGCTGCTTGCGGATCCTGAAAATAGCTGTGCAATTAATGTTAAAACAGCCTAAATTCATAAATATAGTTATTCTATAACGTGGCGTTGCTTTGTCACAAGCAGGTGAGTTCAAATTACTTTTTTCTTATATTTAACCCTGCATGCTATTCGTTTGTCTGTTATTACATGTCGGCTTGAGGCCAATCACTTCAATAAATGTTTCTTGTTACGTTTTAAGTTAACGTGAATGGTTTGAGGCTATTAAGCAGTTGGGACTGTTTGAGGCAAGGACACAATCACAGTGGAAGCTGAGAATATTGGAGTGAGTGTTTGTGTTAACGACAGTGTGAGGCTGTTTTTTTTTTTTTTTAAAGTCCTTTGTGTGATGAGGTTAATCACTTCAAAAAGTGTCTCTTGTTACGTTTTAAGTTAACGTGAATGATTTTAGGCCATTAAGCAGTTGGGACTGTTTGAGACAAAGAACACAGCCACAGTTGAAAGCTGAGGACATTGGAGTGAGTGTTTAAATAAAAAAGTCCTTTTCGAGGAAAAGGCCTGAAAAGTTTGAAGCTTTCAGTGGTTATTTTTTCTGTTTTCAAACAGACATTGCGTGTGGATTACGACGAGAAATGCGACATTCGTGCGTTAGACAGACGATATTCTGCTGATTGTGTTTGGATAGCGTCCCATTTTGTCCCATTATAGCGTGTTTAAACGGAAGAGATAACCATACTGGCTCTTAAAGTCAAAACATTTACGTATATGGGTTGAGGGCATGAGGCCCATTTATCATTCTAAACTAAATAGAAATGTTATTTTAAACTGCAGTGTTGTTTTGTGTTGAATTTTCTAGACTAAAGATCACCCCGCCATTATTTCAACTCCGCTGTGAGAGCCATGACGTGTGTTTTCAAATCCCTTTGTTCTTCAGGTTAAAGGTTGGAAAATCAGTTCTCATCTTGTTTTGCCCTCATGTTCACAATGAACCACACGGCAGTCGCCATTTCGTGAAATGCTAATTGAAAGTACTCTGTTTGTTTTTACACACTCAGTCCCACTCACATGAGGCTATAGGCACTCCATCTTGAGAAGAACCAAATCATATTTCTTTGCAGAGTTGGAACTATAAAATAGACAGGTTATCTTACCGTGGGAAGTTTGGTATTTACAGGGAAGTAACCACAGTATTTCCTAAAAACCAAATCTAATTTTGGAAGTTTTTCTGCTTGCAAGTGTGTATTGGCGTTTTTTTGTTGTTAAAATATTCCTGTTTGCAAATGTGTTTTGGCGTTTATGTGCTGTGTTGTTTTACCATAGTGTCAATTTCTTCCCTAGTGTAATTTTCTTCCCATTTTTAAGAAGGAAAATAAGCTTTTCTTGTTAAATAGAGGTTAGTTTTGCAACAGTTATCCCTAGTGGATTGAGCTGGAAATTACAACAGCGCACTCTGCTGGTAATACAGAATTATTACAAAGATACTATAACATTCTGAAGCTTGATTTTAAGTGTTATAAATGAACACATGGGCAAATCGCCAAGATAGAATTGCAGAGTGGTTTCTAATTAAAAGATGAGAAACTTTACATAATAGTCTTTCAAACTAGACTGTAGAATATTCAAACACCAATTTATTGAAGCTAACACAAGTTATGACATTTGCATAATTTCATACACTTCGGTATGCACTGTACACAGTAGATTTAGATTTTCACCAGATTTCTAATTTTCATATTTCAAAGTCAAAACCATACACTGTACAATTTTTATTTTAACATTTCAGATTTTAAAATTTGCATAATTTTTATCTTTTAATTAACTTTTTTAATATTTTACAAAAAACTTAAATCATAATACATTTTCAAAAATCTATAAATTAAAAAATTTAAATTAAAAAAATAACCCAGATTTAACAATTCTGATGACATAGGATATTTTTGAAGGAATACAAAGGTACTAGTCAGAGGACTAGTGCTTCAATCTTTGATCATTCGAATAGTTAGAGAACATGTCACCAAAAGACACCGTAGCTTGTTGGAACAAGACAAGGAGAAGGGAGGGGGAACTTCCAGAGAAGGCAGGGCAGACACCTCCAACAATTCAAGCTCAGGAAGAACCAGAGAGTGTCCGCAGAACATGCAACAAACAACGGCCCTCCATGCAGTAACCCCGGGGGAGGTTTCCATGATGACAACGGAGGCAGGGGGTCCCATAGATGTCAAAGACAAACAGGGGTGCCAAACATGACCCAAATGCCACTGACACCCTGGTATCAACCACAACAATGAGGAAGCTCAGAGGGCCAGACCACCAGGTGATGCATCTTCAGCACAAGGGTATTTTGAAATCCAGCTACATTGAGCCATATCTGTCACCACAGGAGGGAGAGGTTTAATGTGTAATGTAAAACAAAATCGAGAGTAGCATTTGCATTTACACATAAAGCATCCACAGAATAGAACATTTAGCAGACTATTTTTGTAATTATGAGAAGGAAAGAGATTACGAGTGTTGTTGTTCCCCTACACAGAAAACTATTGTGACCACACAGCTAGTGAGGTCAAGACGATGGGGTTCCACTCAAAATATGAAGACGGAAACCTAGTACTCGCCCAAGAAGGAGAATCCTTACCAAGTCCTCCTGTTTACACCGACTACAGTTCAAGGGGCGGCGATACACCTGACGTAGAGCTGTTGAGACCTGAAAACAGAAACTTGATTCTGCTGTGGTGAAGTCTGGCTACAAAGGGAGGTGTCCAATAGGGTTGCTTGTCTCAAACCAGTGAAGAAGTCAACAAGAACCCAGCAGAACTAGAGAGTGACTGTTAGCGGGAGAACAGAAACGGAGCAACAGAGACTGGCCCAACATTTTCCAGCCAGTACATACAGATGTAGCACTCCAGATCGGACTCACATGGGTGTGTCCCAGTCAAAAGCCCAGCGGATCCCAGTGGCTGGGGGTGTTGCCAAATTGCTAGAGGGCGTGGCCCAATTTCCCCATTTGTTCAATTACAGGATTTAACCATGAGATGGTGCTTCATTCACAAAATACACAAAGACAACTGGATGTTGTAGAACTTAGTCTGTTTGCAATGTTTGCAGCTCTGCAGTTGTGTTTGCTGAATACTGTAGCATTTAATCACTTATTTGTTACTGTATGGTTTTCACAAGCTACTATAATGAAAAAAGATCAATATTTTAGATCAAATAAAGTATATAGTTTGCTTTATGCAGTATATGTCTTGTAATATTGTTGGGGTGTTTTTACACAGTACAGTAGATTGAAGTAAATCAACTTATACATTAAGATAAGATAAGATGGACCTTTATTAATCCCGTGGGGAAATTCAGTAGTTCAAACAGCAACAGGGTGAGAATGAAAAACAGGACAGCACAGATTCACACAGATTAATACAATCAAAAATAAGATGAGCGATACAAATAATAATAATGATAAACTATGAAATAAGAAATAAGAAATGAATAAAACTAAAATGTAATTATCATATCATATATTATAATGTATTGTATTATTAAGTAATATCATACATTAACCCCATTATAGCAGATGCCACATTGAATGGATGAACACATTTATGCATCAATAATTACAACAGAGTATTTCTAAATAGAAGTTGTAAAAATACTTATATGTATTTAATATTAACCCTTTGGAGTCGACCGTCACGCCGGCGTGATCAGATCACATGACCTGTTCAAGCCGGTGCCGCATAAAAACAACAGTCCGGACAACATTGCCGTGTGTTTCTGTCGAAAGTACTGGCTTGAAACTATATCCCAGTCTTTGTTTCATGCTAAAAGACCCAGTAAACACGGAGATACGATGATATAAAGTTAACACATTTCAAAAGTATGAAAAATGGAAACACATATTTGAATATCTTTGCCGTATTTGATCATTTTACGAAACGGAAAAATACTGGAAACTGTAGATCCTGCTCAACAGGATGTATATGTTTATTTCTGTCGAAAGTACTGGCTTGAAACTATATGCCAGTCTTTGTTTCATGCAAAAAGACCCAATAAACACGGACATACGATGATATAAAGTTAATACAGATATATTTCAGAAGTATGAATAATGGAAGCACATATTTTAATATCTTCGCCGTATTTTATCATTTTACGAAACGGAAAATACTGGAAACTGTAGATTCTGCTCAACAGGATGTATTTACCAGGGA
The DNA here is from genome assembly GCF_902827175.1 of Gymnodraco acuticeps. NCBI lineage: Eukaryota > Metazoa > Chordata > Actinopteri > Perciformes > Bathydraconidae > Gymnodraco > Gymnodraco acuticeps. Next base: position 741,915 of record NW_022992187.1, read on the forward strand.
GGGGGTGAGGTAATCAGGTAAACGGAGTGATACGAAACGAGACGAAAAGAGACGAAGAGGGACGGCGGGAACCGAAGAGAGACGGCAGGAAATGGAGAGAGACGAAGATATACGAAGACAGGCGGCGGGAGACGAAGAGAGACAGCGGGAGACTGCGATTGAAGTAAAGTGACAGACAAACATTGAGAATTTAGATATAGTTAGATAGATTTAGAGTTTTGAGGATTCAACTATGATGAAGAGAACTCTGAACGTGAGTCAAGCTTTAAGCTTGTTTTTTGACATGGAGGACGAGGAACCTGTGATGTTGCCCTCTGTGTCGTATTGACAGAAACCGTTTTGAAGCGTGGCACAGATAAAGACAGAAAAAACTGATTTTTGTACATAATGTGTATATATATTTGTATTATATTTATAATAACACTTTTGCCTTATCAAAATGAAATCCCATGCTACCTCAATCAAACTTTCACATTATCATAGTGACATCCCATGTATATATTTCCAGCTTTTAAATGGTTTCGTTGTGTATGTTTGTGTTGAAAAATAATATCATTTTCAAAATCTGTTTTTACGTTTTTTTTGTGATTTTGGGTCCAAAATGTTCATATAGTATCTCAAAATGAAAGAAATAACTATCAGGTTATATAGGTGAGGTTGTCATTAAAAAAAGATACCAAACATTGACATGCCAAACATTTCTTAATGGGGTTTAGTAAGACAAATCAAAAGTATGTGAAAACGGCTAAATTAGCCCAGGACTCCAAAGGGTTAATAACATAATGATTACTTTCAGATGATAATACTTTTCAGGGTTAGGTCCGGTCTGACAGCGCTTAGCTCTCTGCTGCAGAAAAGATCACTGCTCTAAACAAAGTCAAAAATCCTACATCCAAACGAAATAAATATAATTAATTATGATGAATACGTTAAGTCTTGTTCATTGTTTTTCACTTTTATTAAATGTTTGATATTTCCGGCACAGACCCTTTCATACCGGCAATGCGCAATAGAAGCAACATAAAGTGCGACAGTTTAAATATGCCAGTGTTAATTTCGTCAACTAAAACGATGACGACATTTTTTTACATGACTAAGACGAGACGATGACGAGCTAAAAATAGATTCTTGATAACGAAAACTATGACGAAATGTATATTTAGTTTTCGTTGATGAGACGAGACGGACTAAGGTGTTAATGGTGGACGATCGGACATTCAACATGCAGCATATTTCCCCCAAGTGTCTGTCAAAATGCATTTTACGTTTCTAACTTGCAATATCATTATTTCCGCTCTCTTCACTCCAGAAGAGCGATCTCCCTGTGTCTCTCTGTGTGTGGGGGATCACAGGAGGGGGGGGGGGGGGGGGGGGGAGAGCTGTGGAATGTGACTCCACACATTCCGATGGCCAATTAGTTTTAAACAAAGAGTTCCCAACATACAGCATAGGAAACATGGGGGGTTGGGGCTGGTGAACGGTATGGTCCTAAGGACATAGGCGGCGCGTGAGGCTCAGGTTTGGGAAGGCTAAATAACTTTTTTTTACCTGACGCTGCCCGGCTCCGGCGTCTATAGAAAAGAGATCAACTCAGTGAAAGCACCGCCTGCTGACCAATCAGAGCTCAGTGTGCGGAGTTTAAATCTATCATGTCATATTACAGGATAAAAGCAACAGCGGCAAGGGCTCTGGCATGGCTCGTCACCATGACTACTACAGCAGTGCTGGAATTGGGCCGGTACTCACCGGTACGCAGTACCGGCACTTCTGGTTCTGACCCATGGAGTACCGGCACTTCTTGCTCAGTACCGGCATGCTGGCGGTACTCCGGTACTCATGCACCGTGCCAGTACTCAACACTCTCCCGCCGTTCTTATTATACATCCATATATATATATACAGCCGCCCGGTACTCAGTAGATGCGTCATGAGGTGCCGAACGGACATTCTCATCGCTCTAACCGCTGGAGTTTCACAGCGGCTGTCAGCTGTTTACTCCTGTCATTCAAACAGAACGTGCTGGAGAGGGGGCGGGGCTTATCTTCTCCATGTAAATACTGTGGTGGAAACGACTATGTCAAAATTAACCTATTTGACCGTGATTTAATAGTAATACACGTTTCAAAATAATAATAATAATAATGCCGAAGTAACAACATACTGAAAACTGTTAGTAAAACCATGTTTTAATGCTTTACAATTTACATACCTAGATGCACGTGTGTTGTGTTTATGCAGTGCAACTCCCACCCAGTGGGTGGCTATGTAGAGTGATAGAACAGAGCAGGCACGCCCCCCGAGAGAAGGAAAGCAAGTCACGTCACAAATTAGCATTTCTAAAATGTTAGCATGGATTAATAAAAGTGCAAAAAGACAGCGGTTGTCGCCGGAAGAAACTTCAAATACAGAGAATGCTGTGCCTGTGTTGGAAATTGTGTCTGATGGGGAGCTTTCTTTGGTTGATCCTCCTGCTCCAAGTTCTAGTGCATTAGCATTAGCACTAGCTCCGCCGCCTCCTCCAGAGCCTCTAACGTTAGCTGCTGCTGGCGCAACTGCCACCACCAACACCGGGCAAAGCGATGCACCTGACTGCTGGACAACGGACCAGGTGCAATATTTTTGCAAGACCAATGCATGGCTCCTTCTTAAAGATAAGAAGCTAGGATGTCGGATATGCAGAGATGTCAAATCTTTGGGAATACACACTGGACAAGGACTGAAACTGTCAACTGAATGGGGTGAGTGTGCAGTGTCTCATTTCGGTGTTGACAAGGGCAAACAACAAGCTAGCCTGAGAAAAAAATCAAAGAACATAAAGAATCACAAGCCCATGTAAAAGCTGCTGACATCCTTACATCTGCTTCACGTGAAACTATTCAACATCAAGTGCAGTCTATGCATAAATCTGAATTAGACACCACTATCAGAGTTTTTCGAACGGCATATAAAATTGGCAAACATAGCCGGCCATTCACAGACATGCCAATTGATTTGAATGTACAGAAACTGAATGGGCTGAACGTGGGCAGGGTTTTGCACTCCAATAAAACCTGTGGCGAAATCATCGACCACATAGCTCATGAGCTGAAGAAAAAAATGTCAAAAGACATTACAGAAAACCAAAGAAAACTCTGTGTTTTGGTCGATTAATCTACCACTATTAGTGGTAAAACGGTGCTTGTTGTGTGTCTACGCTCAGCATTAGCTGATGCTGAGCCCGAAACGTTTTTTTGGGAGCTGATCGAGTTGGATGGAACAACGGCTGATGATATCACAAAGGCGTTAATGGAGTGTCTTGGAAGAGATTTTAACGAGGACTTTTTAGGTCAGTGTTTCGTTTCTTTTGCATGTGATGGGGCTTCAGTCATGCTAGGGAAGAGAACAGGCGTTGCTACCCAGTTGTGTAGTAAATTCCCAAGCCTGTTTGTGTGGCACTGCTCCAATCATCGTCTAGAGCTGGCAGTTGGGGATGTGGTCAAGGAGGTCTCAGGGCTCAATCATTTCCAGATCTTTTTTGACAAACTCTATTCCTTGTTCCATGCCTCCCCCAAAAATCAGAGGCAGTTAGCGCAGTGTGCGCAAGCAGTCGGACAGCGTCTCCTGGTGATAGGGCGTGTTTTGTCCATCCGCTGGGTGGCTTCAAGTGAAAGGAGCATCAGAGCAGTCTGGGAAAACTACCGAGTGCTTCATGATCACTTCACAAATGCTGCAAACGACACGAGCAGGGATTCCAGAGACAGAGCAAAGTACAAGGGCCTGGATGATGTGCTCACATCTGCAACGTTTGTCAGCAATCTGGGACTGATGTACGATGCGCTCACAGAGCTCAGCGACCTCTCTCGGCAACTCCAAAAAAGAGAGATGACACTGCCTACAGCAGATAGGCTCTTAACTCGAGAAATACGAGTTTTTGAATCCATGGTCACCATGCCTGGCCCACACATGACTACAGTTCATACAGCTCTAGCTGAGAAGTCCTTCAAGGGTGTTGCCCTGCGTGAGAATGGCAGGCTTGTACAGATTCATGCAGGTCAGTTTTTCCGCAGTATGGTAGAGAATCTGAGACACAGAATGACTTCCACAACCTCCTCTCATGTCAGCACAAGAGAAATCCCATTACATGGCCGGGAGGCCCGGGACAATCAGCTAATCCAGGACATGAAAGTTATCCATCCTGGAAGTTGGCCTGAAGAGGAGTTAGACGTACAGTATGGGGACGTAGAGGTGCTACGTTTGTGCGAAGTGCTGAAAGTGGACAGAAGAGAGACTGTTCAGGGCTTTCGCGAATACAAGGAAACCAGGGCATCCCGTACACCTGCTGCCATGGAGCCTCTACTGAAAGCAGTCCGAACCATCGCTGTCTCCACTAGTGAGTGTGAGCGGGCATTCAGCTGCATGAACGATATCCTTACTGCAAAAAGGAATGCTCTCTCTGTCAGCCGAATGTCCAGCCTGGTTTTCATTAAATGTAATGGACCATCACTAGGACAGTTCAATCCGGAACAGTATGTGAGGTCCTGGCTGGCAAAGGGAAGGAGAAGTGCTGATGAAAGAGCCTGTCCAGCTCCAGCCCCTGATACTGATGTCCCCAAGGCCTTCTGGAGCCTTTTCTAACCATGTGAAGTATATTGCAAAGCAGCTCACCCAGTGAGAAGACTTTTGGCATAATGTGCCGATTTGTACAGATCCTGGAGATAGAAGGACTTCAGACCAACCAGGGAGTTATCTGATCAGCTTGGTGTTCAATGTAACTCTTTACCATGGCTCAGACTTTGTTACTTGCAGTTACAGTTTCTCATTTTAGATTGTGCAAATTTTGCATTTGTTTTTACATGTTCTTTGTTCATGCTCTTTATCATTTTTCTGAGTTGGAAAGTTAGATTGCATCATAGTTTACTTTATACATATTTGTATTCTTCAGTGGTGAAGTATATTGCAAAGCAGCTCAGCCATGTGAGAAGACTTTTGGCACTTTTTCGTTTTTCGTTTTCTGAGTTGGAAAGTTAGATTGTATTCAAAATGTACAGAAATACTTAATTTTGTTAAAGCTTTTTATAAAAAAATGCTTCTGACCAGAGCTTTGTTTCCTTGTCATTAATGTTGAACACCACCAGAGGGGCTCTCACCTGAAAGGTCTCTGCTTCATGTGTCTTCAGCAGAAGATCTAGACTTTGATTGCTATATTTTCAGTTAATATTGACCTTACTGAGCTTTAGCCATATCCGCTGCCTATCATAAAAAATGTTAAGTACAGTGAACCTTTCTAAAATATACAGTAGTAAAGAGACAAACCCACCAGCATTATAGTAGCCAAATTCTTGTTTGTGGGCTGTATATATAAAATTGACTTGAAAAAGTTGCTGATTTTAGAGTACTGGCACCTTTTTCATTCCAATTCAAGCACTGTACTACAGTACAACAAAAGCAGGTTTGCCCGCTCTCGGAGCATTGCTCAGAGTGGCGGCGGATATGTTTGATGGACAGATGGATGAGCAGGCTGATCAGCAGAGGGTACTCTCTGCAATTTGCCTCCCCCCCCCGCAGTTCAATGGGATTCAGGAAACACTTCTGTCATCCCAAAAACAGTGTCTTGTGCTCCAGGCGGAGCTGCAGGAACTCCTGGTAAAAAGTGCGATTTCCAGGGTTCCTCAGGGGGAAGAAAATCGGGGGTTTTACTCCCGTTATTTTCTTATCCCGAAAAAGACCGGGGGAATGAGACCCATCCTCGATCTGTCAGCATTCAACAGGGTGATAATGAAAATACCTTTTCATATGCTGACAATCAAACAGGTGCTGGAGTACGTTCACCAGGGGGACTGGTTTACGTCAATAGACCTGAAGGATGCCTACTTCCACATATCCATAATCCCGGAACACAGGAAATTCCTGCGTTTTTCATTCCAGGGAATATCGTACCAGTTCAATCGACTGCCGTTTGGATATTCCCTGGCTCCTCGCACTTTTTCAAAGTGTGTGGAGACGGCGCTGGAGCCGCTACACAGAGGAGGGATAAGGGTGTTATTTTATCTGGACGACCTGCTGTTGCTGGCTCGCTCCAAGGAGGAGGCTGCTTTACAGACGATACAGCTCGTATCTCATCTGTCAAGTCTGGGTTTCATTGTCAATTGGAAGAAGAGCTGTCCTCTTCCATCCCAGGTTATCGTTTATCTGGGAGTGGAATTGAACTCAGCCCGCATGAGAGCGCGACTCTCACAGCGAGAGTGGAGAAAGTGACAGCTCTCCTCCGGCGCGTCACACCTCGCAGGGTGGTGACAGCCCTCTCCGTGATGCAGCTGTTAGGTATGATGGCAGCTGGTCACGCGGTGATCCCTCTGGGACTCCTTCACATGAGGAGACTCCAGAGGTGGTTTATTCGCCTGCGTATCGACCCCGTGCGTCAGAGGAGACGCATGGTGTACGTTCCCCCTCCCGTGGGTCCGGATTTAGCCTATTGGAAAAATCTCCACGTCCTGTCAGTGGGGGTTCCCCTGGGCAGAGTGACGTCACACACCGCGGTGTTTACAGACGCATCTCTCGCAGGCTGGGGAGGAATGTGCATGTCCCAGGCAGTGGGGGGACAGTGGCTGGCTCACATGTCTCTCCACATAAACGTGCTGGAGTTAATCTCCGTAGGGAGAGTAATCCAACACTTCGCCCCGTTGCTGTTCAATCAGCATGTGTTGATTCGGACAGACAACAAAGCAGCGGCGGCATACATAAATCGCCAGGGAGGCGTACGATCAGCGCAGCTGCTGAACACAGCCAGACGGCTGCTGTGTTGGGGCGAAAACACACGTACTCTCTATCAGTGCGGTGTATATTCCCGGCGTGTTGAACAGAGGGGCGGACCTAATGTCCAGAGGAGGTCCTTACCAAGGGGACTGGAGCCTCCACCCCGAACTGGTCTCCCAGGTATGGAGCAGGTTCAGGGATCTGTTCGCTGCACGCGAGAACGCGCAGTGTGCCCTCTGGTTCTCCCTGAGAACGCAGGACCACCCCCCCCCCCCTGGGCGTGGACGCGTTCGCACACAGGCCGTGGCCCAAGGGGGTGTTATACGCTTTCCCACCAGTCCCTCTGATCCCTCGGTTCCTGGACCGAGTGCAGCAGGAGAGACTGACAGCAATCTTAATAGCACCGGAACGCACGGGAGCGTCCTGTTTTCCATGCCTACAGCGGATGCTGTCAGGGAGACCGTGGGAAATGCCGTGGCGCAGGGACGCTCTCTCCCAGGTGGAGGGAGCGATCAGCAGTCACCCAGTATTGGGCCAACGTTTGTGGGCATGGCCCCTGAACGGGAACATTTATAGGGGCGGGGCCTCTCTAAAAATGTTATCAGTACCATTCAGGGTTCAAGGGCGGCATCCACCAGGGCATCCTACACAGCCAAATGGACAGCGTTCCAGCGCTGATGTGTAGGGAAAAGCCTGGACCCCGTTAGGTGCCCCCTGCCTCACGTACTGTCGTTCCTCCAGACATTACTGGACAGGAATTTGGCTTATAGCACGGTAAAAACGTACGCTGCTGCCATTTCATCTTGCCACGTAGGGTTTGGTGTCAGCACGGTGTTTACACGGTTTCTACGGGGAGTACAGAGACTCAGACCGGTGTCACGCGCTTTGGCGCCTCAATGGGATTTGGCGTTGGTGTTATGCGCACTGAGTAAAGCTCCATTCGAACTTTTAGATCAGGTCCCCCTAAAGTTCTTGTCAGCCAAAGTAGCTCTGCTCTTGGCTCTGACATCAGCTAAAAGGGTGAGTGATTTGTCTGCTCTCTCTGTGGCTCCGTCATGTCTCCGGATCCAAGGAGATGGCAGCTCAGCTGTTTTGCGCCCAAACCCAGCTTTTATGCCAAAGGTGATCACAAGCTCGTTTAGATTGAGAGTGATCACTTTTGATGGTTTCTTCCCTCCTCCTCACACACCAGAGAAAGAAGCCACATCTCATCTCCTCTGTCCCGTACGTGCGCTGTCATGCTATATTGCACGCACAGCCACGTTGCGCAGGTCCCAGCGCCTGTTTGTGCATTACAGAGAGCACTCAATAGGGCAGCCTCTGTCTGCACAGCGGCTGTCACACTGGTTGTGTGAGGCTGTGTCACAGGCGTATGTCTACTCTGGGGTGGATCCCCCAGAAAACATCAAAGCGCACAGCACCAGAGGAATTTCAACCTCTATGGCGTTGCACGGAGGAATGACAGTGGAAGACATTTTCAATGCTGCATCTTGGTCTTCCCCCTGTTCTTTTATTCGTTTTTATTTGAGGGATGTCTCCCATTCCTCTCTTACACATTCAGTACTGAGTGTTCTGTCAGATTGAGTAATGTCAGGGACTAAACGGCGTGCCCTCTCTCCTGCCTATCGGCATTCAGAGAGCTGCCCCTTTCCCCCCTCTTTTATCATTTTAACAAGTGGGATTTGTTTATCTCTACTTTTTTTAAACGACGGGTATTCACCTTCATTCCCTTAAAGAGAATATTCATTTGGAATAATGCTATATTTCCAGGGACTGTGATGCTCCTTTCTTTTTCGCATGGGTTATTAATTGAGTAGATGTGTTTTTGTGCTTCTGGTAACGGACGGACCAGTGGGGCGTGGACTACATCCTGCTTCGCCCTTAACCCAATAGCGATAGCCTTAGAGGGCGAAGCCTTATACGAAATATAACTGGGGTTACGTACTGTAATCCAGCTTCTATGAGTATAGGCGCAGCCCTCTAAGGTTCGGGCCCCACTGGCTCCGCGAATAGCTGAAGAAAAGCTGTTTGTGTGGGAGCAGTTGGACGGGCCTACTTCCTATTTATACGGAAGTGAGGCCGGAGGTGGGGCCCACGTCATAGGTGAGCGTGGATTAAGTCTGTCAGTGCTGCACATGTGCAGAGGGATTACTCAATAGCGATAGCCTTAGAGGGCTGCGCCTATACTCATAGAAGCTGGGTTACAGTACGTAACCCCAGTTGTTCAACAACTATGCGCTCTTGAAACACTTTCTTATTATTTATGATGTAATATTTTCAAGACATTCTTTTTAATTTTACAGCTTGATGAAACCTTTTTGTTTGACATCAGCCATTATAGATAATATGGCCATCTGAGTGTGTGGTACTGTTTGTGGTTTGTTTTTAACTGTTTAATACAGTTAATTATTCAAAATGTCAGAGTTCCTTATTTTTAAACTGAAACTTGCACTACTGTTCAAAAATAAATAACAACAAACCTGGAATTATGCATTTGGGACTTTTTTTTGCTTTTCCTTGTTGTACCGAACCCGTACCGAACCGTGACCCCCAAACCGAGGTACGAACCGAACCGTGACTTCTGTGAACCGTTACACCTCTACCCAATACATATAAAAGTATAAAACAACATTTACAAACAGTCCTTCAACTTGAAGCTGAACAGTAACAAATCTGTCAATGAACATAACAGAACACAGATGTAAAGCAGCAGGATGTAAACAGAGGAGAACAGTGAGTGTGTGTGTGTGTGTGTGTGTGTGTGTGTGTGTGTGTGTGTGTGTGTGTGTGTGTGTGTGTGTGTGTGTGTGTGTGTGTGTGTGTGTGTGTGTGTGTGTGTGTGTGTGTGTCTGTGTGTGTGTGTGTGTGTGTGTGTGTGTGTGTGTGTGTTAAAGGAAAGCTCCAGTCATTAGATAGTTAATAAAAACTTCTGTATTTATTGAAACATTATGTTTAAACCATACCCTGAAGAAATCAGCGATATTCCCCGGTAAATAATGATTTTATAGGTCATTTTTATCAAAACCTGTATATTCCGTCAGGCAGCTGCCATTTTGGCCATTTTCAGTAGTCACATGATCCGAAAAACTAGGTCGTGACGTCATCTATGCGTTCACTTTGTAAACACACAAACAGCTCATTCGACGAAAACATGGCGGAGTATTTGAGTTCGGACTCGTCAGCCGAGGAAGAAGTTTTGAGCAATGTGGAGAGATTGGATGGGGGAATTCAGCCAAACAGCCAAGTGGCCAGAATCGTCAGGAATCCAGGGACAGTGACGATGAGGATGAACAGCACGGTGATCTTGCTGGAGACGATCCCTTTACTCGTGCAATTGATTTCGGGGGGCGAGTAGGGAGACCTGTACATGAATGGTGTACTTGCGATCGGTGTGTAGCCATGGACAATCCTCTTATGAACATATGTTGTCATGAGCTTGAAGAGCTTGAAAATAAACTGTTCACAGACGACTTGGATTGCATATGTTTACACAGGGAATTCGACACTGTGGTGTTAGAAAAAGCTGTATTGAGAACAGCACTGGTTGCCATGAAGGATGTGAAACGCACCTCTTTGGTTGAACCAATAAATGAAAGGTGGGTACATTTCATGGGTACAGCCCTTTCTTCTTAGCATGATATACTTTACAATTATTATTATTATTATTATTATTAATGGACATATCAACTAAAGACATTTGATTTGGTTAGGAAGTTCTGGATTAAAGATTGAATTTACTTTATCAAAAGTTTTATAATGACGTTTACATTCTAGGAGGAAATGATTTTCATCCTCAATCTCATGGCAATGTTTGCACAACCTGTCATTTACAGGAATATTTGTGTATCGACCATATTCATTAAGAAGTTTATGGTTGTTAATTCTAAAGCGTGTCAAACTAGAGTAAACAACATGAACAAAGCACATATGTCAATTTGTCCTCGACACCAAACGCATAGTTCACGTCACTTCCGGTAAAATAAGTCATGTGACTCGTCAAAATGGCGCCGCCCACAGGGTTGATGTTATTTCGGTAATTAATCAGTTTAAAATCACTGATAACGTCATCGGATACAAATAAATAAAAAAAGACTGGCAGAGACTGGTCTGTTTTATCGGATGATAATTATTTAAAAATGCGTGTCATGAGGATTGCCTCCCTTTAAAGTGCAACTTTGTTGGTAGGATTAAACTGCCAAAAGCTTTTTCAGGCTCAACACCCTGGGCTTCAAGGGCTTCAAGTTCCCCTCATCCAGGCCCATCAACACTTTCTGGGTGAAGTCGAAAGTGTTGGCCAAGTCTTTTGGGTAGCTCAGATGCAGGGCAAAGGTCAGTGCAAAAAGCAGGATGAATGCGTCAGCCAGTGTGGGGAGTTCCATAACTCCGTTACCCTCAATGACAACAGCGATCCTCTCTGGGCAGAAGAGCGTGGTATCTGTTGACCTGGCACTGATCATGAGAAGTCCGACCGCGATGCCCTCTGTGTCTGGATCATCAGACTGCTCCACCTGATGACAAGAACAGATAAACGTTACCCAAATTGCCTATCTCAGAAATGTGTTTTCTGAAAAATACATCAGTGACATATCACATAAAATAACCGTATGTTTTGTGCCTAATGTGGGTTTAAGGAAACGCCTATTAGCATTGCACAACATAATGTTACAGCACCAGAAACGTCAGCCTCCAAAATAACCAATCAGTTGACATAAATGCGTTCAACAAAAAAACAGGTATAACCCTCATAAGGGTAGGATTTATTTTATCACTGTATTAGACTGTTACTATTAGCTAGTTGTACCCAGAGCCATATAATAGAAGAGTTACGACAACGGAAGTCCAAAAACGGTTATCGTCACGTGGTTCATGTAGACGAGGATCGTTCCCCGGAAGTTCATGGCGGGCAATGTGAATGCATTGATAACAGGAGATAGAACTACGATTTTTGGTAATTATTAGTGAATAAAGGTTTTGATTTGCAATATTTATACAACAAATCGATATGTGTATGTATTTACATCAATACGTTTTAAAAAATAAAATAGAATTTGCTAATATTAAGTGATAATATTATGATTAGTGTGAACAACTAGTTTACATGTTAGACTAATAGTGCCTTGGTTAAAGAGCCTGTTGCTGTTTATTTATAGCTTTGAATTCTTTAAAACCAATAGTATCTTCTTAAACTTGTATGGTAGTCAGGAGCATCACTTTCTAATGTTTATTGATATATTTAGAGGGAGGGGATCTAAAGTAATGCTTTAAAATTCAGATTAGATTAATGTCTACCATTTTCTTAAATTCATGGTAGTTTCAGTAATCCCATGGTAATTTAGGACACAAGTTATCTAAATGACTAATGTCATCTTTATGGCTTTCAGAAAGGACAGGAGACCGACAGGTGACTATCAAAGGACTAGCAGCAGCAGCATGATGATGATGATGATGATGTTAAATGTGTTGTTTTAGGAACATCCATTGCAAATACATGGAATTCAATAAACATTGAATAGCATATCATGCAGTTTGTCTGTGCCTTTTCTTCCGTGTTGTCCTGGTTTGCTGTGCTGCCTCCTAGTCGCCACCATGGTTTGCTGTGCTGCCTGGGGATGCTCAAATCGCTCAGAGAAAGGAGTATGAATGTACGGCTTCCCCACTGACACAGAGCGGAGGAAAAAATGGCTGGCTCAAGTCAGCAGGAGCAATTTCACAACCAACAGCAAACAAATATGTGAGGTAATTATATACAAACACTGCATTTGCAATTTTTCACAAAACGAAAACCACACCATTGGGAAAGCTTAATGTTTTGTTTAATACAAAAAATCAGGGAAAGGCTTGAAAAACACAGAATTGAGACTCAGGGTGCAGGGTGAGGGTCTCAGTGCAGGTATTCAGGCTCCATTGAATCCCCCTCTGGTTCTTGTGCTGAAAGAGGGATAAACAGACAGGAGAAAGGGTTATACACACCTATATAGCACACCTATTGGATGGGAAATTGCCTTGGGGAGATAAGGTGTGGTCTTTGTTCCCAACTGAAGTCATGGAACTTTATTATTTGTGAGTTTAACAAAGTATGACAAATGGCATCAGTAACAGATGTGATATGAATTTCTATAAAGTTGTCTCACATTCTTGGTCATATTTTATATACAGTATGTAATGAGTATAACATGTCCAGTAAGTATAAAGTGTTTCCTAATACTGTGTATTCAACCACTATGGAATATGTATGTGGGCAGACAAGATTCAGACACAGTTGTTCTGTGTGTGAAGTAACCTCAAGTCACTCCGCAGGCACATTTTGATGCAGACCAGTTTGTCAAGACAAAAAAGGGCAAGACTAGGCTGAGAGCAGAGGCTATACCCACCATCTTCGTGCATCGCCCTGTGGTCAAAAAGAGAAGGGCCCCTGCACCACGATTCACCCCGGGACCTGTATCTACAAAGCCCATAGCTCATGATCACAGCTATAGTGTGAAAGGTGACACACGTATAATAAGTATGAACTCTTAGTAACAAAAGTAATATTTGTTATTTTTAAGTGGTATAATATTTAAAATGTTCGAAAATGTACAGTGCCATGTCTTCTACTTACATTAGTCTCAAAGATTGAGGGAAGAAGGGATGAGGAGACTGAGAGAAAGGAAAGTGAGGGTGAAGAAAGAGAGGACATGGCTAGTGAGGAGAGACAGGGAGGGCGGACACCACCCACTCAGCCAGCAGCCAGTCAGCATACGAGGGAACCAGCAGCCAGTCAGCATACGAGGGAACCAGCAGCCAGTCAGCATACGAGGGAACCAGCAGCAAGTCAGCATACGAGGGAACCAGCAGCCAGTCAGCATACGAGGGAACCAGCAGCCAGTCAGCATACGAGGGAACCAGCAGCCAGTCAGCATACGAGGGAACCAGCAGCCAGTCAGCATACGAGGGAACCAGCAGCCAGTCTGCATACGAGGGAACCAGCAGCCAGTCTGCATACGAGGGAACCAGCAGCCAGTCAGCATACGAGGGAACCAGCAGCCAGTCAGCATACGAGGGAACCAGCAGCCAGTCAGCATACGAGAGAACCAGCAGCCAGTCAGCATACGAGGGAACCAGCAGCCAGTCAGCATACGAGGGAACCAGCAGCCAGTCAGCATACGAGGGAACCAGCAGCCAGTCAGCATACGAGGGAACTAGCAGCCAGTCAGCATACGAGGGAACCAGCAGCCAGTCAAACAGATCTATTACAACAATTAAAGAGAAAATTAAAGAGCCAAGAAGGAATCACCAAAAAAGCAAAGGCTGCACTAAGAAAAATCAGGAAGGAAAATGCAGCTCTCAAGAAAACAATGAAAATTAGGGACAAGAAATATAAGAAAACGTTTTCAAAAGACCAACTGAAGGCATTAGGCAGACTCACCACAAAGGGGGTGAAATGGAGCATGTACCTGAAAGTTAGGGTTGGCAAAATGGAGTAAGAGAGGGACTTGAAAAACCTTGGTGGCTCTCTACTCATGTTGTTACAGTTGTCTTGGTTACAGCTCTCAAGTTTTTTTTTTTGTTGCCATTTCCACATCTTTAGAAAATATGAAATAAAAAATTGAAGTGAAATCAACCTCTTCTCTGGAGAACAAACTTTGATTTCTCTGTCTTGTGAGTTTGCAGTCTTGCAGTTTTGCTCCTCCACCTGTAACATCACTGCCCCTCCACCTGCCATACAGTAGGTTACTAACAAGATTACTTATATAATACAGTGATATAATACATGTTTAGTATGCTTACTTATATAAAACAGTAGTATTAAACTTACCTTGTGTTTTCACTCTCACTTAAGTCCCTCTCCCTTTGCCATCAATCCAAAATCAGCTGAGCTGCAACATTATACAGACAGGTAATAATCAACATAATCACAAGGACACAATATGGCTCTGCTAAAAACACTCACTCTTACACGCACCAAAGTTATATTTATCTAATATTTAACTCCCTCCACCCCCGCATACAATCCCGTTTAGAAGCCCCTCTTCTCTAATTCAACAACGTTGGATGAAATTACGTTAAGAGAACGGAATTTACAATTAAAAGGCTGTTCAACGTCTGTTGCTAACTTGCTTCGGTATCCTAGCTTAATCTGTTATCTGTAAACGTTCCCTAAATCTACTAATTTAGGGATAATCCACTGACATCCTTTAATACACATGTTAATTTGAATCAGATGTACTGATAATATCCGCAATATAAATCTTTAAACTTCTTCTTACCTTTAAAAGTCCGTCACGAACGGTCTATTATGCTGCAACTCTACAGCTCTGCTAGCCTTGGCGCTAACTTCCGGGGAACGATTGAGAGGCTCCACGATCCGCCATTGCTGTAAAAAAGTGGTCCATTGGAGTGAACGGAGATGTCGTAACTCTTCTATTATATGGCTCTGGTTGTACCTAATAAACTGGCAACTGAATATATATTTACAGTATAATCTCTCCCTACTACACATACAAACAAATATGGGGAACACTAGAGATTATTTTGTATTGAACACTGATGCTGCAGGAAAGAAAGCCCTCTCTTGATTGTGTATTTTATTGAATTACGTGAGCCCATTTTTTACACTGTAACCTAGAGCTTAATTTCAAATAAATCCTAAAGTAGAATATTCAACACTTCTGAAGTGTTGAAGTAAAGGGAGATTATGTTCAACATGTCCATTGTGTACCTTACAATAATTACAATTCTTATGGCAATATTCAAATATTGGAACTAGAACCTGAATGGGATGTGAGCAACACAAGAGATAATGTTTGATTAACAACACCTCAGTGACAGAATCAAGCTTTGATGACTCCAGGACAGTTCATACTTTTTCAAACTAAATCTATAATTTCTTATAATTTTTTCACTATAAAAATTCAAATAATTGTCTCCCTGCGATAGAGCTCCTGAAACAATGTAACAAGATAAACTATATTTGTTGATGATCTGTCACATACATTCAAAACAGTTATTATGCTGACTTACATGCCACAGCCTCAGAAACGTGGAGTCATCTTCATGCAGATATGCAGGCAGAGCACGGAGGACAGCAGCACGGAGGACATGGACGTCACCTTGCTCCTTGAGTGTGAGAACATCTTTGTTTTACTTTGGATGCCAAACAGTATAACCACACAACAATTGATATCACAAGAAAGGGCTCTTCCATGACTGAAGAGATTACCATTTTGACAAAGATAATCCACTCTAGTATGAGAATAAAACACCAAGAGGCATAACCGACTCACCTGGAGGTCATAGGAGGCGAATAGCTGATTCAGAACTTCAGCTTCCTTTCCTTTGCTTGCCGCCTTCTTCCTGAACAGGCTCTGAAGAATAGATATCTGCCAAAATATAAAATGACTATTTAATTCACAGTACAATGTAGACTGAAGGCAGCAGAGATAAACAGAAACATAACATGCTAAATCTGAGTAAACAAGTTATCAGTGACAAAGGCACACAAAATAATTATATAGCTGTAATAAATAAAATATTTTCACCTGTGACTCCATTTTCAAGGCAGGCCAGCGTTCCAGGATCTCTCCAACAGGTAGCTCATCATTGATGATCTCATTGCGCCGCAGGGCAAAGGTAGTCTGCATTAACTTTTAAATCAAGGGAATAATAATGTTATAATATTCAAGTAACTCTGCCCTTGTATCAAAGACAGCAGCACAATGTTTGCATCTCCAAGCCATTGGAAAACGTAACAATATTCACAGGCACCAACACAAATCTAACATAATTTCAGTGTTGCACACTAAATATTCATTCACATTTTAGTAACCATGTGGAATAAACATGGACGCGGGAAGGGGCTGCAGCACCCCCAAACGCGGCGCACCTACAGTGTAACAGCCCCTACAAACGGCGGCGTGCGTTGACGCTTGCCGGCGGGCATGTCTGAAGCTAGACCAACAACCAATCACATGAAAGCTACGCTTTGCTCCCACAATGCAGTTCGGCTAAGCGTGACGTCACCCCATTCAAAATGAATGGGCAGAAGCGTCAAAGCACGCCGCCGTGTGTAGGGGCCGTAACTTCACTCCATTCACTTTGAATGGAGTGACTTCACGCTTTGCCAAACTGCATTGTGACAATCAAATCATATGCCAGTACAAGCTCTAGCCAATCAAACCGCGTGCTTGTGTGTCCGGGGCGGGATACTCATGTGATTGGTTGTTGGTCGAGCTTCCATAAGCATGCCACAGTTGCGCCGCTGCGAGGCTCCACTTGCACCCCCCCCCCCCCCCCCCCCCCAGCGCGTCACAGTTTCTCCACTGTGAGGTTTACCAGATTGAAGAAGCCATATATCTGCCAGTTGCTTCTTCTTGCCATATATCTTGCCAGTTTCCTTAAGGGAAAAAACATTGAAGGTTAGCTGGGTTGCAAAGTTTTCACAGAATGAGAAACACTATTTTCTAACCTAAAATGGCGGCAGGCGGCGCGCTTTTCTTCTTCTTTTTTGTTACAGCATGCATGTCTGTGCATGTTTTATTAACTTAGAGGCATATAGGATTTACGTTCATTTTATCCACTAACGTTGTACCATAACCGTGCGTTCTGCATGTTTGTAAAAGCAAGCTAACTTGAAACACTAGACTATTAATCTGTTAAATCCGGCAGCCCCCGGTACCGAGGGCTTCTTGTTCACGAAACTTTGTCTCAGGGCTTCTTAACATTTAAAAACCTATTAAATGTGTCATACCCACTTAACGAAACTCAGTTAACTGACGATACGAACCATTTTTACCGAAACAAAACACAAGTCTCACAAGAAGCGTCTAAATTAGCGCACAGAACTCACGGTAGAAATACTTTATTATGGGCTACTTATCGTAACTGCACATACAAGATATCAGATTAAAGCTGAGATTCCACAGATTCTAGAAGTATTAGTATCATCACTGCACGATCATTACAATAGAGTCTGTATGCAGACCACAGCAAGGAGGCGGATCCTAAAGGGGGTGGATCCTATAGGGGGGGGGGCGTTTCCTAAAGGGTTATGAGCCCCGCCCCCACGTATTTCTTAAAGGTATATGACGCTCTGTTTCTCATTTATTTTAATGCTTTGAATGAATCATAAACGAACTTTGAAAAATAATAATTATAATTAATTTGCATAAAGAATGAAGAGTATACAACCCACAGAGAAGACAAATTAATTGACCTATTGACAGATCATAATGAATACAGAGTCAATTTGATAGTTTATCATAACATAGGATACATTAAACCAGAGGTGCCCAGTACGTCGACCGCGGGCGACCGGTCGACCGCGGGGGCAATGCTGGTAGATCGCGAGTCATTCATAAAAAAAAAAATCCTGTTCCGTTAAAATAGACAAAACAGGTTTTGATCCCTCCTCCCTTGGCCTCCCTGCCACTTAATTCAGGAGTTTACTTGATTGACAGAAAAAGCGACCTATCGCTTTCCAGTCTGTTAACCCAGAATGCAAAGCGATACAAAATCAGTCAAGTGCCGGGAAAACTCAAATTAAGTTCAAGAGACAAACAAGAGACAAACAACAAAATGAGTGCGGGACCGAGCAAGAAGCTAAAGACAAACCACTTCCACCCAGAATGGGAGGAAGAATGTTTGTTTGTGATGTCACATTCAAAGGTTATTTGCCTTATTTGTAAAGCAAGCGTCGCTCTGCCAAAGAAAGGTAACGTGGAGAGGCATTATCGGAGTGTTCACAAGGCATATGACAGCGACTTCCCTCCGAGTAGCGAGTTGAGAAAGAGAAAGGTCTGTATTATTGCTACACAAACATTATCTCGCAATCTTAGTGTCGCCAACTCGTTTTCTAATATGCACAAAGACAAACAAATGTCGGTGTATTTTCGATCTTTCCAATCGAGACGAGATCTCTCTCCCCCGTCTGTGCGCGAGGGGGCGGGGCAGTTTACACACACGCGGCTGCTACAAGCAGCAACACACGGAGGAGATGGCGGAGAGAAGCGCTCCAAGGTGTGGTTAAATGTTACCCGTCTTGAGGTGGACAATGCTCCTTGCCAAGAGAGTTCAGCATGTGAGGGCGGTAACACGAGCAATGTGTCTAAACATTTAGCAAAAGTGCACCACATTCAGACGGAGGAATGCACCGGGTTCGACTGTCTTTCTAGCAGCTCTGCAGCCCCATCCAGAGTAACGTTTCCACGTCAGGTGTTATGCAGGGTTTCCCACACATAGACTATACTTGGGCGGGCCGCCCAGGTATATTAACGGCCGCCCAAGTATATTTCGCGACCCATTTCGTTTTTTTTTTTTTTTTTTTATAAAATTTTTTTTAAATATTTTTTTTTTTTATTCGTCCGTGACCACGACGCCATCTGCGATCGACTAACTTGTAGACAATGATCCCTCGCTCCCTTGCTCTGATCTCGCCTCCTTCTGGCCTGTTAAGTGGCCTGCCTCACACAGGGTGACTGGCTGTCCACATGATGTGGCCTGCCGACATGGCCACTGTCATACAGATCATAAATCAAAGCCCTTGATTGGTCTCTGTGTGTCATTCAAGCTCGGGATAACCTCAGCTCAGGTGAGGTAAAGCACTCTCTGAGTGTTTAGATAGTTAACTTAGTCTAAGTTCTCAGTGGGTCTCAAACGGTGTGGTCACCATTTATGTAAACACATATTTCCATTTGAGAGGGTAGTGATTGGTCTAATGGATAGTGAGGTGGGCTGAAGATCGGAAGGCTGTGAGTTCAAATCCCGCCAGGAACACCACCACTAGTGTGCCCTTGAGTAAGGCACTTAGCCCTGAGTTACTCCAGGGAGAATGTCCCTGTAATCGGTCATTATAAGTCGCTTTGGATAAAAGCGTCAGCTAAATGAAATGTAATGTGATTAGTAAAATATGCATGAATAAATAAATAAAAAGTTAACTAGGTGAAAAAAGGTAAGATACACTTTTAAAACTTGTTGAGAGAAAACTAGTCTTTGCTGCTGCCTCAAAGAGGAGGGGGGAGAGGAGGGAGAGGGGGGAGAGGAGGGAGACAGGAGAGGCTGATTCAGGAGCTCAGACACACTCCCAACTATAAATTAACCAAAACTAAATTAATAAACAAGTTTCAGTGTTTTTTTCATATTGGAAATGGTATGTTGTTGGTTATGGCCTTGATTTTATGATTATTGAAATGTATACAGTTCTGTTAAATATAGGTGTTTCCATAGATCTAGTCTCTTTATTTTCCCCTCAAAATGCACCAGATTGATGCATTTAACTCCAAAATAAAAAATAAAATCTTACTGGGGGGGCATGCCCCTGGACCCCCCTAGAGGATTTGAGGTCGACCCCCACTAAAAATCACATGGATAGGTTCCTAAATACATTAATAAATACATTTATTTGTTTAAATAGTAACCCATTTCCATATGTTCATGTGTGGGTAGTAGATTTAAACTATAGGGCTATCATTATGGACCCTGCCTGTACCTGTACCTGTTCGCTCTGCCATCGCGTGAAGGGTCTGCTAACAAGCGACCAACAGAAAGGTTAATGTTGTTGCACGTCACCTCAACCCCCCCCCCGCTACCACCACCCCCCAAAGTATATTTCAGATCTGTGGGAAACACTGGCAGTTAATGGACCAGCACCAGAGGCGTTCCCATACACACAGGCGTTGGAGCTGTTCTTCATGAAATCCCAGAAGGATGAAGTGCTCTGACAAACAGTGCCATCTTTGCGCAAAATGATTATACCGGAATGAAAAGTCAATAAATAATGTTGTTAAAACTTTTTTTTTTTTTTCGCGCCCCCCCCCCCCCCTTGCCACCACCCGCCCAAGTATATTTCATATCTGTGGGAAACACTGTTATGTATAATAATTAATAATTCCTTACATTTATTATAGCGCTTTATCAATGACTCAAAGCGCTTTACATATACACACATTACACATATATGATACATGCAATGGTCAGATGCTAGCAGCAACACATGCAGTTAACACCATGATACAAACACGGGTTAATGATGAGAGGAAACTGAGTTACTCTTTATTTTGTTAAAGTTTCAGCTATTCTGTTCACAGTTCTGTCATCACATTATTTAATACGATTTGTTAAAACATTGTTGTTTCTTTTGATGTGAAATATTATTTCTTTAATTTAAATAAAAAGCAATGTTAGTTTTGTTCACAATTTGTTAATTTAATAATATATGTATTTTTGAATCAAGTATTCATCTTTATTGTCTTCATTGTTAGTTTCCACATGCCTAAAACAACCTCAAGCTAAATCTAAAAGTTGATGGCTAAATAAGAGCGTTTGAGAAATTGTGCAAGGCATACAGTAATAGTCTGAATAGTCGATTAGTCGTTTCATTAATCAATAGATTCATCGATTATCAAATGAGTCGTTTGTTGCAGCCCTATTATCCCATGTATAAATAAAACGTGTTATTCAGCAACCCTTGCAATTTGGGACTTTATTTTTGGTTGGTAGACCTCGGTGAGCTGGTCATTTCAAAAGTAGCTCACCAGCCCAAAAAGTGTGGGCACCCCTGCATTAAACTCGTAAATTGTAGGCATATCATTTTTTACTGTTTGTGCAGTGGTAGTAATTATTATTCAAATCAATCAACTACGTTTTATGGAAGATATTGCTGTATATCATTTAACAACATGAGTAGAGGTTTCTGTACACCTAAAATACTGAAGTTGAAGTTACTGTCCTGATGTGTATCATTCATTTGTTCATGTTGTGTCTGGTGGTAAGATTAATTAATTAATTAACGTATTTATTATTTTTGAAACATTACAATACACATCAAATACTAAACATGAAATGTATAGTACATACCAATACATTGTACAAAGAAAAAATATATACAGTACATACAAAGAGGAAAGTCTTCATTAAACATAAACATTTTATTGGGTGTTCTAATTCAGCAACCACAAAATATGTGCCCAGATTTCATTATCTCTGACTTCATCAACCAAAAGATCAATTTTGATATTTAACATGAACTCAGAAAGAAAAACACACTGTCTGCCTTATACAACTTTTGTTGGTCATCTTTGAATATCATCCAAGTTTTGTAGATGGACAATTTTGCTATTATTAGTATAAGGTTTACACGAGGCTATATATTTCACTATGGGGTGTGTTAAGACCCAGAATGATATTTCTGTGTAAATTCCACTTTGAACAGAGACAAGATAAGGGCAGCAACTTGAGTTGCCCAAGCATCGACATGAAACACACATAATGGTCTGTCTCCTCTGTGACCAAACACACAGCACATAGAGGAGTAGGGACAAGCTTCCATTTGTACAGGTTTGACATATTTGGAAGAATGTCATGTAATATTTGAAAATTGAATTCTGGCAATTGACCCTCTGGAGAAATTGTCTGTAGCTGCCATACATTATTTGACTTGCTGTTTGTCAACCACAGCTTCCCAGTACGTCTGTATGTATAATGTCTGCTTATATTGTTTTACAATGACATCCTGTCAGAACCATGTGTACATTGTCAATGTAATCTTATTCAAAGGAAGAATCAGAGCATAATAAATGAAGCGGTAATACACTAATACTTGCATTATGAACATTCTTATAATGTATTATAATCAGCTTATAACACTCTATAATTATAATTATAAGAACTCATTAATGCTCATAAATGAACTAGTTGATGTGGGATTCAACAATAGTAGGACTCAAGTGTCTCCATTCTCTTATGTAGGGTGTGAGCTTGCTTTACTGAACAGGACTATGAAGCACAGCTTCCCAGTATGTCTGTATGTACAGTATGATGTCTGCTTGTATATTGTTTTACAATTACATCCTGTCAGAGCCATGTGTACATTGTCAATAAAATCTTTGAGTTTTGCTTCTATTATTTAGAAGCAGGAGCCATTTTTTAGGGATTGCCTTTCTAATAATGAATAATTCACTTGCCCAATTCCTTTTATCCTGAAGCTTATGGCATATCTTTAATGCAAATTATACCTGAGTCAATCCAATGTTGATACATTAATGAATTTCCTCTAAGATCCGTTATATACTTAGATCCCCAAATGGTCTGGTTTCCAACCTCATCTCCTGTACGGCTCCTTTAGTGTTCCACCCCCTGCTTTCTGCCAGCTAGCCCATCTTTGAATGACACATTGATAGAAAGAAGGAATCCCTGTTAAAATCAAGGTCTTTTCCGAATCAATTGAGAAATAGTTTAGGCAATGGCTTCCAGTCCCCTGATGTTGGGTGATTGATCCATAATACGCTTCAACCAACCATAATGAAGTGCTTCTCTGTGAGATAAAAATATATAGCATTTTAAACCCTGTCTCATAATCTCCAGTGATAACTGATCTTTTTCAATTGTATGCCTCTTTCCAGACCAAATAGACTAGGGGTAAGATGAATAACTTGGCTTTGGATACGTTGAGCCTATAAATAAGGGAAAATACTGTACCGTACACCACATGGCTTTAATACATACATATTGTTTATGAGGAGAGAAAAGCTGTGTTTTTCATCAACGCATATATGGAAAGGAAGTTACATCAACACACATAAGATAATTGCATAACACAAATTCCCCTTAAACCTTCATCGTATTCAAAGGAAGAATTAGAGCATAATAAATGAAGCGGTAATACTGGCTATACATCATACTTATAATGTATTATAATCAGCTTATAACACTATAGTTATTGTTATAGGAACTTATTGATGCTCATAAATGAAGCAGTTGATGTGGGATTCAGCAGTAGTAGGATTCAAGTGTCTCCATGCTCTTGTTCTGAAAACGTATGTAGGATTTAGAAGGCGTTTTTAGAATCGGCTATACAGTTATACAGAAGGACCAGAGTTTGCTCTGAATAGGAAGTGTTTTAAGGAAGATTTTAGAACCCATGGTGTAGGACTAAAACACATACACGCATATTACAATCACTCACTTAGACTGGCCTCCAATGTGTTAAAACAAGAGACACAGATCAGTGTCCTTTATGGGGTTAATTAGGGTTAGGCTTGGGGCTAGGGGTAAAGATAGTTTTGAGGGAACATAGGGCTGACTGTAGGTACGCTCCCGTGTATGACAGTGCAACATGTTTGCCTATTCTTTGACTCCTGTTGTCTGTTATTCTGTGTTAAAGTAGTAATAGTCTGTCCTTTAGCACAGTTACATATCTGCACGGTACAAATGTTTAAGTGAACAGCTTGACCTGTATCTGTTTTTGTGTACTTGTCTAGGCGGATGATGTGTCCCTTCAAAATGTGGCAGGCAAGACAGTTTTCTGAATCTTACATCAATGATTGCTATTAAAAATCATTGCTATCTGAAACATTAAAATACAAGGTTATTTAATTTTCAACAGTGTCATAGAATCAGACCATATTTTCATCAGCATCCTGGGCTGTACAAAGAGCAGTTAGCACTGTTGAAAAAAGGACAAATATATGAGAGAAGTATAAAAGTTTATTTTGTATAACATGTAAAGCCTAGAAACACAATATTTGTATGCACAAATTACTCAAGTATAAAGACATCAGCCCATTGTGTCCGATGACAGCGGAAGGAGAGAGCTGGTTAGGAAAGTGTAACTCCTTTTCCCTGCAGCGTTCCATAACTGAAGCATTGGTCTGTTTATAGGAAAACATATGCAGCACTGTGCAGTTGTGGAGGATGCAGGACTTAAACATAAGTATGATTAAAACGAGCTACGCCATTACCTTCTCGACAACAAATACATTATTATTATTAACATACAGAACAGACGTGACTAGGAACTCTCAAGTAAACACGTGGCTCATAACCCTTTA
Organism: Gymnodraco acuticeps; assembly: GCF_902827175.1. Lineage (NCBI taxonomy): Eukaryota > Metazoa > Chordata > Actinopteri > Perciformes > Bathydraconidae > Gymnodraco > Gymnodraco acuticeps. The sequence continues at coordinate 766,448 of NW_022992187.1, forward strand.
GGAAACGCCCCCTATAGGATCCTCCCCTAATAGGAACCGCCCCCTGCCTGCGGTCTGCATCCAGACCAAGCGGCAAACTCTGGGGAAGAGCCGGTGTCAGTACCAGATATGTTCGGGCTACCAGATATGTTCGGGTGTATTTCCGTTGCATCCGTCATCCGTCATATCCGTCTACTCACCTCCCTCTGCTCCCAGCGCTCTGCTGCCACACACTGGCCGTCTGCGGAACTGCAGCCGGAGGAACTCGGTACAGCTTGTTATGTGTGTGTACTTGTGCACATAAATAATGTTTCTAATTATTTACAATTAAAAAAATATATATATTCTGCGTTACTTTAGCCAACACTTTTATAATATATAAGCCTGATCATGTCGTTGAAAGCAAGTACAGATGTTCTCCCTTTTCCACAGTTCTGTGTGAACTTCATCTAAGGCAGATGCTTTGCTTCTGCACCAGTTTAGCAGAAGTCTGTTTTGTAAGACTGGTTTTGTTGCAGTCTGTTCATACTATGTGTTTCTTGCGTAAGACTATATACACACGGAACACATGTATTACAGGGTTGTACCCAGTGTGCTTCATAAAACTTGTTTGAAGCTTATTTTTTTAAACAAGCCGTTTCCATGTTATAACAGCATCTCGTTAAATCAATATCGGAAACAATAATTGTTTTTTTGTGGTTGTTTAAATGTAATTTATGGTGCTGTTAGAGTGCTTATAGACTGACCCGTTAATACAGATGCCCCCCCCCCCCCCCCCCCCTTTGTGTGCGGTGAGCTGGAGAGAAGGCAGTCTATTTATTGTGGTGAAAATGTTGTTTAAAAAAACCCCTAACATATATGGATTGAATCAGAATATTGTGTTGGATCAAAACATATTGTACATTTTGAGAATTATTACATCTATTACAATACATTTTGAGCTTTGGACAATGTTTGGATCAAACGAGCCAGAAACAACCTTAAGCAGCCACCACTGGAATATTATTGCAGTAATATTATAATACTAGTAGCCTTATATTAGTGGAGCCTAATATTGATCGACAAATATTTAGAAATAAATCTGGTTCTGCCTGCCTGCCTCATCGCACTCTGCCCTGCTGCATTACCATGTACTATAGTATTTACATTCATAATGATCCTTTTTTGTTGCAGAGCTTTAGAGGCTTTAAGAGACGAACTGTCAATGATGCCAACTTGGTGACCTACAAACTAGATATAGCAATCTTGGAGCTATTGCGGTAAGCTACTTTCATTGGAAAGAGTCTCTAGTTTTTTGTATGTATATAATAATTAATATATTAATATATCCATCCCAAGCTTACCTACCCAACTGAATGAATTCACACATTCAAGTAAATAGAAAGACAGCACAGCATTCAAGTGTTTATTGAGAATTTGAACTTCAACGTTAATTTCGCGGTCATTATGGGGAAGCGGAGGGATCTAGATCGTTCACACATAACAAGCTGTACCGAGTTCCTCCGGCTGCAGTTCCGCAGACGGCCGGTGTGTGGCAGCAGAGCGCTGGGAGCAGAGGGAGGTGAGTAGACGGATATGACGGATGACGGATGCGACGGAAATACACCCGAACATATCTGGTAGCCCGAACATATCTGGTACTGACACCGGGACGCCAATACGGAAGTGCCACACACTGCAGTTCATATATTGGCCGATAGGCGATGGCTGCAGAAAGGAGCAATTTCCATAGACCCCCATGTTAAAATGCCCAACTTTACAGCACAAAAAAACATGTTTCTACCCCTGGCTCCATACATTTTTATTATCGATATAGTTAGATTCCACCTTTATGATTATGGATCTGTGAGTGAATTGTTTTCTAACACGACCCTTTTATTTATATTAGGTCTTAAGGTTTTTGCATAAATTAGGGCGTGGTCACATTGAGTGACGGCTCTGTCAAGTGACTGCTGCTGCTAGCTTCTTGTCTCTCTGCTACCTGCTCCGTGAAGCTACAGGGACTCTGCCTGCTCAGCTCATCCAGGAAACACAACTTGAAGCCGGCCGTGGTTGTTTGTTCTTCATGCTTATATATCGGACTATTGTGACTCGCTCTGCGGTTAAAACAGACGGTGCATGAATGCGGTTTTGCGGTAAGTGAAAATCGAGTACTTATTTATGTGTTAATGATTTTAATCGGCTACGTAATGCATGTTAAGGCTTGGTTTAATGTGTAAGCGAGTGGTAGCTACATCGGTGCTAACGATGCTAATCGTAGCCTACAAGTTAAAATCATAGACTGTTAAGTGGGATACTACTGTTGAACAAACGGCTTCTGTTTGAGGTTGATAAAATAAGGTTATCCTTGTAACTTAGAGATATTTTATTATGTAGGTAGGAACTGTATGCATCTAAGGTACATTTAAATTGGCTATGCTCAAGTATGTAGACAAGTTAACTTCGAAGTAGTGTATGTGAAATCAACCTCACAATAAGATGTGTGTATATTACAATTATTAATGTCATATTTCAAGATGATTACTTAGATATTACCATATGTTTGGTTGAGCTGGAGTTCATTATTGAGCTTACACGTTAACGTCACAGTCATCTGAAGAACAAACCCAAACCTTGTTGTTTTTATTAATTGCACCAAATGGGTATCAAATAAACAGTAAGCATTGGTAACACAACTTCCAAAGTTACAGTAAAATAAAAAGGACCCTGACTCGGACAATACACAATCCAACATGTTCAACAGAAGAGAATCAGTTATATTGTTTGTACACATGGTACTTTACATATATATCTGTTTGTTTAAGGTGTCCAGGTGATGCAGACAGGCTGGACCAGAGAGTGAGAGACAGAACTGGACTCCTCACAGCAGTGAACTTTAGCACAGGTACAAAGACTCTTTTTTCATACTGTACAAAGAATCAAGAAATATATTGGTTTAAATGAATGAAGTATTGACTTGAATACACTGATATACATTCCATTAAAACAGGGGTGGGGAACCTTTTTCCTCTCAAGGGCCATTTCAATTTGTTCAACATCCTCCGAGGGCCGTACACATTATTGACCTCTGCTTAAAAATACTAAAATCACAGCCCATTCATTTGGCCTTTCTTTCATGCTGTGCAAAGAAAAAGCAACCTCTTAATCCAGATATCTTGCCATGACTCACGCATGCATGCACGTGCACGGTGTGGCATGACCACCTAAATAGAAAGATATGGACACAAGATGTGTGCAAATGTATTGAGTTTCCTATCCATGTGGACATGATTTAAGTGGGGGGGGGGGACCTAACCTCCTCTCGGGGGGTCCGGGGGTATGATCCCACGGGAAGATTTTTTTTTAAATGTTGAAGTTAAAAGCATCAATCTGGTGCACTTTGAGAGCAACATTAAGAGATCTATGGATACATCTCTCAACATCCATATGAAACAGAACTATAAACAGATTTACTTTTTCTTTATGGACATTTTACAAATCACTCCTTTTAAACTGTATTCTTGTTTATTAATAACAACTTTTTTTTACTGTCATATAGTATTTTATACCCGTTTACTTTATTATCTTATTTTTTTATAATAATGATCATAAAGATGTGCCTTTACCTCACTGGTTGGAGAAAAAGCTTCTTATATTCGTTAGCATAGCTAGCTAACCAGATGCTAATAACAATAAAGTTATTGACTGTATGATCAGTATGATAGATGAGCAGATTGCCACTGGCCTTACAACTAAAGACACAGACACGCAGGCTTCTTATGGGTAGGCTACCGCAATTTTTGGAAGTGCCGGAGCAGTGTTCTGGTGCTCTCCGTGAGAACTGCACCCCTGTCAGACGAGACATATACCACGTGATGAGACGTTACCCCCAAAACACACCAGGAGCGTCTGCGTCGCGTCTGCGTCGCGTTACGGCCGCGCCGCGGCGGTCGTAAGGATCGCGGCCACTCTAGTCAATGGGTGCTATTACACCACACGCGCCATGTTACGGCTCAGACGCGTCCCAGAAGCGGCTCGGCGCAGCGCTTCTCTAAAATTAGGATGAATCCTATTTTTGCCGCGGCGCAGCCGTAAGGTAAAGTCGGGCAGGCAGCCCCCCCCTCGCAGGAAGTGGAAAGGTGAGCATCCGGGATAGGCCCATCCACCACATATACTAATTTAGCAGACCCCACAACACCTCCACTACGAAACGCACAATGGACGACGAGGTGTTCATAATGGAATTGGAGAAACACACAATTTGATATGATGTAACCAATGCTTTTTACAAGGACAACATCAGAAAGGACAAGGCCTGGTTTTTAGTCGCTGCAGTTTGTGGAGTGGAAGGTAACAACTACATATTAATGTTTTCAAGTTAATTAATACTTGTAGGTACAGTACAGAGCCATTCAGTAGTTTAACATCTTGTGAAAGTCGTTAAAAAACTGTTCAGTAAACTTGCATTTCACAATAAAGTAAGATCTTATTTCCTATATCAAGATTATTATATTATTATTATTTTGTATTTATATTTGTATACATATTGGTTTTTTAACTATACTTTATCTTGTGAATTTCGCCCAGGGATCAATACAGTTGTGTTTAACTCTTTATAATGATATTATATTTTTGTATTATAATTTGTTTTTATTCATGTGTTATAACAACTACCCAAAATACTCTCAATAATGTTTAAATACAGTATGCTGTGGTGGAAAACCTTGCATTTATAGTCAGATGCAACAACAATAAACACGATTTAAACAGACACAAACATAAACCATTTAACTACGTATAGCCTACTTACTTGTAGAAGTACAAATGTCCAGGAAATATTCCAAAATCAACAACAACTGCGAGGCTGCACCAAGCCCCCAGGAAGTGCGCCGGACTCAGATGAAAATATTCATGCTGGCCAAACGGCGGTACTACACTTCCGTTTGGTTGCCAGGCCCGGAAACACTTTTTCCCATTGACTTACATGGCGAAAGTACGGAAGAGGATTAGGGCCACATAAAAAAATTTTTTGTGAGGATTTGAAAAAAATATTATTATTTTTTGTTCTGAGAAAAAAGTCAGAATTCTGACTTTAATCTCAGAATTCTGACTTTAATCTCAGAATTCTGACTTTTTTCTCAGAAAAAAAAAATGTTTTTTTTTTGGGAGAAAAAAAGTCAGAATTCTGAGATTAAAGTCAGAATTCTGAGATTAAAGTCAGAATTCTGACTTTAATCTCAGAATTCTGACTTTTTTCTCAGAACAAAAAAAAAAAAATTATTTGGGAGAAAAAAGTCAGAAATACCGGTAACTGTCGAACCAGCTTCACTGCGATTTACACATTGCAGTAGGCAACAATGGAGGACGTGAGTGAATTTCTGCGCGCCAGAGGGGTCCAAGAGGAAACCATATTGCAAATGGAAGAACAAAAGGTGAGTTATAAATATATAAGTGTGTTTTGGGCGTTCGTAAAAACAACGAAAAGGCGTTAGAATATGAAATGCAGACATTGATGAGCTAGCAGCAAGTGCATTAGCTTATATGCTATGGCTCCCCCCCATCTAATTCAGTAAATAATGGTTTAGTTCGTTGACACGCAAGTTTGTTCTTGTTGGAACAGTGGCGACTAACCAAGAGCAACAGCCTGGTGGTTTTCATGTTTCTGTAGAGAAGATTTCATTAAGTGTGTTTAACAAGGCAGCTAGCAGCTAGCTGAGAGCCTGACAGCTACCGCTCACCAGCCTGGCGGGGAAAAACCATGGGAAATACATATCGCCCAAACTTCTTTTTGTTTGCCATCATTACTTCAAATTATTTTTGCCTGTAACAGTTTAGAGATCAGTGGTCAAAGTACAACGCAAGGAGGCAGTTGCTAATTATATTCCCAAAATTCGCCCAGTAAAACCCCTCTCGGTACTGTAGCATTGTTACCACAGGGGTTTGGGCCATTGTCCTTGTATCCCACAATCACAGAATTATCAGCATATGAATATGAATCCTGCTGTACTGTCTGAAGGAGATTAAAACAGCAGGACAGTGTTGGTAATTGTATCTAGTATCGCTGCGTATCATGTCAGTCTCTAACGTTAACGTTACTGAAAGCTGCCGTTGGTGGGCCGCTGGCTCTGGCATAGGTGGGCCGTGGACTTTCACAGCGCCGGTACCGCATCCGCCGCCGCAAACACCCGCCGTTGCGAGGCTCTGGTGGCTCCGGCAGGTCCGGTGCAGCGGTGCTGTGAAAGTCCACCGCCGTTGCGAGTCTCCGGCTGTAATAATCCACTTTAAAAACACTTTTAAGGGTTATACTTATGTGAAGGTTATAAACTTTAGGGTAACCAGGGAAATTAGTAGTTTCTGTTTTTTTCTAATAAAGTGACAACAGTACCATCATGGCAAAAACTGGCTTTTTAAGGGTTAATATTCTGAAAATTAATGAATGTTTTGTATTATGAACAGGACTGATTTGGTCTGCGAAATGGCAAAATAGTATATATCTATATATAACGATGTACAAGGGTTGACAATAGTTATACAATGTGCACAAACTTCATTGTGTTTTCTTTTCTTTCTTCTTTGCAGATTGACAGCGACGTCATTGGTCTTATGGATGATGCCACTCTTCAAAAATACATCCCCTCCTACGGAGACCGAATAGCCATCTTTAATCATTGTAGAAGTAAAAGGCCCACATCAAAGCGAAAAAAAGGCCTTTATGAAAGACTGAGGGAAAAAATGACAGTGAGATCGGAAAGTTCTCAAGGAAACGCATCAGGTACAGAAACAAGAAAAACACAGACAAAGAAGCTGAAAGCCACAAGAAATATTGAAATAGGCTGGATTCACAATGACACTAACACAACCAAACAAGTAAGGGCAAAACAAGGAGGTGGCACTAGAAAAATTAAACTATCAACTAATGCTGGTTTGAATGAAATCCTTGAAACAGGAAAGACACTATTTTTTCCTGATGGAATATCACCTAAAGGACCTGAATCAGAGTTCGACTTTGAGGTGTGGGATTTTAAACAAAACTGCCTTACAGCTGAAACATGCCCTTCAATTAGCACAATGTACGAAACTGTGCAAATGACAATGTTGCGATTTTACATTGCCACAAAGCGAAAACCTTCTGCAAACGCTGACAGCGACACAGTTGAAGAGACTTCTGAGTTTAATCTTGTCTCGGGTGAAAATGACGACTACACAGATGTCATTATTGTTTTGGACGACATACAGCGATCACTAAACATTTCTAGTGATCCTGAAATCACCTTTGGTCCTCATTTCGGCATCGAGGAAGATGAAGAAGACACACTCATATTTGAGAATGTTCCTGTCCCCGCCAGTCCACTTGAGGCAGAGAAACAACTAACAATCACTGTACATCATGCAAACACCCTAGCTGACATGATTACTGCCTTTTCTGATGCAGAGATTTTAAACAAATCATTGAATGTGAGGCGCATTCTCCCAGATAACAAGGAAGAAGCAGGCAGTGGTTCTGGGGTACTGAGGGATGTTCTCAGCTGCTTCTGGCAAGAATTCTATGAGAGATGCACACTTGGGACAACAGTTAAAGTCCCCTACATTCGCCATGATTTTCCTGCTGAAACATGGAAGGCAATTGGAAGAATCCTTTTGAAAGGTTACCAAGATTGTGAATATTTCCCAAACAAACTTTCACTGCCTTTCCTTGAACAGGTGCTGTTTGATAATGTGTACAGTGACCTCAAAGCATATTTTATGCAATTTGTGAGCAGCCAAGAACGTGAAGTTTTGATGCAAGCGCTGACTGATTTCACTGCAGTTGACACTGATGACCTTTTGGAGGTTCTCGACAGCTATGGCTGTAGAAGGAAAGTCAGCGCAGAGAATCTTCCTAAAATAATTGAAGAAATTGCCCACAAAGAGATGGTCCAAAAACCAATGTTCGTTATTGACTGCTGGAGGGAGATTAACCATCAACATCTCAACCTCAGTCCAGAGGCACTGACTAAGTTGTTGTCTGACCTGCAACCCACCACAAAAAAAGTCTGCAAACTACTGAAATTTGATGTTGATTTGACTACAAACCAAAAAGAGGTAGCAAATCATCTGAAAAGATTCATCAGAGAGCTAGATGAGAGTAAACTTCAGAAGTTTCTACGGTTCTGCACAGGATCTGATCTCATTGTGACAGACAGCATCTACGTGGGATTTGAGAAAATGACAGAGTTCACAAGAAGACCGATTGCACACACATGTGGGAATATTCTGCACATAGCTGACAGCTATGAGAACTTCCCAGATTTCCGTTCAGAATTCAATGCAGTTCTTGAGAGCAATGTGTGGGTTATGGACATTGTTTAGACTCCAACAACAATAACCAAACCAATCCAAACTGTTAAGAGTTTTTCATGTTCGAAGTAGTTGTGCAGAATTGCAAGTAATGGTGTGCTATACTGTATATTTGGGAAGCACTTCACCAGGACCTTTAATAGTTATAGAGAAGTCCAGCTGGCCAGAAGGGAGCCCATCTTTCACTACACAAACTTGGTGGTGTGTTCACAAACTACAACAAACTTGCATATTGACTATTATTCTCCAGTTGCAGAACACAAACCTGACTTGACAGAAATGTAATTTGTTCATGTAATTCAAGACCTTTTAATACTGCTAAGATGTTTAAGGATTCAAACAAGAACAGTGGCATGCTTCATTGTTCTTATATGGAAACAGACAGTTGTAAAATACAATGTACTGTTTGCTCCCTCTTACTTTTTGTGTAAATTGTAAAATGATATGCCACTTACCCAGGTGAATAACTTGTGTAAAAGCATGAATGTGTAACTAACCCCTTATCTGACCATTGACTGGAATATAAAGTTGCAAAGCAAGTGCCTTGTTCAAAGCATACTTGTTTATTTAGAACATATTTTATACTAGTGTAAAAAGTAATTAAGACGTGTGCCAGTGCAATAACAATTATTAAAGTATCCAAAAATAAAAGATAGGTTTTGTTGCACACAACAATGCCTGCAAAACAGATGTTGAGACTTAATACAATTTACCTTCAGAATGTCTTTCAGTATCAAAGCAATACTTGCAATCTTAGTAAAAAGCAAACAATTGTAATCATAACTTCTCATAACTGAGATAACTGGTAGAAGACTAGTTCAGTCTGTTTATATGCACATCTGAGAGGTGTGTGTGTGTGTGTGTCTACTTGTTTAGAAGAACCAACCAGTCCACCACTTGAAACTTTAACAAGACATTTGGAATCAAGGCAATGTGACACCTGAGGAAACATTTGATCATACAACATTTTAAGCATTATTTTTAAGATATTTGTTCCGTTTCTATATTTCACATCTTGTTTATTTAGAACATATTTTATACTAGTGTAAAAAGTAATTAAGACATAATCTTAAAATAATGCTTAAAATGTTGTATGATCAAATGTTTCCTCAGGTGTCACATTGCCTTGATTCCAAATGTCTTGTTAAAGTTTCAAGTGGTGGACTGGTTGGTTCTTCTAAACAAGTAGATACACATACACACTTTCCCTATACACACACACACACACACACACACACACACACACACACACACACACACACACACACACACACACACACACACACACACACACACCTCTCAGATGTGCATATAAACAGACTGAACTAGTCTTCTACCAGTTATCTCAGTTATGAGAAGTTATGATTACAATTGTTTGCTTTTTACTAAGATTGCAAGTATTGCTTTGATACTGAAAGACATTCTGAAGGTAAATTGTATTAAGTCTCAACATCTGTTTTGCAAGCATTGTTGTGTGCAACAAAACCTATCTTTTATTTTTGGATACTTTAATAATTGTTATTGCACTGGCACATTACAGGCAGATATTTGTTCCGTTTCTATATTTCACATCTTGTGGATCAACCAATAATTTAAAAAAAAAAGCAAAGCAAAAGGGCTGTAATTTTCCGGTCATCCTTGTGCGGAATTCTCATGTTTTGTTAAATGTTACTTTTAACATTGAAATGTAAGTTAAGGTTACATTGTGAATCAAATGTATTTTCTTACACCACATTTGTATGCAGGCCTTCAATTGAATGTTGATAAAGTTTCCTATTCTTATGGGTATAAAGTGATTGAATAAATAAGCTTTACAATAGTTGTTCCAAGACTTCTCTAAAATATCTTATAGTAATTCATATTTGACACTAATGTGAGAATTTAATTAGTCATGTGGCATTAAAAACAATGATAAAATAATTGAAAATTCATTAAGAACACTACCATTCTGTTTATGCTTTGAGTTCTTGATGCCTTTTTTACAAATGTGTATTTAATTGTCTAGAAATGGTATCCTTTATTGTCTTAATAAAGTTAATTGTTTATTTTTGCCAACACTAGGTTGTAATGTTATGGTGATACAGGTAAAAGACTGATGTATATCAATACTGAGAACATATGATGAATACTGCACTGACATACTCATTGTATCAGCATTGGATCAAATGTGCTCCTATTAGTATGAACTCACAACCAAGCTTCCCAAAGTCTGTTCACCTCAAGTTATTACGGCTAAATTGTTTCATTGAGTTCCGAGAATACATAAATGTAACCACATTTTGAAATATAAGTAATTGAAATAAATAAAATGTGTTACTGCATAAAGACAATCTGATCCATTTAATTAATGTGTTATGCAAAAAGGTGTGAACGATGTATCTATTGCTTAAATCATTCAATTTGTGCTTACACTTTTGCAAGAATGTGATCAGACATTTTTAGTAAAAACAATGGAGTTATACTGAAAAATTAACATGTTCATTATTGTATGCATGTGGCAATCAATAAGTCATTCTAAAGTGATGTTTGTATTCACCAATAAATGGCACTAGCAGGTTTGTTATGTCAGCGAATGGCGTTGTTATCCTTTCTTAAAGGAGGAAGTTTGCCCAGTGTAAGCAAGGCCGTCTCAGTTGCAGCAAACTACATGGCAATATTAATGACTGGTCCCTTACTGTTTTTAGAGCGCACATGAAATAATCTGGCAACTGAGTGAAAATTAGCAATCAGTTGTTACCATTGTGTAACACATGGTACATTATTTGTGTATACAATGTAGAAACATGTAACAAAGATTTGGCCCATACATACAGTAGGCTACCATTAAAAAAAAAACTGTTGAAAAGCTGTAAAGAAAAATGAAAATAGTGTTGAGAGACAAACATTTAAGGAATACATGAAATACCATTGACTATGATTTTTATTGATACATTTTTGACTAAATAATTACTTATTTTTTAAGGTCAGTTTTGTCCTGAACAGTATTTTGTGTTTTGCATAATGACATGTACGCTACATGTACCATTAATCAAATACTTGTCGTCGTATTTCATCTCGTAACAGGATGTATAGATCAGCTGCAGCAAATGGATCTGCTGGATCATCCCATCCGTTTTCCGCCATGAGTAGACAACACAGTTCAAAAACAGTTTCATCGCACGGAAACTGGCCTTTGGGAGTACACTCTAACATACACAAATTGACCTCCTCCATGGCAATAGGTTTGAGTCTATCCTCAGCACTGTGCAACTCTGGGAATGAGTACATAATCACTGGCCGACCAGATGCTGTGTCATCAGTTGATCTTGGTCTGATTTTGTGGGAATTCCAGGTGTTGACCACTTCATCAAGTTCATCCTGCATAGAAAAAAAGCACAGTAAATGTAGACGACATGTCTTAAGAAGCTTTCGGACATAACTTCTACCTGTCTAGATGGAGGCTGAGGTTGCTGCAATGTCCACGAACATAGTGAATTATAATATTATTATTACTCATACTACTTTTATTAATGACTAATCTCAGAAATAAATAAAATATTTTACCTGAACAAGATTAAGGTAACAGAATTGGATAAGACTTTTGTCCAAAAAGTCTCCTGTGAAGTGGCCATCTTCCTGGAGAGTTTGGAACAGGTTCATCCAGAACTGCGCACTCTGTTTGCGGAGTATACCCCACCATCCTTCAATGCGCTGGTTTGCTGTGCTTCTTCCATAAAGGAAACTTCTCTCCCCAGCAAAACTGTCTGGGTGGTTCCTTCGCAAAAACATCTGCATTTCTTCAACAGAAACATTTTCCGTGCCCCTGTCTGCACGAATCCTCTCTGGACATCCACCTATACCTGAAACTGTTTTGATAAAGTAACTTGCAACTACTTTAGGATCACTGTTTGTGATATAGGCTTCCATCCATAACACATAGCGGCTAAAACCATCTATACAGCCGTTGATGGCAATGCCATAGGGCTTTAGTTTATCATAACCATCCATGTGCCAAAGTGCATTTGGCCCTCTGCATCTGTACTGACGTCTTCTCAAGCGGTGGGCTCGTCTTAATTCCACACCTTGTGGATCAACCAGTTTGATGATGCGTCTTATGCTATCTTGTGACACAACAAGGCCCTGTTGAATTGCACGGAGATGAAGCCAACGGTATCCCTGCATCTGTCCATTAGTCATGATCTCATGCTGTACAAAAGCTAGCACTTCCTCCAAGTCAGACTGGTTCTTCCTCCTGAACAGGTTAAGTCTTTTACAAATTCTCTTTAATGTTCGGACACTAATTACAATGTGATTAGTGTGTGCCAAAATAGCAAGTATTTCTTTGTTACTTAGGGAAAGTCTGAAGTATAGTTTAATTAAGTCATCCAAATCTGGCTCTGCAGGCATTGTTGTGAGCAGCGCAGCAAACTGATGTAATGCAGAATATAAAGAGGACAATTTGGTATTCGTAGGAGGGGTTGTAATATGGCAGTTGAATTGTACATCAGACAATAACGTTGCTTTTAATCTGCAAAAAAGAAAAGAAAATATATTGTTTAAATATTGTAAGGTTAAGACTCTTCTTCCTATTTTACACAGTATATGCTCAGTAAAAGTGTCCATTACGGAGTACGGATCTTATTTATCAGGAACACTTTATATGCAGGAACACAAATCCTACCTTTAATTTAAAGCCAGAAAGTGTTAAACATTCTTACTGTTAACCTCACTAACTTGTTTCATAAAATGCGTATATATAGGCATATATATATATATATATATTGTAAAAAAATACGCATTTTATGAAACAAGTCTAGAATGGAGTAAGACAGTTGTGGTTGTGGGCCACAACCACAACTGTCTTACTCCATTCTAGACGAGATGATGTTTGAGATGTTGATCATTTTGATGGTTAATAGCCTTCTGATTGTCAGCTAGCTGCCTTGTTAAACACACTTAATGAAATCTTCTCTACAGAAACATGAAAACCACCAGGCTGTTGCTCTTGGTTAGTCGCCACTGTTCCAACAAGCACAAACTTGCGTGTCAACGAACTAAACCATTATTTACTGAATTAGATGGGGGGAGCCATAAGCTAATGCACTTGCTGCTAGCTCATCAATGTCTGCATTTCATATTCTAACGCCTTTTCGTTGTTTTTACGAACGCCCAAAACACACTTATATATTTATAACTCACCTTTTGTTCTTCCATTTGCAATATGGTTTCCTCTTGGACCCCTCTGGCGTGCAGAAATTCACTCACGTCCTCCATTGTTGCCTACTGCAATGTGTAAATCGCAGTGAAGCTGGTTCGACAGTTACCGGTATTTCTGACTTTTTTCTCCCAAATAATTTTTTTTTTTTTGTTCTGAGAAAAAAGTCAGAATTCTGAGATTAAAGTCAGAATTCTGAGATTAAAGTCAGAATTCTGAGATTAAAGTCAGAATTCTGACTTTTTTCTCAGAACAAAAAATAATAATATTTTTTTCAAATCCTCACAAAAAAATTTTTTATGTGGCCCTAATCCTCTTCCGTACGAAAGAGTGGTCTGTAACTCGTTGGATAATTTTTTTTAAGGCAAGGCAAGTTTATTTATATAGCACTTTTCAACACAAGGCAATTCAAAGTGCTTTACAAAAAATGAAAGAGATTAAGAAAATGGCATTTAAAATCAGTCATTAAAAAGAAAAGCTAATAAAATAAACATTAAAAGAAAAAATACATGGATAAAAGTTACAGTGCTGTCAATTAAACATTAAAAGAAAAAAGTACATGGATAAAAGTTACAGTGCAGTCTAAGATATGAATAGTTCAATTAAAAGCAGCGACAAAAAGAAAAGTCTTCAGCCTGGATTTAAAAGTAGTAAGAGTTGCAGCGGACCTGCAGGTTTCTGGGAGTTTGTTCCAGATATTTGGAGCATAATAACTGAACGCTGCTTTACCATGTTTAGTTCTGACTCTGGGGACAGAAAGCTGACCAGTCCCTGAAGACCTGAGAGATCTGGATGGTTCATAATTTAGCAGGAGGTCAGAAATGTATTTTGGGCCTAAACCATTCAGTGCTTTATAAACCAGCAGCAGTATTTTGAAATATATTCTTTGACACACAGGAAGCCAGTGTAAAGACTTCAGAACAGGAGTGATGTGATCCACTTTCTTAGTGTTAGTGAGGACTCGAGCAGCAGCGTTCTGAATTAGCTGCAGCTTCCTAATAGATTTTTTAGTGAGACCTGTGAAGACACCATTGCAGTAGTCGAGTCTACTGAAGATAAAAGCATGGACAAGTTTTTCCAAATCCTGCTGTGACATTAGTCTTTTAATCCTAGATATATTCTTTAGGTGATAGTAGGCTGATTTAGTAACTGTTTTAATGTGACTGTTGAAACTCAGGTCAGAGTCCATGACTACACCTAGATTTCTGGCTTTATCTGTTGTTTTGAACATTGCACACTGAAGCTCAGCGCTAACTTTTATACGTTCTGCCTTGGCTCCAAAAACCATTACCTCAGTTTTATCTTTGTTTAATTGGAGAAAGTTCTGACACATCCAGTCATTGATTTGTTCAATGCACTTACTCAGTGTTTGAATTGGAGCATAGTCTCCTGGTGAAATTGTTACGTAAATTTGTGTGTCATCTGCATAGCTATGGTAACTTATTTTGTTGTTCTTCATTATCTGAGCCAGTGGTAGCATGTAGATGTTAAAGAGAAGAGGCCCCAAGATGGAGCCTTGAGGAACCCCACATGTCATATTTGTCAACTCAGATGTGTATTTACCTATAGAAACAAAGTTGTTTCTGTCCTTTAAGTAGGATTCAAACCAATTCAGAACTGTTTCCGAAAGTCCCACCCAGTTTTCCAGTCGGTCTAGTAATATGCTGTGGTCAACAGTGTCAAACGCAGCACTGACATCTAATAATACTAACACTGAAGTTCTGCCACTGTCTGTGTTTAAGTGGATGTCATTAAAGACCTTTACAAGAGCAGTCTCAGTGCTGTGGTTTGGACGAAAGCCTGACTGGAACACATCAAAACAGTCATTTAAATGCAAGAAATTACTCAACTGTTGAAAAACAACTTTTTCAATGATTTTACCTAGAAATGGGAGGTTTGATATGGGCCTGTAATTGTTCATTACTGAAGCATCTAGATTATTCTTTTTTAAGAGCGGTTTAATGACTGCAGTTTTCAGGGCCTGTGGAAAAATACCTGAGTGAAGAGATTTGTTTACTATATGAAGTAGATCTGAGGCCATGCAAGGCAAAACATCTTTGAAAAATCCTGTTGGAATAATATCAAGGCAGCAAGAGGAGGATTTCAGAAGTTGAATAATGTCCTCTAGGTTTTTATCATTAATCTGATGGAATTGTGTCATGATGTCTGAATTGATGTTAAGTGGAGATAGGGACAACACATTTGCTGTTCCTGATGCAGAGGCACTGACTGCTTGTCTGATTTTCTGAATTTTGTCAGTGAAAAAGGAGGCAAAATCATTGCACGCCCTGGTGGATAGAAATTCAGAGGCTACTGACACTGGGGGGTTAGTTAGTCTGCCGACGGTAGCAAACAAGGCACGTGCGTTGTTTTTGTTTTTGGTAATGATGTCAGAGAAGAACGATTGTCGTGCGTTTTTCAATTCCAAATTATAAAGGCCAAGTCTCTCTTTATAGATTTCAAAGTTAACCTGGAGATTTGTTTTTCGCCACCTGCGTTCAGCTTTTCGACATTCTCTTTTTTCTGTTTTCACGGTCATGGCCTTTCTCCATGGAGATATTTTCTTGCCAGACACTTCCTTTACCTTAGTTGGAGCAATGGCATCTATAACATTTTTAATTTTTGAATTAAAATGATCTACTAGCTCATTTACTGAGATGTTGGCAGGGGCAAGTGTGGAAGAGAAATTCTGAGTAAACATTTCCCTAGTATTTTCAGTTAAATATCGCTTTGTGGTTACCTCTTTTTGAACATTTTTGTGAACAGAAATAGAGCTCTCAAAGAAAACACAGGAATGGTCAGAGAGTGCAACATCAGTCACCACAACCTTAGAGATATTCAGACCCTTTGAGATAATTAAGTCCAGAGTGTGCCCCTTATTGTGCGTGGGCTCCGTCACATGCTGAGTCAGTCCATAGCTATCAAGAACACAAAACAGTTCTTTAGCCCCTCTGTCCTGGGGGTTGTCAACATGGATGTTAAAATCACCAACAATGACTAGACGGTCAAAGTCAATACACACTATAGACAGCAGTTCAGTAAAGTCATCAAAAAAGCTTGCACAGTATTTGGGTGGTCTATAGATATTTAGGAACAGAGCTCGAGAGGAGCATTTCAGCCGAAGGGCCACATATGCAAAAGAATCAAAGTTTCCATACGATGTCTTCCTGCATTGAAGGGAATCATTGAACAGAATAGCAACTCCACCCCCTTTCTTATGCATTCTTTCCTGACTCATAAAACTAAAGTTGGGAGGGGTTGATTCGATAAGAACAGCTGCACTGTTATTTTGTTCAATCCAAGTTTCTGTTAAAAACATAAAATCGAGATTGTGCTAAATCGAGATTTAAACTAAATAAACTACCCAGTATGAACACTTGTATAGCCCTTATTAAAAACATTCGTTCCTCAAGTTGTAAAAATGTGCTAATAACGTTATTCTGAGAGTTATTTCCCTCTGCATTATGAACGCGCATCTAACCCACGGGACCGCGCCGCCCGGCACGTTCATGTTACGTGTCCCGACCAATCAGAGCACACTGTGCTCACAGGGAGGGTGGGGACTGGAGCTATTGGAGCTACAACGAGCCGTTAAAGGCAGAGAGTGAAATTCAGTGAATACACGTAGTTTACAGAGATGCTGTATGAGAAACCAATGTGAGTTGCGTTTATCTTTACCCATGGATAAGAACGGATCCATATCGTCTTACTGCCATCCCACAGAGCTGTAATAATGGATATATTGCACATGTTTGCTGTAATTCATTATCATACTACATGGGCTGTATGATTAAATCTTATACCGTAAATGTTGTATTAAATAAAGTTAATATTACCGACATTATTAACGTCCCTGTAGCTTCGTATTGCACTAAGAAGCTTATTGCACTGTATATAAATATATATATATACAGTGCAATAATAATTTCATGCTAAATGAAGCTCTGTTGGATATCACTAGATCCTGTTAGAGCGTAATATAAGTACATAACGATTGATGTGTACATTAGCATCATTACTAGCTAGCCGCTAGCTGCTAACTGCCGCCTCGTTCATATCAAATCCATGATAACAACAATCCATTACCATGCTGTCATGAACGCACGGTGCTGTTACGTGTACGCAAATTGACGTGCTTGATGTGAACGAGCATTTTGGTTAAAGTTGCGCATGCTCTATGAGTGCACATACGGGTACTTCTCAGGCATGCTGGGTAATCTGTGACGTTTCACTCTCTCAAAAGTTGGGCCATTTTATCATCATGCGCTAATGAGCAGCTCTCATAGGAATGAATGAGGCCCCGCCTCCCACGCTGTATCCAGTTCTTATTATACATCTATGGGCTGCACACACGACGCTCCGCTTCCGCAACGTTTTGAAACGCGTCTGGTGTGTGTTGTCGCAGGAGGAGGTCGCAGCGTGGCGCAGCCGCAACGTAACGCGGCGCAGACGCTCCTGGTGTGTTTTGGGGGTCAGGCTCGTGTTGTGTTCAAGGACCCTGACCTTGGCCAGGAAAAACAGGCACTCGCTTGTTTAATGTTTTTGCGGTCTAGATTTCTTTCATTTTTTTATTTGTTGCGTGTGTTTATAAATTACCTCGAGGGCCGTACCAAATGGTCTCGCGGGCCGTATACGGCCCGGGGGCCGGAGGTTCCCCACCCCTGCATTAAACAATACTAAATACTAGATCACCTACACATCAGTTAAGTTGAGGGTTTTTTCCATGCAAAAAGTTACATTTTAGATATTTAGCAATATGACTTTGTCAGCTTTCTAATTTAATGTATTGAAGGCAAAGCTATTTAACACATAGTGAGAACTGCTACTATTTATATCTCAATATTGTCTGTAAAAAACGTGGTAAAAGTGATTCTTTCAGTGAGACAACAGAGCAAGCTTCTACAGTTGCACTACGTTTTGATAACAGTTAAATATTATTTTGATAATAACATATATTTCAATGTTGATGAGCTTCATACTGTTCATTCATAATCTGATTGTCTTTGTAGCTCACTGTTGAAATAAAAAAAACACATTACAATTACAAAATAATTATATCTACAGCCCCTAAACACACAAACACACTGCTTTTATAAATAACACACTTGTTCTGCAATAATATGTTTTATGTTTCCTGTCATTTTTGTTAGGAAAGGACATGCCTGAAAGACACAACATTTTCTCCTTCTCTGAGGGTCAAGAAGAACATCCAAGAGGAACATTAAAAGCTGATGTTATGAGATTTTAAGACCAGTACAGGACATTCACTAAGAAACTACTTTTATTGTGAAAACACAGTCAGCTGATCGAATGCAGCTATTTCCACATCTACACTCCATCAGCTGATTATTTCTATTTGCCTCACTTTATGAGCTTCACATCACTTGTGCCTTGTACCGCAGAGTTTGCAACGTCACAAATAAATGGGGCCAATCTTCAGTCAGATGTGAATGTGTCATCTAACATTTTCAGTAAGAATAATGGACAAAAGGAGTGCAAACACAAATACAATTTATTGAAATGTGAACCAAAACTTCATCAAATGTTTTAAATAAAAAGCACATATGGACAGAAGGTGTAAACCTATTAAATGTATAAGTAAACACATTTAGTCAAATAAAGTGACAGACTAGGCCTGTGCAGTTGGTATCAGCTATGCCCAGCATGGGCTCCTCCATCAGGCCTGGTCCTCCTCGCTGAGGAAAGACCATAGACTGTATATATAAATGGACGTAGGGTCCGTGACGTCACCCATAGGATTCTGCAGAGTTGCCGAGAAGCCCTTAGTAGGCGGAGTCGGACACTAACAGCTCGACAGTGACGTCAGAGTTCAACTCCCGCCTGTTCCCGCCTAATCCAAATAAGGGCAAAGAGGCGGAGCCAAGGCGGAACCTCCTGCCACCGAACTGGAAGTAAACAGAGCTAGCTGAAGCTACCAAGCTAAGCTAACATGTTCCCCATCTGCACGCTGCCGTGGCATTTTACGTTTCTAAGGTAAGCGGACATGAAACTATTCAGCAAAACTATAAATAATAATCTAAGTTATTGAGTTTTTAGCATAATACTTCAGAATCTTAAAACCCCTTAACGTTTGTATGCAATTGTGCTAAATTCAACACTGGAATCAAGCAAATATTAATATGTTTGCATGACATTAGTTATTTATATTTTGATATCACTTAATTATACGTTTAATACATTTAAGTCAAGCTAAGGTACATGTGATGGTAGCTAGTTAGCGCTCTTACCTGTGAGGCCACCTCCAAACAGCATAATAACCAGACTGTATCATTAAAACTAAGTACCAGTTATAGATCCTTGACTTTAGACAAACAATTCAAAAGACAACATGTTTTTAAAGACCAATCTTTATTTGAATGTGCCTCTTAACCTGAGATATTAGTTATACAGTAATAGTATTGACAATCTAAAAAAACTGAGCAACTCAACAGTTAACTCTATGTTTCTTATTGTCTAAAGCATTTATTATTTTCATTTTCCTATAGTACTATAGTAATACAATCTGTTCCACGTAGTGCGCCCCCTAGGGGCATGGAACACTTCAGGAATGTTTTTTTTTGGTATGTGTTTTGGGATTTGTATGTGCTTTGGACTTTGCATGTCGTTTTGGTATTTGCAGCGTTTTTTTGTCGCGTTTGTTTTCGGGGTTTGTGTGTTGTATTTAGTTTGCATCATTTCTGTAAATGCAGCGTTTTTTAGTTGTATTTGTTTTCAGGATTTGTTTGTTTTTCATTTCAGGATTTGTAGCTGTTTCCTGCTAATGTATTTGTTTTTGGCCGTTGTTCCGCGTTTGCACCTGCCGGCCACCGTACATGGGTGATAGAACGTCTAGGCACGTCGGGGGCGGAGCACATACGTGATGACGTCAGACCAGCGTCAGACAGATTCAGTAAAAATGTACTATTACCAATATGACCCAAAGTGGTTGAACACTGTATACACAATATTAAATCAGTTCATAGTCATCAGAACATTTGCGGTGAATTAACTTTTTTCAATGTTTGATTTGAAACAACCCATTTTCTTTCAGAAGCTTGTAATGTTTGGTCTTACAGTGTATAATAGTACGTACATCCATTTGAATTCCAACCCTTCGAATGGACAAGCTGCTGCCTCCAATCTGGTGTGCATACCGATTCTGATTCATACATACTGTAGCCTATATGTCACAGTGAATGTGAGAAATCAGTGGTTTTGCAAGAACACTGGTGATTCTGTGAAATCACTGGCTGATTAGTGGTTTTGCAAAATCACTGTTGTGGTTGTAGTGGTTTTTCAAAATCACTTACTTATTGTATAATTATATAAATATAGGTAAAATATAGTGATAAAATATAGGTTACATACCTTGTGTTGTGAGACATGACAAAAAGATGGTTCCAGAATGATTCAGAAGTGGGAAAATGAATAAAGCAACCTCTGGGTTAAAAATAACCCAGGCGGGTGTTCAACTGCAATTGAAGCCCTAATAACCCCTTTGACCCAGCATGAACAACCCACCAGTGTGTTTACAGTACCCAAATAACCCATAAGTATGACCCAGCCAAATCAACCCAGCAATGTGTTTATAGAAATAAGTAACCCAACATTTTTTAGAGTGTATGTTCGCACCACCAGACACCAAAGCAAATTCATGTATGTGTAAACGCACCTGGCAATAAAATGTACTTGCACATTCATTCAAACACCTGGATACTAAATGACAACCACATTCACACACTGATGGCAGGGCTCCTGATTCAATGCCTTTGTTTGTCAAGTATTTATTTAACAGGTTTAATTTGATGTTTAATCAAAGACCTATGCAGTAATTGGTATTTTGTTTTGGATGTCTTGTTTATATTAAGTAATGTTGCTGTTAAAACAACAGCACCCGTTTTTCTCTAAAATACTCAGTATCTCCCAACCCCTGAGGTTGTTGTGTCAACCTGTTGAGTCACACAAGAAACATCTCAAGATGGGGAAAAGCAAAGAGCTCTCTCAAGACCTTCACAACCTAAACACACTCATGACATTGGTTACAGAAGGATTTCTAAACGTCTGCATGTTCCAGTGAGCACTGTTGGGGCCATAATCCAGAAGTGGAAATAACATAATTTCACCAGCTCCTCGCAAGTGTTCTGACAGAGGAATGAAAATAATTATCAGAAGAGTTGTCCAAGAGCCAAGGGTCTTCAGAAAGACCTGGAGTTAGCAGGTACAATTGTTTCAAATAAAACAATAAGTAATGCACTCAGCCACCATGGCCTGTATGCACGCTCACCACGCAAGACTCCATTGATGAAGAGAAAGAATGTTGAAGCTTGTTTAAGGTTTGCTGCACAACATTTAGACAAACCTGTGAAATACTGGGAGAATACAGTCTGGTCAGATGAGTCCAAAACTGAACTCTTTGGATGCCATTTGACACACCATGTTGGGAGGTCAAATGGCACTGCACATCACCCCTTTTTCAGCATACGGCACTGACAATCTCCATATCATTGAAGGACGGATGAATGGAAAAATGTACAGAGACATTCTTGATACAAATCTACCAGGATGATGAAGATGAAAGGACTGGCTTATCTATAGCCAGTTGAGTAGCACTTGAAATGTTGTGGCTCTATGAAACCTGATGTACTTATGATTCTGTTTTCTTCAAGGTTGTATCTTGTTGGTCGAACGCACTTATTGTAAGTCGCTTTGGATAAAAGCGTCAGCTAAATGTAATGTAATGTAATGTAATGAAACGAGGGTGGACATTTCAGCAAGACAATAAACCCAAATACACAGCCAAGGAAACTCTCAATTGGTTTCAGAGAAAGAAAATAAAGCTGTCAAGCCAATCACCTGACTTGAATCCAATAGAAACTCCATGGAAAGAATTAAAGATCAGAGTTCAAGAGGCCCACGGAACCTTCAAAATCTGAAGTAGCTGTTTGTGTGGAAGAATGGGCCAAAATCCCACCTGAGCAATGCATGAGACGAGTTTCTCACAGGAGGCGTCTTGAAGCTGTAATTACCAACAAAGACGTTTGTACTAAGTATTAAATACATGTCGGTAAGCATGTTCAATACTTTTTACCTGTGTCATTCCATTTTATTACACTTAACTTAATTTCTGAACATATTTGTTTTGGTTTCTTTGCATGTGTGAAGTGCATGGGTTGTTACCGACATCTGGTGAAATTGTCATGTCAATAGCAACTTTAGAAATACATTTACTGAGAAAAATAGTGACGTGTTCAATACTCATTTTACCCAATGTATATGTATGATTTCTTTGAATGACATTTCCACAGGTGTTTTGTTTATGTTAGAGAAATATGAAGATAAAGCCAAACACTCCTTCTCATAGCTCACCTGAAGAGACATGGAAAACTAGATGAGTAACAACGCTGAACAGATTGTAGATGATGGGTGAAGGAGCTGTAACATATTTATTAATATTTTAGAATTGTGGTATTTGTATTCTTGCTTTTAGGATGTCTATCACCATCTGGCAAAGGGACTATCGATGAAAACTGGCTTTTTGGCTAATTCGAGTACTTTTACATGTTTTTAATATGTTGATTAATGTACACTGTCCCTTGTTTTAAATAAATGCAATCAGAATCTGATTTGATCCCAGAGGAGTCGTTAGTCTCTTACCCCTATTCCATCCAGGTGGTTCCAGGCCCGGTTGAAAACCAGTTGTTCGTCTTTTGATGGCTCCTGATCCTGAAAACGGTTTCATCTCCAGCGCCAACAATTTACCCAGACAGCTCAAAGAACCAAGTGCGGAGTGGCATATGTCTGAGGTGACAGAGGCGCAAAGTGACTAGAATGTAACCACACGTGCATTTATATTTATATATAAAAGTTGCAGAACATGGCACAAGTGACATATTATTATTCATCGTACTCTGATGAATGTCAGGTTTTTCAGATTCTGACTCTGAAACACTTCCAAAGCTTTTGAATCAATGTGAAGAACATGAGTTTTCAGTCATCTGATTTTATTCCTTCAGTAAGTCGTACAGTCTTTTCAAAGCGTTACCCTCCAGAGTGTGGGGGGGGCCATGTTTATATGGATGGACCATTTGAACCAACTGCCCAAATACAAAGACCTGAATGTGTCTGTATTAAGCTAAATATGTATTCCGAACTGCCTCACTACCATTCCCAATTTAAATCATATACAAAAGATCTTGGACCCAGGCATTCATAAAAAAGTCCAATATAGGTAGTCTGAATCCAAACTGACATTAAAGTGTACCATTCAGATATGTTTTGTGAAGTGCAACTTCACTGCTTCCCCTTCCACCTGTTAGATATCAAAATATATTATGTATTTTCTTCTTTGTCTTGGGTTATGGCAGAGATGGGGACTCGAGTTGGTGACTCGGACTCGAGTCGCACTTAAGTCGCACACACAGAGACTTCAGACTTGACTTGGACTCCTGCTCAAAAGACTTCGGACTCGACTTGGACTCGTGTTTTGGGACTCGTGAACAATCATTGTGTTTTCTATTTTTGGCGTATTAAAGGTGGGGTAGGTGAGTTTGAGAAACCGGCTCGAGATCGCTAGAATTTGAAAATACACAACCGGAGAAAATCTGCCACTTCCTCACAGAGCCCCTCCTCCAACACACACGAACGCGCACATGACCAATGAGGGCACGAGATAAGTTTGTGCCCCGATGGGAGGCTGACAGGCAGGTAGGCTATCCAGTTATTATAGCCGGGCCGGCTAAAATAATTGGTCGTGCTTTTTACAGTACCACAGCTTCCACAGATGAATTTTTTTTATGGATTTTTTGTCAAAGCACTTAAGATATTCATTGCTATCTGGATGTTACGAGGATTCCATGGAATATAACATAAAGCCGGTTTCTCAAACTTACCTACCCCACCTTTAACATTAACATTAACACCATGGCGACCGGCGGCACACCTGCAGCTGTATCGCTTGTAATTAGGTTCAACTATAAAAACTTCGAACAAAACGCCGGCGGCACCAACAACAGGAGCGCACACTGCAAAGTCTGCAATATTAAAATCGAGGATGCTGGTGCAACAACGTCAAATGTCATCAGGCACTTGAAAACTCACCCGGAGAGGTCAGTCACATTAACGCATATGGACGGTTAGCAAACATGTTTAGCTCAGCATCAGCTATGTAATGTTAACTTAGCTTGCTACTAGCTTTGTAACTGAATATTTGAAAAGATGAGTGAATGTTTGCTTGTCACACTTGTTTGCGTTGAGTGGCGTTGACATCCAACTCTTGACATGACATAAAAAAGGTCGGTAACGTTAATCATTACGTTCCGCTGCCACCATCTACTGGCTAACGTTAAACGTAGAACAATACATAGTTACATACATAAATACATCTGTCGGTTTATAGGCAGGTTACAGGTTTATTGTTGACCACGTAACGTTAATGTTACAGGTTTATCAGGTTACCATTACACTGGGTTTGAGTGAGAGGATAGAGGAATATGTTTATTTATAGTAGACTTAAAAGATGTCATTAGAGACCCAGTGTAATTAAACAATACGGTTGCAGAGGTCAAATTTTAACATTTTTGTCCACTGGCCAAATGGCTAGCCTAGTGAATGTTGAACTGTTACCACCACTCAATAGATTGCCATTGTTATTTGTGGCTGGTGCGTGCAACATACAGTACCAGCCACTTGCATGATTTACCAGCATTTGGCTGGTAAATGGTGTTAATGGTAGATATCTCTTTTGGAACAGGTCATGTTTTAATATCACCAGTTCAGTATATTTCAGATAATATTGCAGCAATAGTTTTTTAGTTGCAAATGGCACAGAACAAATGTTTACTTTGAAGTACTTTTAACACAGTTTCCCTGCGGGGGATTAATAAAGTATTTGTGATACTGATTTCTGATTCTGAAGTGTTTTGCTTATAAGTTGTTTGCATTTAGCTAAAGTGTGATGTTTTTCCTCATATTGCATTGCAATAGCCTGTTTAAAGTGATCATATAACAAACAACTAATCAGTACTGATACTGTATGCTAATAGATATAGGAGTGATAATAATACAGTAAATGCTTTGAATGTCTTATATATAGCTGTGCAGTATTCTTAACAGACTGGATAGCAGCAGACAATAGAAGGCGTATTACAACCAGAAGAGACGTGAGACTTTTATTTTTTAGAGACTTGAGACTTGACTTGGACTCGTGACCAAAGACTTGAGACTTGACAAAAAAGACTTGTGAACATCTCTGGGTTATGGTCACACAAACGTGGATACATTCATATCAAATCCAAGCATCCTGTTCATCAATGTATCCACATTAACATTTAGTTGCAAGATAAATGTTTTAAAGTTGTGTTATTACTCCTCAAATGGTGAGCTGTTTTCTCTTGTTCTGTGTTTTTTTCCAAACTCTGAACGGCTTTAATTAACCAAGTTTTAGTTGATGTGGTTTATCAAACAAGCAAACTAATAGTTACAGGGTATATGCAGGAATCCTGAAGTCAAATGTAAAACCTTTTAAGACCCTTTCCATACATTTTAAGACCTCATCGCCACTTCGAGTTCTAACCGGTTACCTTGGCGACACACTTTACCTCACATTGACTATACACAGCATTGATTGTCCTTCCTCCTTATCTTCCGACCATTTGGACGCAGACTTGCATTTCCCCATAACGATGTTGTTTAACAACCGGCGTAAACGGACCTTCGCGCGCTATCAAGCAGTGAGCGCGCGATGTCCTGTTCAGATGACGTCAAACCCAACGGGATGCCATCAATAAACTACACAGAATCACACTACACACCTACGCCATGATTACATTCAGGCACACTGTAGAATACAACCTCTTTGGACCATTTATATACTTATTGAAAACAAGCTACAAAATGTAATACCTTGGAAAATGCCGTTTAATACTTTTTAATAGCCTTCATTTTCGCTAAATTGATTTATCAACTTTAATACTTTTTAAGACCCCGGGGACACTGAGTTAAATCTAAAAATATTTTTAATGTGGAACACATACTTTTAATTTGTTCTGGGTTTTATAAAGCAAAGCTTTTAGAGGGGCATAGTTAAAAACGGTGGAGGAAGGGCATTAATAAACACAAGAGTTTTCATATTCATCCAAATGACTGTGGACATGTATTGCCTGTGTTGTTGCAAGTGTCATGTGTATGTATCCTCCGTGCGCCTGGGCCTCAGCTCGGCTGCATCTTCTGTCCCATGTGCGTGCGAATGTGTCGTTTGTAATTGGAGTTGTCGCTGAATCTGCGCCCACATTCATTGCAGCAGTATGGCTTCTCACCCGTGTGAATTCTCAAGTGTTTCTGATACCCGTCAAAGCGTGTGAGTTTCTTTCCACAGATGTCACACGTGTACGACTTGTCCAATTTGTTCTCTGCGTTGCGGTGCACCTGCACGTGTTTGGCCCAGTGTCCTCGCTGCGCGAAAGCACGGCCGCAGATGGTGCAGATGTACGAGTCCACCACCTCAGACTGCGGTAAGTCCAGGTCCACACAGTCCAGCAGGCCGTTACCTGAAGCTGCATTTAAAATTCCAGGGGCCGCCTCCGGCACGGGATAGGTCTGCACCAAGGTGCCTGAATGGGTGTCGGGGTCTGAGGTCAGGTGCTCGTTGTCCTGCTTGTTTCCCACATCTCCACTCTGGAACAACAGGAAGGTGACGTTGTTCTGCTCCACAGTCTGGGGCTTCTCCTCCTGCCACAGCTCCTCCTCCTCCTCCTCCTCCTTGATGGGGGAGGGGGTCATCTCATTGAGGCTGGAGCCCCACTCCTGCTGCACACTGAGAGCTGAGGCACAACAAAGAAGAGTCGGAACATGATCAAAACTCAAGTTTTTGTACTAAGAAAAGCTTCAAATACTATAAATGTGATCTGTTGTAGTTTCCTTTTGTATTACCAGACAGTCGCAACACAATAAAAATCAAGCAGTTTTTTTGCTATGAAAAAAAAATCAGCAGTGGTTTGAGCTTATGGAATATGCTACAGTGTTGGGACCTAATATTTACTTAAGAACTGTACTGTACATTTTGCTAGTATTTCTATTTCCAGCCACTTTCATCTTCATCTTTAAAGCCAATATTGCACTTTATTAGTAACTAGTGACTTTGCAGATTTCAGATTGTTGATACAAAATACAAATCAACTATTTAATTATCTTGTATTATTGTAATTTAAGTTACCCAGAAGGGCGGCAGGATTTCAAGAAAATATGCGATAACATTGTTGAATATTTAAATGAGGATGTCACTTGCCATAAACAAATACCTACGGTGGCCCTGAAGTACAAGTCAAAACAGCATTTCAGAAAACACCACCGCATTTCAGGAAAGGGTATTCCTTTAGGGCAGTGCTTCTCAAAGTGTGGTCCGCGGACCACTGGTGGTCCGTGAGCGCCCCCTAGTAGTCCGTGAGTATATTAGTAACATTTCACATTTGAAATAAATACATTTATTTAAGTTTTTCGCACTCTCGCGGCAATATCTCCGCAATGGAACGAGCTTAAGTTTCACTTTTGATTGCATGATATAGCCCAGATAAGCACCTTCATCACACATGTTGCCACTTGTTTGTACAATTTTCAGACGATTTGTAAAAAACGATGTGTTTTTGGATATTTGTGGAGTTAGGTGGTCCGCGAGTGTTTTTTTATTGGTTAAGTGGTCCTTGGTATGAAACAGTTTGAGAAACACTGCTTTAGGGAGAACACTTCTTGTTTGTGATTGGACAGAGCCAGCCAGAGAAGCACTGCTGTGATTGGTTGTTTTTGCTGCCAGTCAAGAAATGATGCGTCGTGATTGGTCAGTACTAGGGCTGAACGATTAATCGATTTTAAATCGAAATCGCGATTTGAAATGATGCGATTATCAAATCGCAAAGCCTGCGATTTTTTTTAACATTTTATTTTGTTTACAATTTTTTTTTTTTTTTACAATTTTTTTTTCTTTTTCTTGTGTGTCAGTCATCCACACCAATCAGAAGTGCTGTGCTCCACATGTACCAGCCATTGTTAATCAATCAGAAGTGGCCCATGATAGAAGGTGATAGACAGATTGATCCAATGACCTGCCAAGTGCTTTTGAAAGTGCCTTCCCTTTCCAAATGGCTTCCAATGAAGCTTTCCTAGATGGTTTGGTGAAACAAACCATCTGAGTCAGGTTAGTAATGCTCCCTCACATGTTTTACATCTATTACAGGGTGAATCTTAAACTGAAGCTTGACTTTAGAGCAACCCAACAGAAGTTTCATGTAAGTTTAGTTCTTTCATTCGTAGCTCGGGCTGCGGGGGTGCTAGAGACGGGAGTACGTTAATACGACTTATGAGTTATGGCCACATTTTACAATAAACTTCCGTTGGGTCGCTTAAAAACAAATATCGCAATTCGAATCGCAATATTTGTCAGAAAAATCGCAATTAGATTTTTTTCCAAAATCGTGCAGCCCTAGTCAGTACCCGACATCGCAACATGTCCCGAAACATCAGCCGTTAGCTGTTAGCACTCAGAGCTCACAGCTCCTCATATCTGTTCAGAAACTAGACAAAAGTTAAACAAGTACAAACCACAGACTGTCTGTGTCATGGAGAATACAGTCGTTGCTTTATTTATGTCTGTATCATGTTGTGAGTGTGGACGGAGCAGCTACAGGTTAGTTTAGCCTGATGGATCCGATTCCATCCAGAAAACACGCATTTTAAAAGCTTTTCGCCTGCCGTCTGTCTGCAGACTTGTTAAAGCGTTAATTCATGGTTTTTACTAACCGGTATCAGTATGTAGTTACTTCGGCATCATTTTGAAACGTGTATTACAATGAAATCACGGTCAAATATGTTCATTTTGTTGTAGTCTACCATAGTATTTACATGGATATAAGCCCCAAATATTCGCATCGCTCTAATCGCTCGAGTTTCATGTTTCACCGCGGCTGTCAGCTGTGTTTACTCCTGTCATTCAAACAAGACGCACTGGAGAGGGGGCGGGGCTTATATCTGTGCGAATACTTTGGTAGATACCACCTACATTACATTGCATTTAGCTGAGGCTTTTATCCAAAGCGACTTACAATAAGTACATTCGACCAGGAAGACACAACCTTGAAGAAAACAGAATCATATAAGTACATCAGGTTTCATAGAGCCAAACATTTCAAGTGCTACTCAACTGGCTTTAGATAAGCCAGTCCTTTATTAGTAACCTACAACAACATGAACATATTTGACCGTGATTTAATTGTAATACACGTTTCAAAATGATGCCGAAGTAACAACATACTGATACTGATACTTCGTACATCCAGGACATGGTTAAACTGTACACCCCAGCACGTGCACTACGCTCTGCATCAGCCAAACGGCTCGCTGCACCCTCGCTCCGAGGGGGACCCAAGTTCCCATCAGCAGAAACATGTGGGTTTGCTATCCTGGCTCCAAGATGGTGGAATGAGCTCCCCATTGACATCAGGACAGCAGATAGCTTGCACATCTTCCGGCGCAGACTGAAAACTCATCTCTTTCGACTCCACTTCGAGCGATAGAACTATTAACAAAGTACTTATATACTAATAAAGGACTGGCTTATCTAAAGCCAGTTGAGTAGCACTTGAAATGTTTGGCTCTATGAAACCTGATGTACTTATATGATTCTGTTTTCTTCAAGGTTGTGTCTTCCTGGTCGAATGTACTTATTGTAAGTCGCTTTGGATAAAAGCGTCAGCTAAATGCAATGTAATGTAATGTAATGTAACGTAATGTAATACCGGTTAGTAAAAACTATGAATTAATGCTTTGACAAGTCTGCAGACAGACGGCAGGCGAACAACCTTTTAAAATGCGTGTTTTCTGAATGGAGATCGGATCGTTCAGGATAAACCAACCTGTAGCTGCTCCTTCCACACTCACAACAACGGCAGACAGCGTCAAAATCGACAGTGCTTTTAAATTGGATAGACAGATTAACTCTGTGGTTGAGTCTAGGTTTTATCCTTTTTAGACTTTGAGCGTGTAATTCATGCCTTTGTTTCTACTCGTCTAGATTATTGTAATGCACTTTATGCCGGCCTAAACAAGACCTCGCTGGCCCGCCTGCAGCTGGTACAAAACGCTGCGGATCGGCTGCTTACAGGAA
Source organism: Gymnodraco acuticeps (assembly GCF_902827175.1). NCBI lineage: Eukaryota > Metazoa > Chordata > Actinopteri > Perciformes > Bathydraconidae > Gymnodraco > Gymnodraco acuticeps. The sequence goes on from NW_022992187.1 coordinate 797,086, forward strand.
CACGCAAGCATGAGCACATCACACCTATTCTGGCTTCCCTCCACTGGCTTCCTGTCCATTTTAGAGTTCATTTTAAGATTTTAAGATTCTATTGTTTATAAATCGCTTAATGGGCTGGCCCCTCAGTACATCTCCGACCTCCTACTTTGAGGTCGGCTGATCTGCTGCTAGTAGTCCCTAAAACAAAGAAAAAGACCAGGGGAGACCGAGCCTTCTCAGCGGTAGGCTCTGGAACGACCTGCCCTCCCATGTCAAATTGTAGCCCACCCTACAAACTTTTAAGTCCCTCCTGAAGACCCACCTCTTTTCCCTCGCTTTCGAGTCAGTTTGAGCTGTGTTTTATCGACTGTTCTGCTTTTATTGTCTGTCCATAGCCTTTATGTGCCTTTTATCTATTATTGTAATATTATATTTTATTATAATGTTATGTTTCCTGTGAAACACTTCGGTAAACCCTCTGTTTATAATATTTGCTATATAAATAAAGTGGATTGGATTGGATAAATAAACCAGCGACTGTATTCGCCATGACACAGACAGTCTGTGGTTTGTACTTGTTTAACTTTTGTCCAGTTTCTGAACAGATATGAGGAGCTGTGAGCTCTGAGTGCTAACAGCTAACGGTTGATGTTTCGGGACATGTTGCGCTGTCGGGTGCTGACCAATCACGAAGCGTCATTTCTTGACTGGCAGCAAAAACAACCAATCACAGCAGTGCTTCTCTGAATGGCTCTGTCCAATCACAAACAAGAAGAGTTCTCCCTAAAGGAATACCCTTTCCGTATAAGTTGAAATGCTGCTGTGGTGTTTTGTGGAATGCTGAGTGTTTTGTGGAATGCTGAGTGTTTTGTGGAATGCTGAGTGTTTTGTGGAATGCTGTTTTGACTTGCACTTTAGGGCCACCATAAATACCTTTATATACAGTTAATATCTTTCTGCTCTGCGTTCACTGCCAACATTTACCCCCAGGCAGTAGCTGATACAGAAACTGAAAAAAAGTTAAAAGCTATATTTTCATTCCAACAACATGATGATTGTTCATTATTTAGGAATCAGTTAAGAAGACAGAACATTTTAATGTCCCCTTACTTCTACTCCACTACAGTTCAGAGTAAAATGGTGGACCTTTAGTTACTTTACAGATCTGGATGAATGATGTGAAATCTAATCAAGTGTTGAATCAGACTTTAGTTCCACCTGGAGTAAATCCACCAGCTACCCTGCAGTATACAAAGCCATTCAAACTAGCTGCACCTTTACCAGCTTTGAGAACACTTTCATGATCAATCATTATAAAACATATCATATATATTATTCTGAAATGGACCAATCTGCACAATGACTACTTTTACTTTTGATACAAGTACATTTTGATGCCATTTTCTTTTGTACTTTTACTTGAGTAACATTTAGAATGCACGACTCGAACTTGGGTAACGTTTAGAATGGAGTACTGCCCTGTCTCCCACACACAGAAGGTTGACAATAAAGTAGACTATGACGTTTACTTCTTACACATCTGATGTTCAGCTTTATTTGGACAATAGGCTCACTTTACATTGCAAACATAAAGCAGTTAAACATTGGGAAAGCAGCTAGTTAATGTAGTATAGTGTATTTCGCATTTGTGAACAGCAGCTTCATTCAGCGGCGGCTCAGTGAGCAGGGACCGGCAGAGAGTGCCTGCTATCGGCCATGAGGTTCCTCACCTGAGCTGCGGTGCTGCACCGAGACCTCCGGCTGCAGGGAGAGCTCCAGCAGCCGGCGCTGGCGCTCGATCTCCAGCTTGGAGCGGGAGATCTCCTCCTCGTACTCGGCTATGGTTCTCCCGAACACCCCGAAGATCTCCTCGGCTGCCGCCGTGAGCCGCTGGGTGATGAGCAGCCTCAGCATCTCGATTTTAGACATAATAGCGGCAAAGTTCTGATGGAATCGGAGGTTCGCTCTCCGAAGCGCTGTGGACACTTGTTTACTAGCTACTCTTCCTGGTTCCTGTCTATGAGCATGCGCAGTGATGCTTTCACTGGTAACTAAAGAATGACACATGTGGTATCGCCCCCTGTTGGACTGGATGCCAGTGGTGGACGAAGTGAAAACAGTAGTAGTAATATTACTAATATCAAAGTAAAACCTCAGTAAAAGTAAACATTTATTTCCATCAAAAAGTACTGAAAGTACCACAGGTAAGTACCACACTTACCTGTGGTACTTCACAAAGGTCCATTTCAGAATAATATATATTATTGAATTATAATTTCTGATGCATTAATGTGATAATTGCTGCTATGTTTTAGACGGTAAAGGAGGAGATTATTTGTGTCACTATGTAGGCCTATATGGTTTAACTGAGGGATCAATGGAGTTTATCTTAACCTCTCATATTACATGCTAAATTATCGGTGGATAATGTTTCAACTAGTCAGAAAGGTATCCAATAAATATAGTGAAATAAAAGTACATTGTTTGCCTCAGAATATTAGTGCAGTAGGAATTAAAAGGAGCAGGAAGTGGACATGCTCACATATTAAACTTAAAATTGTATCTAAGTAAAGTTATAGAGTGGCGAAGTCCCGCCCATCTACTTCCGACCCATGGGACCTTATTTCGGAAAAAGTATGTATTGAAGTCAATGGGGAGAGAAAGATTATTTTTCGATCCCGTTTGAATTGTGCCACGAATTACACATATGTTTGTCAATCTTAAAAAATAATTTCCATGTCAAAAAAGTCAGTTTGTCGTAAAACTGTTGACATATAAGACTATGAAAAATATGTAACTCGAAAGACTACAAATCTCACAATCCCGGTCCCGCATGCTGGCTCTTACGGAACCGACTAACTCCCCTTGTGTGTATGTGCAGCTTTCAACATGCCCAGACTTGTAGTGATTTTCACCTCTTTTAATACTTTCCGCCTCATTCTGAAATAAATACTGTAGGTGAAATGTGCCAACGTGACGGCCGTCTTGGTGTGTGGTGCGAGACGGGAGATGTAGTTCATTGAGCAGTTTCACACAAAAAAAGTGTTACTTCACAGTTTCACAACACATTTTTATTTTTTTGACTTGCAAAATTATCTTTTAAATTGACAAACATCATATGTGTAATTCGTGGCACAATTCAAACGGGATCGAAAGATAATCTTTCTCTCTCCATTGACTTCAATACATAATAGGCTTGTTTGAGATGAGCGAGACTGACGCAGACCTGCGCAATAGCGATCGCCGTCTTGCTAGTGCGTTGCATGATGGTTAGTGATTTTGTCCGACTTGCTCTGGAGGCTCGACTACATGAGACGTTAAAATCTCGCGGGACAAAGACACCCGCAGCCTTGAGAGCGAGTTTCTCTCCATGGGCTGCGGAAGCGAAATGCTTGATGGGAAACGACTCGCTGGTATCTCGAGCTGAGCGCTCATTGGTGGTTTTGACCCTGTGCTGCTGATGAAACTCTCCAATTGGCTCGGCAAAAGTCTGTCTTTAAACAACTCTCCTGTTATCTCCATCAGAACAACCTTCTGGATCCGCACCAGTCTGGTTTCAAGGCAGGTCACTCCACAGAAACTGCCCTCCTTACTGTCACTGAGGAACTGCACACTGCTAAAGCAGCCTCCCTCTCCTCTGTCATCATCCTGTTGGACCTGTCTGCTGCATTCGACACGGTGAATCATCAGATCCTCCTTTGCACTCTCCAAGAACTTGGAGTTTCAGGCTCTGCACTTTCCCTCATCACCTCATACCTCAAAGACCGCACCTACAGGGTTACTTGGAGAGGGTCGGAGTCCGACCCTTGTCAATTAACTACAGGGGTCCCTCAGGGCTCTGTTCTTGGTCCCCTCCTCTTCTCCTTGTACACAAACTCGCTCGGATCTGTCATTAGCCCGCATGGTTTTTCATACCACTGCTACGCTGACGACACCCAATTAATTCTGTCCTTTCCCCGCTCAGAGACCCAGGTTGTCGCACGCATCTCTGCTTGTCTAGCTGACATCTCTCAGTGGATGTCTGCTCATCACCTCAAGCTCAACCTTGACAAGACTGAACTGCTTTTCCTTCCGGGAAAAGATTGTCCCACTCTTGACCTAACAATCAACATCGGCACCTCTATTGTTTCCCCGACTCAGACTGCAAGGAATCTGGGTGTGATCCTAGATAACAACCTGTCCTTCACTGCAAACATCGCTGCTACAACCCGCTGCTGCAGATACACGCTTTACAACATCAGGAGGATACGTCCCCAGCTGACCCAGAAAGCGACGCAGGTTCTGGTCCAGGCTCTCGTCATCTCACGCCTAGACTACTGCAACTCCCTCCTGGCTGGTCTACCTGCATGTGTCATCCGACCGCTGCAGCTCATCCAGAATGCAGCGGCTCGTCTGGTCTTCAACCTTCCTAAATGTTCCCACCACGCCGCTCCTCCGCTCCCTTCACTGGCTTCCGGTAACTGCTAGAATCCACTTCAAGACAATGGTACTTGCGTACCATGCTGCGAATGGATCTGGCCCTTCCTACATCCAGGACATGGTTAAACTGTACACCCCAGCACGTGCACTCCGCTCTGCATCAACCAAATGGCTCGCTGCACCCTCGCTGCGAAGGGGACCCAAGTTCCCATCAGCAAAAACACGTGGGTTTGCTATCCTGGCTCCAAAATGGTGGAATGAGCTCCCCATTGACATCAGGACAGCAGATAGCTTACACACCTTCCGGCGCAGACTGAAAACTCATCTCTTTCGACTCCACTTCGAGCAATAGAACTATTAACAAAGCACTTATATACTAATAAAGGACTGGCTTATCTATAGCCAGTTGAGTAGCACTTGAAATGTGTTGGCTCTATGAAACCTGATGTACTTATATGATTCTGTTTTCTTCAAGTTTGTATTTTGTTGGTCGAACGCACTTATTGTAAGTCGCTTTGGATAAAAGCGTCAGCTAAATGCAATGTAATGTAATGTAATGAAACTCTCCAATTGGCTCGGCAAAAGTTTGTTGTTGTTTTGTGTCAGTTTTACGTCGCCACTTCCATTCACATTTTTCTTCATTGTTCCACAATGTTTATCATCATGAAATGAATATCTATATATTTTATACTATACTTGCACTTGTTACTGGCCTCAGGCCTAGGGGTACCTGAGCCAGCAGCAGACCTCTGTATATGAAAAACACACGAGGCAGAAATGTTAGCTTGTTTGTAGCTCAACTACAGGATTGAATCTGCTCATTTGGAAACAATCCACAACAAAAGCATTTATCCATGCTCATTTCCATGAGGCAACAACACCAGAGATCAATAAGGCAACAGCATCCACATAACAACGATGACATCATGGTAAAAATACAACAGAAATGTACAATAAAATCGTCACACTCAGAACTCACTGTTATCCTCACACTCAAATTCCAATACAATACACACACTTCAAAGAAACATCCATCCATCCATCCATCTTCTCCCGCTTATCCGTGGTCGGGTCGCGGGGGTAGCAGTTCCAGCAGAGAGCCCCAAACTTTCTTTTCCCTGGTGACATCAACCAGCTCTGACTGGGGGATCCCAAGGCGCTCCCAGGCCAGCGAAGAGATATAATCCCTCCACCTGGTCCTAGGTCTACCCCTTGGTCTCTTCCCAGCTGGACATGCCTGGAACACCTCCCTAGGGAGGCGCCCAGTTGGCATCCTAACTAGGTGCCCGAACCACCTCAACTGGCTCCTTTCGACGCGAAGGAGGAGCGGCTCAACTCCGAGTCCCTCCCTGATGACCGAACTTCTCACCTTATCCCTAAGGGAGACACCAGCCACCCTGCGGAGAAAACCCATCTCGGCCGCTTGTATCCGCGATCTCGTTCTTTCGGTCATGACCCATCCTTCATGACCATAGGTGAGGGTAGGAACGAAAATGGCCCGGTAGACAGAGAGCTTTGCCTTCTGGCTCAGCTCCCTTTTCGTCACAACGGTGCGGTAAAGCGACTGCAGTACCGCTCCCGCTGCTCCGATTCTCCGGCCCATCTCACGCTCCATTGTTCCCTCACTCGAGAACAAGACCCCGAGATACTTGAACTCCTTCACTTGGGGTAAGGACTCATTCCCTACTTGAAGTGGACAGTCCATCGGTTTCCTGCTGAGAACCATGGCCTCAGATTTGGAGGTGCTGATCCTCATCCCAGCCGCTTCACACTCGGTTGCAAACATATACAACTTATATGCATAAACACAATCTACCTCTCATAGTCATTTACATCATACACCAAGCAACACGTGTCTACATAGTACTGTTTAACCTTAGCGTTAGCTCCGCTAGCCGTTAGCCCCGCTAGCCGCTAGCGTCACATTGCTATACATAACTGCCTAAAACAACGATTAGACATATCACACTCAATCACAACACACTCACAACACTTATACCCCTTATACTGGGACACTATGGTGTCATTTGAAGTAGTGATGGCAGTTTGACACTGAAGCTTCGAACGGAGCTTCAACCCTGGACTTCCTATTCCATAGAAGCAGTGCTTCGAAGCTTCCTTCAAATCACGTGACATATGACGTCCGAAGCAGCAACTGCTTCAAATCACATGACATGTGACGTCCGAAGCAGCAACTGCTTCATTTCCTGAATGAATCACTTGACTGGTTCGCGGTCCATTCACGCGATTCAATGCACTGCCTCGTCTCGATTCTGACAGGTGACAGGTTGAAACAGTTTCAAATTTGAGTGCTTCAACACTTTATGACCGCTCTAAACAATGCGCAATGTGTGGGTTGTTGTCGTAGTTTGCGTTGTTGCTGTTGAGTTGTTGTTGGTATTGCATTTGAATTGTAGTATCATTATAGAGCAAGCCAGGAAGAAAGATAGGTCGTTCTGGCTCGGGAAACACTTCGAAATGTGGAGAAGTTGTGAACAAAAAGACAATTATCAGTAATATAAAAACAGTTCAATATTTTAAGGAATAGATAGCCCAGTGGGTAGAGCCGGCGGCCTGAATGCGGTGATGTCCTCCACGCAGCTGGTTCAAAGCCCAGAAAGGATGTATTTTAATCATTGCTTTTCAACTTTAATAACTGATAAAAGGCCCTCTCCTCCCAAAAAAATGTCCAGCACTCTCTAGTCTCTTCTCAATAACCCAATACACACAATTATCAATCTTTAATTGCAAATAGAACATGATATTCAGTCTTAGTGTGTGTGTGCATCGAATATTTTTCAAGGCAAAGATACGTTAAACCCACTGCAGCCTTGCACTTCGCCAGGAGAGGTCGCTGTAACTGAAGCTTCGAGAAATGAACCTATTTCCGACACAATTGTCCAAGTGGTTCGATGCTTCATTCAAAGCTTCATTTTGCCATCACTAATTTGAAGGACTTAGAACCCACCTGTATATGAAAAACACACAAGGCAGAAATGTTAGCTTGTTTGTAGCTCAACTGCAGGATTTAATCTGCAGGTTTCTGCCCTTGCAGGGTTCTAGATCCTCCCGAGTGGTATCGCTCTCTAGTGATCAGTCCGCCACACAGTTGCAATGTAATACTGTTTAAATTCCATTCTAATTCTACTAGATACAACCTTGGAGGATTAAAATATAACGCATGCATTTCAGCATGTCACATTAACTATCGCGGGCCGCCAGAAACATTTCTGAGGGCCGCCATTGGCCCGCGGGCCGCACTTTGAGAACCCCTGGCTTAAACAGATTTAAGAGAGTTGTCTGAATTGAAACAGCAATTAATTGAACCTGGTTCTTCCGGGAGTTAATAGAGGTGAGATCTTGCTGACGTTGGTGGATCTGAGCCAAGCAGTAAACTTACATAGACTCAATAACTTCGGTCAGGTCAATTAGTAGGTCAGAGTAATTTCCCGGAATAAATTATCAGGACCTCACCTTCTCTAAACAGTCTGTACAGTAACTCAAAACTCAATAGAGAGGCGAAGTCCCTCCCTTTCCGGGGGAGCTCAATGGGACCTTATTTCGGAAAAAGTAGGCTTGTTTGAGACGAGCTGCGGCTCGCCTCGAAAGAAGACGAGAATAGCCGATTGCAGCCGGGGGAGGTCTCAAAAAGCTCGTCTGAAGTCGGACAGCTCGGAGTCGGCTTGACTCGGTTTGCAATGGTGGAAATTGCGTTGCCGTTCTTCGTTGCAGATGAAGTGGATGCAATAGAAATCCCACAAATATTATATCACTACAAATGAAAGACTCAAGTGTCTGTTCATTTGAAAACAAATCAATACAAGGGGGGTTGAATCCTACATGGGACAGAACCTGTTTTTGTTTCAACATCCGGTTTCACTATGAGTGGTCGCATTTTCGAGAGCTCCCGCTTTGGCGGTTATTCCTCACGATTTTTTACATATTTCATCCTCCTGACAATATGGATTATGGACTCCTACCTCAACTCATCAATGAGGCAACATCACTTAGAGAAGGAGAGTAATGAAAGCGGGGATAAAATGAACCACAATGACTTTTACCTTCTCAACGGCTGGGAAAGGAAACACCTCGCTTTTGGAAGTGCAAGCATTCATGCATTATTAACTGCAAACCCGACGCGAAAGTACTTACCCCCGTCAGGCAAACTAGACCGAAGAAGTATGATCGTCTTGGTCTTATTGTTAGCAGGAGACATCCATCTGAATCCGGGCCCGGTGCAGACAAGAAGCCAGTCCTGCAGGCTCGAGGAGCTAGCATCACAATTAGCATCAGAACTAGCATCTCTTCCGCTGCAACAACAACTACGCGACGACAACAGAGACCGTGGAGACAGCGGAGACCGAGGAATAAACGGAGACTTCGAGATTCCCCCGGGGACGCCTCGGCAGACAGACACGCATGAGGCAGTGACGAGAGGAAGAGAACCGAGATCCGAGGGAACAAATATCCGCCATGTTGTTAGCCACCCTGCTAGCATATCAACGGCTAAAGCTACAACGGAGCCTCCCTCCCCCCACCACCACCCCACCTCTCCAAACACCACGGCAAGCCGGTTGCTGTAACGGACAAAGACAAATATCTGCAAGCTGACGACATTGTGCATTTAAGCAACAAAAATGGACTACATATTTTTCATCTGAACACTAACAGCCTGAGACACAAACTGGCTGAACTCAGGCAGCTATTCATGAACGGTAAGGCAAGCATATTATGCTTTTCTGAGACCAAATTGGACAATTCCATTACAGATTCAGAGATTGAAATTGAAGATTATCTTGTAGTGAGAAGGGACAGGAACGTGAATGGAGGTGGTGTCTGCATGTACATACATAAAGACACCAATTTCAAAAACCGTACTGACCTGCATCATGAAAATATTGAATCTGTGTGGGTTGAAATTATTTTTGACAATGCTAAATCTGTAATAGTCGGGACAATCTATAGACCACCGGAACAGAGTGACTTTTATGATACATTAGATGGGTGTTTGGCTGATGTGGGGGATGTAGAGACAATTATTATTGGAGACTGGAACACGGATATGCAACGTAAAGACACGTCCGTCTTCAAGTCCTTCGGTAGGATTTGTGATCTGCACGGCTTCAGCCAGCTAATCACCCAACCCACCCGGGTATGTGAAACAACACAAACTACCATTGATCTCATTCTGACCTCTGACAAGTCCAGGATCTCCAGTAAAGGGGTTATAGCATGCGGGTTAAGTGATCATTATATGATATTCTGTACCCGCAAAAAGCTAAAACAAAGGGCCGGCTGTCACAAAACAGTCATATCTAGAGACCTCAAAAACTACTCTAGCGAGGCCTTTAACCTAGAACTGGAGAGCCTGGACTGGTCAGATGAGCTCAGTTGTACACAAGTTGAAGAAACATGGCTTGGTTTCAAAAACAAATTCTCTGCAATACTCAATGATTTGGCCCCCCTAAGAACAACCAGGGTAAAAAATCACGCTGAGCCGTGGATGCACTCCGGCATACTGACCGCCATGAAAACCAGAGACAAAAAATGCTCTGAGTTTCATAAAAGTCAGTCAATGCTTTCCAAAAGCACGAGCAGTGAACTCCAGGCCCACGTGACTGAACTCAAAATTGAAAGAAACAGACTAAGAAATGACGTAAGCTCCATGATCAAAACTGCCAAAAAGAATTTCATCAATGTCAAAACTGAGGAAAACAAAAATAAACCCCGTGAACTTTGGAAATTACTCAATAACCAGCTTGGCTGCAGTAAAAAACTCAAAACGAGATTTTCTAACTTAAACATAAAGACAGATAACAGGCTCATCACAGACAAACTGGATGTGGCCAAGTACTTGAACATTTTTTTCACAAACATAGCCACAACTCTTGTAAATAAATTACCCTCCCACTCAGGGATTTTTGGAGTAGATCACATCATGACCTACTACAAAAACCTAGGGGTACGCAAAGATGATTTCAGTCTAGCAAGGGTAACAAAAGCAGAGGTACTCATTAAACTGAGCGCCCTCCAACCTAACAAGGCCACTGGCCACGACAATATCCCCTCCAAATTCCTCAGAGACACAGCAACCGCCATCTCACCAGTCATAGCTCACATAATTAACCTCTCCATAAAACAGGGAAAAGTACCCAAAGACTTCAAAATTGCAAGAGTAACCCCCCTGCACAAAAAGGGCAGCAAATTGGACCCAGGCAACTACCGCCCTGTTTCTATACTTACCTCCATCTCGAAAGTCATGGAAAAAATAGTATATGAACAGGTCGAAAAGTACCTCGCGGAAAAGAAACTAATCTATGAATTTCAATCTGGCTTTAGAACATCCCACTCCACTGACACATGCCTTCTTTATTTGAGCGACCACATCAAACAAGAGGTGGACGAGGGCAAGTACTGCGGCATGGTGATGCTGGACCTACAAAAGGCTTTCGACACTGTCAATCACCCCATTCTGATTGACAAGCTAAAAGCAATTGGTTTTGTAAAACTATCGGTGAGCTGGATGCAATCCTACCTGGAGGGGAGAGAACAGATGGTGGAGGTAAACGGTACTCTGTCCCCCCCCCTCCCAGTGAGCTGTGGTGTTCCACAAGGAAGCATATTAGGTCCGTTACTGTTCCTAATTTATGTAAATGACATGTCATCAGCATGTGACTGCAACTTGTTCCTGTTCGCGGACGACTCAGCCCTGCTGGTCTCTGACAGGAACAGGTTGCCGGTTGAAAAAACCCTCAGCTCCGAGCTCGGCAGAATCTGCACCTGGCTCGCCGATAATACATTATCATTACACCTGGGTAAAACAGAGTCCATTCTCTTCGGTTCGAAACATAATCTCAGCAAATCCGACGACTTCTCAGTTGCAGTGGGTGACATTATTGTCACAAGTAAGAAGGAAATTACATACCTAGGATCTATTCTTGAGGCAAACCTCTCCTGTGACAAAATGGCATCCAATGTCATAAAAAAAGTCAATCAAAGAACTAGATTCCTATACCGGATCTCCTCTCTGGTAAACAAAAACACCCTGAAAACTCTGGCAGGAGCACTCATTCAAGGGTACTATGACTATGCTTGCACGTCATGGTACCATAGCACCTCCAAGGCGCTAAAAATAAAACTTCAAACATCGCAAAATAAACTGGTCAGACTACTGCTTGACCTTTCATCTAGAATCCACCTCACCTCTGCCCACTTTGACAACCTAGGATGGCTTAGAGTAGACGACAGAGTACAGCTACTTGCAATGGGCCTGGTCTACAAGATCCACTACACCTCTATGGTACCCATGTACATGTCAAAATTCTTCCCAAAGGTCAAGGAATACCATGATCATAACACCAGAGGGAGCTCCACAAATCATGTGAAACCCAGATTTGGCACAAAAAAGGGGGAATACACGTTTCGCAATTATGCCACATCAAGGTGGAACGCTCTTCCCACAACTGTAAAGGAAAGTAAAACTATACTTACCTTCAAAACCTCTCTTAAAGAGCACCTTCGTGGGAGAGCATTGCAAAACTGGCCCCGGTAATGGTACAAATCTCAACCTGTCGTTCAATGGACAGCTTCCCCACCCCCCATCTATGTATACTCGCATTTTAGACTCTGTTACTAACTGTATATCTGTAGACTTGGTATGTCTTAAATGTCCGGTTAGGATGTATTAGAACGAAATCTAAAATGAAAATTGTAAATAAGCAATCTGTATGTAAAAAACCACCTGTATGTAAATTGTAAATAAGCCATCTGTATGTCAAATATGTCTTATATGTCTTAAATGACATGATGAATTGGAAATGGGGGACCCTGATGTAAACAAGACGAAAGTCTTTCTCTGGTCTGCATCCCCTTAACAATTGTATGTTTTGAGCTGTACTGTACTGTACCCAATATACAAGCTGTTAATAAACTTTTCAATCAATCAATCAATCAACCACTTTTCAAAACTACTTCCGTCAGTGGTCTTGACCAATTTGCATTTATAAAGAATGCCCAAATGTGTTTAATCGTTAATGTCAGATATGGACTAAGTAAATACATTTGTTCCTGCTCAAGATTAGATTCAACTGTATTGTTATTGCACAGATTACAGGTACTGAGACAACGAAATGCAGTTTAGCTTCTAACCAGGAGTGCAAAAAGTAGTAAAGTGAAAAGTAATGTACACAATAGACAGAATAAAATATAGAATGAATTGAATGATCAATCAATCAATAGGATACGGCTGTAATAGGCCTAAGGCCTTTTAGTTGCTCATAAATAAATAAGTAAATGAATAAATAGATTCAATTCAATAAATGAATGATGAACAAACAGTGAGGGGTATGAATACACTAGATATACACAGCAGCCTGTGAGCAGTATGAACAGTGTGTATGAATATGCTAAGATATATAAAGTATAAAAACGGTAAGCAGTGTGTAAAGGGTTAAACCAGTTCATTGTTAAAAAAAATAAGTTAAGTTAAAAAAGTGTCACACCCATATTTGTTATTGTTGATATCGTTGATATCGTTATTGTGCATCTGGACCCGGTGACAACATTACCTATTGACGCAGCAACCACTGTAAGTTATATTCTTGTTTAATTAGACTTCTCGGTTTCATTTATTCGACTCTGTATAATTGTTACTGTAGCTTAAACGGCTAAATCGCTTTTGAGAGATTTTAAATCTCAGATCTGCTCAGGCGAAACCTGCTTTACAGCTCTCAGCACTCAAGCCTGCATTATTAACATAGGCAGGGCCAGTCTATTGTCGCCCATCAGCTGTAGATAGTTAACTAATTAACTTCAGCTGTGAGAACTGAGCAATCAGGCGTCCATTTCGGGTAGCTCTTTCCTGGAGCGTCAGCTTCAGCGGCAGACAGGCTAAGACTGACAAAGACATTAGAGTCCTACAGGAGTAAGACTGACAAAGACATTAGAGTCCTACAGGAGTCACGAGGGAGGCAAAGAGGAGGCAAATCCTACTTTGATTGAGCTAAGTATCGTTGGTGTTTTTAATTTTTAATTTTGTTGTTTAGCCCCTCATGCTATAATCATGTGTATTTTCTCCATTCCTGTTCATGTGTCTTCTCGCAATTATCACTGGCCCCGTGTATCTCGTAATCGATATAACCGGCCTGCTCTCGTCTATCCCACGTGCTCCACTGAGATCCAACATCTAGTTTCAGGTGGCCTGTGGAACTGCCAGTCAGCTGTTCCTAAGGCTGACTTCATCTCTGGCTACACCTCCCTGCAGTCTCTGGATTTCCTTGCTCTCACTGAGACCTGGATTACTCCATCCAACACATCCACCCCAGCAGCTCTCTCCACTGCATATTCCTTCTCCCATACACCCAGACCCACTGGCAGAGGAGGTGGCACTGGTCTCCTGCTCTCTCCCAAATGGAGCTTTTCCCTCTTCAAGCTACCTAACTTCACTCCTTCCACCTTTGAATTCCATGCCGTCACAGTAACCCATCCTATACAGTTAACCATTGTTGTTCTCTACCATCCACCAGGCGCCTTGGGGGACTTCTTGGAGGAATTAGATCATCTCCTCTCACACATCCCTGAAACTGGCCCTCCCGCTGTACTTCTCGGAGACTTTAACCTCCAGATGGGGAAGATAGACGAACTAACATCTCTGTTAACCGCCTTTGCTTTCTCACTCTCTCCCTCCCCACCGACTCATAAAGCTGGCAATGTCCTTGATCTCATATTCTCAAGGAACTGCGCTACTTCTAACCTCTCTGTAAACCCGCTCCACACATCCGATCACTTCTTCATTTTATTCTCTCTATCCCTTTCCAAACATAACAAACTAATCTCTTCCCATCCTACACTTGTCCGCCGTAACCTTCGCTCCCTCTCTCCCTCTACCTTTGCCTCGTCGGTGCTCTCAGCCCTCCCTTCCTCTGATTCGTTCCAACTACTGCCTCCAAACTCTGCTGCAGAAACTCTCCTCTCTACTCTCTCATCCACTCTGGACTCGCTCTGTCCTCTGACATCTCGGCAGGCTCGTCAGTCCCCTCCGGCTCCCTGGCTAAATGATGCACTGCATGCTAATAGAACCGTCCTTAGGGCAGCAGAGCGGAAATGGTGGAAATCCAAACACCGTGACGACCTCCTAACCTATCAAGCTCTCCTCTCCTCTTTCTCTGCTTCGATCTCTCAGGCAAAAAGCACTTTCTTTCAAGATAAGATCCAATCTTCCTATTCCAATCCTAAAAAACTATTTTCCATCTTCTCCACCCTCTTGGACCCTCCAAAAGCTCCTCCCCCCTCCTCACTTCTGTCAAGCGACTTTGTTACCCACTTTGAAAAAAAGGTTAATGATATTCGCTCTTCTTTTTCTGACTCACCTTTACTCACCGCTGGGTCACCAGACCCTCCTTCCACCAACACACTTACCTCCTTTTCCCCTCTCTCTCCAAGTGAGGTTCTTACCCTCATTACCTCTGCCCGCCCTACCACCTGTCCTCTGGACCCTATCCCTTCAAACCTCCTTCAGACTATCGCTCCTGATATTCTACCGTTTCTCACCCATTTCATCAACACTTCTCTAACTTCTGGTCACTTTCCAAACAGTCTCAAGGAGGCAAGAGTAAACCCTCTCCTAAAGAAACCCACTCTCAACCCGTCTGATGTTATAAACTACAGGCCTGTCTCTCTCCTCCCGTTCCTGTCTAAATCACTTGAACGCGCTGTCTTTAAACAACTCTCCTGTTATCTCCATCAGAACAACATTCTGGATCCGCACCAGTCTGGTTTCAAGGCAGGTCACTCCACAGAAACTGCTCTCATTGCTGTCACGGAGGAACTGCACACTGCCAAAACTGCATCCCTCTCCTCTGTCATCATCCTGTTGGACCTGAGTAGTTATACACATACCACTTCAATCTCATTAGTATGCATAGAAAGTGACAGGTGGTGTGACAGGTCACACCTCTCCCTACTTATTAAGCCCCGCCCCTCAATAAGCCCCGCCCCTTCCATCGGAAGTCCCGCCCCACTTCCGGTTTTCAAAATAAAATGTAAAAATATTTTTTAAATGATAAAAATAAAAATGCTGCCCCTACCGGTCGCCCCCGCTTCCGGTTTTCAAAATAAAATAACATGACATTTAACAACCATGAGAAAAATAAAATGCTGCCCCTGCCGGTTTTCAAAATAAAATTTGAAAATAATTTGAAAATGATAAAAATAAAAAATGCTGCCCCTACCGGTCGCCCCCGCTTCCGGCAAAATAACATGAAATGTAACAACCAGGAGAAAATAAAATGCTGCCCCTACGGTTTTACAAAATAATAATTTTATAATGAATCACATATGCATAGGATCAATGTCTCTGCCACCTAGTCACTTCCTGTGCGCCTGTATACAGCAGTATTGACTGCAACTTACAAATACTTGCAAATAACATGAAATATACAACCATATATTTTAAAAGTAATGTCTCAGCTCTAAAGAGCAAGGTCCCGCCACCTAACCACTTCCTGTGCCCAGCAGTATTGACTGTAACTTACAAATACTTGCAAATAACAAGAAATATACAACCATATATTTTTAAAAGTACTGTCAATCTCACTAACTCTCTCTCTCTCTGCTATTCTCTGCCGTGAAAAGTTTGGTGAAACAGTCTGAAGACAAGCTAGGACACGTCATAAAACCCCCCGACATCCTCTGCAGGCAAATGGTAGGGCGATGGGGAGGGGGGAACACACACACACACACACACACACACACACACACACACACACACACACACACACACACACACACACACACACACACCACTCACCCCCTCTTCCGTTCAGGATGTTTCTTTTCAAGTTTTTGTGAAACTGCTAAAGAAGTATTTGTTTTGCAAAAGAGGTTATTTTCAAAAGATCTTATTTAGGTTTTAATAGTGATACCTAAGGGTATTCTCTTTCAGTATATGGATTTGTGAACTAATGTGTAATTACTTTTATTAACTATAAGTGCACAGGATCATTCTAAGAAGAGTGAGAGGGCTAATGAGCCAGCACCATACCTCCTCTATGCATTTTCTTGACCTGTATCTGATCATGAAAAACTTGACTCTTTTTAAAAAAGTTATTTTTCATCTATCATTTTCAACCATGCAACAAGAAATCAAATTTAAGAATAAGTAATAGTTTGTCACGATTTTACGGGAAATAGTCAGTGCGCAATGTCACATCTTAAAGACAGCTTGAACTGGATAAATGGTTAGTCTTTTTTCAAAACATACCGTACGTTCTGCATGTTAGTATATTTGGTCAATCGATTAGACCCTACTGCCCTAGACGCATGCCCTCAATAGGGAAGTCACGCTTTGGGAAGAGGTGTTTCATTTCACAGATCCACCTTGATTTGTTGTTGTGAGGGGTGAAGGAAGAGGGACGGGGGAGGAAAATTCAGAGGATGAAAAAGCAGAAAACATAACTTGTTTTTGTAAAACGGTCAGCACGTCAGTTTCAAGAAAGACGTTTGCATACATAAAAAAGTGTATCTTACAGTTCCTTTTGTGAGAGAATTACACACAAATCTGCAGAGTGTCACTAAAAAGTCGTAACACAGGGACTGACATTCTGTATGGGGTTTCACACGGACACAAAGTCTACTTCATTATCTACTTTGTCAGCTTTTATACACAAAAGTGTATCTTTCAGTAACTTTCTCAGAGAATTTAAGCATAAATCTATCAAAGATTATTAACGAAATCTACTTCATTATCTACTTTGTCAGCTTTTATACACAAAAGTGTATCTTTCAGTAACTTTCTCAGAGAATTTAAGCATAAATCTGTCAAATATTCTTAACGAAATCTACTTCATTATCTACTTTTCAGCTTTTATACACAAAAGTGTATCCTTCAGTAACTTTCTCAGAGAATTTAAGCACGACAATAATTAGTAGTTAGACATTTTGGATATCGTGCGTTCTGGCAGTACTATTCCGGTCATTGGGAAACTTTTTGGGACCCATTTAAAAGAGAAATGTTCTCTGTCGTTCTTAATGCAAAAACAAATCATCTCTACTCCCTTTGGGTGAAGTCCAGGAATGTTCTCGGGGGGGAGTGGACACTTGCTGTTACATGGCATAAAGCTTCTGCAGTGTGCCAATAAATGTATAGTTTCCCTAAAGCTCCATACATTTACACATATTGACTAATGACTCAGCACATGAGGGGTAAATACAAAACAAATCTAAATATCACCAATTATTCCAGAATGTGACTAGAATAGAGTCTAGAGAATGGACCCAGGCTTTGTCTTCAGCCATCAACTAAACAGGGGCGTGCTTTTTTTTTTTGAATCACCAGTATGTTACTCACCATTGAAGACAGTGTTGAGGGGGCAAGCAAAGTGTACTCAGCGGCAGATTGCATGGAAGCAGAAAGGCCTGGCTCAGACACCATGTCTCCAAAGGTTGACGGGGAACTTCCAACCAGTTCCATCACCTGTTTAGCTTGAGGGAATTTAAACACCATTAAAAATATGGATTACAGAAAAACAATATATGTAGTAAATCGGGTAATCAATAATAAGGGGAAAATGTGCAAGTCTAACCTGAGTCTGGCATGAGCACTTGATCAATAAGGTGGATGACAATGTCCTTCTTGAGCACCATCTTGATGCCATTGACTGTTAAACTCTCGCCATCACAGCCTTGAAATCAAAGTAACGCTTCTAAAAACATATATTTTAGAAAAGTAATGTTAGTCATGTCAAGTTATCAAGACTGCTGTGTTTCATCGAAACAGTGTACAGAGCAGAAAGGGGAACATTTGTCGCCACATTAACATACCGACTCCTCTATCAGTTTTTGCATACATAAAAAGTGTATCTTACAGTTCCTTTTGTGAGAGAATTACACACAAATCTGCAGAGTGTCACTAAAAAGTTTTACACAGGGACTGACATTCTGTATGAGGGTTTCACACCTGAGCTGCTGGGGGGAGGGCGTTGAAAAGGGGGTGAGTATGTTTTGGCTCTCTGGTGTGTTAAGAGTCACAGTCTTAAAGAAAAATCTGGTCAGAAAAAGTACTTAACTTTCTACCAGTTGTAAATTGTCATACATATAAAAAAAGTAAGAGACTTACTGTTTCCTTTGTGAGAGAATTACACATAAATCTGCAGAGTGTCTGTAAAAAGTCTCAAAATCACAAGCTGCAGACGCCTCAAGGAGAGACTTGAAAAGATCCATGCCGAGTGGGGGGAGAAGAAGAAGACTAATAACCAGCAGTTGACTGAAGCCAGGGACTTTTTTCTTTAAAGTAAAATAAAAATGGGAAACTACTATGCAAAACGCTCTGTATATATTGATCAGAATGTAGTCAATACCCTTTTAATAAGTGTGGTGATGAGGACGATTGAAAACAGAACGAGTAGTGACCCCTGTGTAAACAGAATGGCTGAAGTTTGTAAACTAGAAGACATTTTGGCTATCGTGCGTTCTGGCAGTACTATCCCCGGTCATTGGGAAACGATTGTAAACGAAACATTTAAAGTGGTCCTGGAATCTTCATTTTCCGAAACATTCTGTAACATTATCTCAGAAATGAAACAAACATCAAAAGTGTATCATGTGCTATCAGTGTATGCTCTGTTTGTAGATGTAATGCATCTCTGTGCAGAAAGCAGCATGCACATGAATATTCTGACTGAAGTGAAAAAACTCCATCACGATATCTCCAGTAATATGGGGAACTCTAAGCTGGAGACGGTCCTGCGGATGTTGCAATCAGTATAACTATTTTATTTTTGGGTGTGAAAAAATAAAAAAGTGTTTTTACATTTAAAAACTGTTGTCTTCATTATAGCAAGGGGGAGCGTGTCTGATACATGTGTATTACAGTCCTTCTTTTTGTGTTTTTCAGTGTTTTTCTGTGTGTCTGTACACACAAAGCACAAATCATTTCAAACAAACCCTGAATCAAATTTAGAGAGGACCATTAAGAGTCAGATTCTTAATGAAATCTACGGACACAGAGTACTTCATTATCTACTTTTCAGCTTTTATACACAAAAGTGTATCCTTCAGTAACTTTCTCAGAGAATGTAAGCATAAATCTGCCAAATGTTTCAAAAACAGCCTTGTTTCACTGAAATAGCCTCAAAATCACAAACTGCCATTTAGAGTCAGATGCTTTTACGGAATCTAATAAAACAGAGTACTTTCTACAGATGACTCCTCCCACTCAACGCAATAAGTCCCATCCCACTCAGCAAATCATATAAAACTAAGGACCCCCACTAAGACGACCGTTGAAAGTAGCCATGAATCTGAGAAAAACCAAGTCTGATATAGCCTCCCCTTATTATCACCAGGATAACGGATATGGGCTTAATGACTGGATGTTACAAAGTAAGGGGGAGGATGTCCCCGAAGAAGAGCCTTCCTCTATATCATATCCATGTAAGGTCTTTAGGACAAAAGAGGACCACGATAACATGACATATGAAGAATATCTTTCTTTAAAAGATGGTATTATAGATAACCTTTATAGAAACAGTATATCTCATACCACTCGCCAAGATCGCAAACGACAATTAGCAGAAAAGAAAAGAAAAAGTAAAGAAAAACGAAGAAAAATGAAAAGGAGAAGAAAAATGAAAAGCAAACGCAGAATGCGAATGAAAAGAAAAGGACGGAAAACCAAAAAGACAAAACGAAGGAAGGTGAAAAGAAAAAGGAACAAAGTGAAGAAATGTAATGGTGTTGTTGAGTCATTACCGGATCATAATAATCTTATAGATCATCTACCGCTAACCGACTGCTGCGAATGTGTTGAACAAATACCAAAAGCAATGGCAGAGCTTTGCTTCAATATAATGAGAGAAAAAGCACGATACTGTGGAATTGCCCAAATTGGTGACAGTGCCAGAACATGCATTAAAAGAATGTTGGAGGATTTCTATTCTAGTATCGGTTGTCATTACATCGAAGGATACGCCAAAACGTGTGACGACACAGACAAAGCTTTTGAAGACAATTATATGGTACCTGTCCTTACAGCTAAACAAATCCTACGCCAGGTATTCAACAGACCACAAGAAGCACAAGAAGCCCCAGAAAGGATTACATTCAGAGCTAATAACGGTGAAACCGAAGAAGAAGCAAAGCAGATTATAATCGTTGCGGGTGAAAGGATAGAGAATTTGCATGTGATGTTAATGCATTTATCTGATATAAAAAATGCATTTGTTTACTTCCAAGAGACCCCTAAACATCTACTTGGGCAATGTGAATTGAACGATAAACCGATCACTGTCAATGAAACGCGGAGAGAAGCAGCAGTGCAAATCGTTAAGTCTATTACCTTGTATGCACTACGACATTAACTTGGTAAAATGTAATGTGTTTTTATGAAAGTGTGTTGAATGTTGTGTTTTCAATTAAACAACCATTACAAAATGAAAATGTGTTTTATTTTTTTGCTCTCATATATAGTAATAGTATTGTAAACGAAACATTTATAATAAATCTTCGACAGGCTGCCACACAGCCTACAGTCCGTCACCCCGACCCTCAGTAGGTGCACTAAAGAATGGGCAAAGATTACGGCTTTTTCAGTTTTCTAACCACCATTAGGCGTCTAAAAAGAGTTGGTTTTACTGAGGCACCATTTTTTGCACGTAATGGATGTCCTGTGGTGCTGGTCAGTCAGAGTTGAATAGGCCTGCGTCAGGGGTTCACACCAAAAGCCATAAAGGAGTCTTTTGTCATTGATGAGCGAGGTCATCTCTCTCCTCCACTGGCCAATAAACTTTCACATTCTCCACTTTTTTATGATTTTGTTTAGCTCACGGAACCCAAACAAAAGTGCAAAGAATTGAATTAATCACAGGGAAATGAATAAAGGATTAATTTGCATTGATTTTTGCTCCACCACAAATGGAGTCATTTTTCTTGACCATAAGGACCTGAGATGTGCACCAACCTGGTGACCAAATACAAGAAGCATCTGACCTCTGTGCTGTCCAACAAGGGTTTCTCCACCAAGTACTAAGACATGTTTTGCAAGGGGATCAAATACTTATTTCCTCCACTATATTTGACTCTTCACTTGCTGTAACAAATATGCATTTCCTCTCTGTGGGACGAATAAGGGTATTCTGATAATTCCTCATACATACTCCTTTAAACCATTTTTTAAAAGTTAAGACATTCAATGGTAACCTTGTTAACAGAAGTGGCAATAACAGAGTGATATTGACTTTTAGTGATTTATTTATTATGCACTTTTTTCCTGCAGGTGTGGCTTGAGGAAGGAACACAGCGGCGGAGGAAAATGCCACAATGTCAATGGGGGTACATGAGCCAACCACCTTAGGTATAAAGGCGGGGTTGGGCTTCAGCAACACTCTCGTTTGCCCCGGGGCAAACTGAGTGCACGAAGGATGTACAGGCAATAAGGCTGTAAAACTCCTGAGCTCTGTGAAGTGTTTTCACTTATCTTTTTTATGTCTTGAGTATATTGTATGTTGCATTATTGGAGAAGCTTAGGACCCAGGGTTAGGTTTAGGGCTAGGATTTTCATTGCCTAAACAACGCTGTTGTGCATACATTATGTCAATACAACTTGGTATGTTGAATTGAAACTTGTGTCCAACAGTATAATCAACCAGTGCTGCTATAAGCTGCCATCACGTCTCCCCCTGCCACGGAGCCATTGTGGCATTTTCCTCCGCCGCTGTGTTCCTTCCTCAAGCCACACCTGCAGGAAAAAAAGTGCATAATAAATAAATCACTAAAAGTCAATATCACTCTGTTATTGCCACTTCTGTTAACAAGGTTACCATTGAATGTCTTAACTTTTAAAAAATGGTTTAAATATCAGAATACCTTTATTCGTCCCACAGAGAGGAAATGCATATTTGTTACAGCAAGTGAAGAGTCAAATATAGTGGAGGAAATAAGTATTTGATCCCCTTGCAAAACATGTCTTAGTACTTGGTGGAGAAACCCTTGTTGGACAGCACAGAGGTCAGATGCTTCTTGTATTTGGTCACCAGGTTGGTGCACATCTCAGGTCCTTATGGTCAAGAAAATGACTCCATTTGTGGTGGAGCAAAAATCAATGCAAATTAATCCTTTATTCATTTCCCTGTGATTAATTCAATTCTTTGCACTTTTGTTTGGGGTCCGTGAGCTAAACAAAATCATAAAAAAAGTGGAGAATGTGAAAGTTTATTGGCCAGTGGAGGAGAGAGATGACCTCGCTCATCAATGACAAAAGACTCCTTTATGGCTTTAGTGTGAACCCCTGACGCAGGCCTATTCAACTCTGACTGACCAGCACCACAGGACATCCATTACGTGCAAAAAATGGTGCCTCAGTAAAACCAACTCTTTTTTAGACGCCTAATGGTGGTTAGAAAACTGAAAAAGCCGTAATCTTTGCCCATTCTTTAGTGCACATACTGAGGGTCGGGGTGACGGACTGTAGGCTGTGTGGCAGCCTGTCGAAGATTTATTATAAATGTTTCGTTTACAATACTATTACTATATATGAGAGCAAAAAAATAAAACACATTTTCATTTTGTAATGGTTGTTTAATTGAAAACACAACATTCAACACACTTTCATAAAAACACATTACATTTGACCAAGTTAATGTCGTAGTGCATACAAGGTAATAGACTTAACGATTTGCACTGCTGCTTCTCTCCGCGTTTCATTGACAGTGATCGGTTTATCGTTCAATTCACATTGCCCAAGTAGATGTTTAGGGGTCTCTTGGAAGTAAACAAATGCATTTTTTATATCAGATAAATGCATTAACATCACATGCAAATTCTCTATCCTTTCACCCGCAACGATTATAATCTGCTTTGCTTCTTCTTCGGTTTCACCGTTATTAGCTCTGAATGTAATCCTTTCTGGGGCTTCTTGTGCTTCTTGTGGTCTGTTGAATACCTGGCGTAGGATTTGTTTAGCTGTAAGGACAGGTACCATATAATTGTCTTCAAAAGCTTTGTCTGTGTCGTCACACGTTTTGGCGTATCCTTCGATGTAATGACAACCGACACTAGAATAGAAATCCTCCAACATTCTTTTAATGCATGTTCTGGCACTGTCACCAATTTGGGCAATTCCACAGTATCGTGCTTTTTCTCTCATTATATTGAAGCAAAGCTCTGCCATTGCTTTTGGTATTTGTTCAACACATTCGCAGCAGTCGGTTAGCGGTAGATGATCTATAAGATTATTATGATCCGGTAATGACTCAACAACACCATTACATTTCTTCACTTTGTTCCTTTTTCTTTTCACCTTCCTTCGTTTTGTCTTTTTGGTTTTCCGTCCTTTTCTTTTCATTCGCATTCTGCGTTTGCTTTTCATTTTTCTTCTCCTTTTCATTTTTCTTCGTTTTTCTTTACTTTTTCTTTTCTTTTCTGCTAATTGTCGTTTGCGATCTTGGCGAGTGGTATGAGATATACTGTTTCTATAAAGGTTATCTATAATACCCTCTTTTAAAGAAAGATATTCTTCATATGTCATGTTATCGTGGTCCTCTTTTGTCCTAAAGACCTTACATGGATATGATATAGAGGAGGGCTCTTCTTCGGGAACATCCTCCCCCTTACTTTGTAACATCCAGTCATTAAGCCCATATCCGTTATCCTGGTGATAATAAGGGGAGGCTATATCAGACTTGGTTTTTCTCAGATTCATGCTTTCAACGGTCGTCTTAGTGGGGGTCCTTAGTTTTATATGATTTGCTGAGTGGGATGGGACTTATTGCGTTGAGTGGGAGGAGTCATCTGTAGAAAGTACTCTGTTTTATTAGATTCCGTAAAAGCATCTGACTCTTAATGGCAGTTTGTGATTTTGAGGCTATTTCAGTGAAACAAGGCTGTTTTTGAAACATTTGGCAGATTTATGCTTAAATTCTCTGAGAAAGTTACTGAAGGATACACTTTTGTGTATAAAAGCTGAAAAGTAGATAATGAAGTACTTTGTGTCCGTAGATTTTGTTAAGATTCTGACTCTTAATGGTCCTCTCTAAATTTGATTCAGGGTTTGTTTGAAATGATTTGTGCTTTGTGTGTACAGACACACAGAAAAACACTGAAAAACACAAAAAGAAGGACTGTAATACACATGTATGAGACACGCTCCCCCTTGCTATAATGAAGACAACAGTTTTTAAAATGTAAAAACACTTTTTTATTTTTTCACACCCAAAAATAAAATAGTTATACTGATTGCAACATCCGCAGGACCGTCTCCAGCTTAGAATTCCCCATATTACTGGAGATATCGTGATGGAGTTTTTTCACTTCAGTCAGAATATTCATGTGTATACTGCTTTCTACACAGAGATGCATTACATCTACAAACAGAGCATACACTGATAGCACATGATACACTTTTGATGTTTGTTTCATTTCTGAGATAATGTTACAGAATGTTTCGGAAAATGAAGATTCCAGGACCACTTTAAATGTTTCGTTTACAATCGTTTCCCAATGACCGGGGATAGTACTGCCAGAACGCACGATAGCCAAAATGTCTTCTAGTTTACAAACTTCAGCCATTCTTTTTACACAGGGGTCACTACTCGTTCTGTTTTCAATCGTCCTCATCACCACACTTATTAAAAGGGTATTGACTACATTCTGATCAATATATACAGAGCGTTTTGCATAGTAGTTTCCCATTTTTATTTTACTTTAAAGAAAAAAGTCCCTGGCTTCAGTCAACTGCTGGTTATTAGTCTTCTTCTTCTCCCCCCCACTCGGCATGGATCTTTTCAAGTCTCTCCTTGAGGCGTCTGCAGCTTGTGATTTTGAGACTTTTTACAGACACTCTGCAGATTTATGTGTAATTCTCTTACTTTTTTTATATGTATGACAATTTACAACTGGTAGAAAGTTAAGTACTTTTTCTGACCAGATTTTTCTTTAAGACTGTGACTCTTAACACACCAGAGAGCCAAACATACTCACCCCCTTTTCAACGCCCTCCCCCCAGCAGCTCAGGTGTGAAACCCTCATACAGAATGTCAGTCCCTGTGTAAAACTTTTTAGTGACACTCTGCAGATTTGTGTGTAATTCTCTCACAAAAGGAACTGTAAGATACACTTTTTTATGTATGCAAAAACTGATAGAGGAGTCGGTATGTTAATGTGGCGACAAATGTTCCCCTTTCTGCTCTGTACACTGTTTCGATGAAACACAGCAGTCTTGATAACTTGACATGACTAACATTACTTTTCTAAAATATATGTTTTTAGAAGCGTTACTTTGATTTCAAGGCTGTGATGGCGAGAGTTTAACAGTCAATGGCATCAAGATGGTGCTCAAGAAGGACATTGTCATCCACCTTATTGATCAAGTGCTCATGCCAGACTCAGGTTAGACTTGCACATTTTCCCCTTATTATTGATTACCCGATTTACTACATATATTGTTTTTCTGTAATCCATATTTTTAATGGTGTTTAAATTCCCTCAAGCTAAACAGGTGATGGAACTGGTTGGAAGTTCCCCGTCAACCTTTGGAGACATGGTGTCTGAGCCAGGCCTTTCTGCTTCCATGCAATCTGCCGCTGAGTACACTTTGCTTGCCCCCTCAACACTGTCTTCAATGGTGAGTAACATACTGGTGATTAAAAAAAAAAAAGCACGCCCCTGTTTAGTTGATGGCTGAAGACAAAGCCTGGGTCCATTCTCTAGACTCTATTCTAGTCACATTCTGGAATAATTGGTGATATTTAGATTTGTTTTGTATTTACCCCTCATGTGCTGAGTCATTAGTCAATATGTGTAAATGTATGGAGCTTTAGGGAAACTATACATTTATTGGCACACTGCAGAAGCTTTATGCCATGTAACAGCAAGTGTCCACTCCCCCCCGAGAACATTCCTGGACTTCACCCAAAGGGAGTAGAGATGATTTGTTTTTGCATTAAGAACGACAGAGAACATTTCTCTTTTAAATGGGTCCCAAAAAGTTTCCCAATGACCGGAATAGTACTGCCAGAACGCACGATATCCAAAATGTCTAACTACTAATTATTGTCGTGCTTAAATTCTCTGAGAAAGTTACTGAAGGATACACTTTTGTGTATAAAAGCTGAAAAGTAGATAATGAAGTAGATTTCGTTAAGAATCTTTGACAGATTTATGCTTAAATTCTCTGAGAAAGTTACTGAAAGATACACTTTTGTGTATAAAAGCTGACAAAGTAGATAATGAAGTAGATTTCGTTAAGAATCTTTGATAGATTTATGCTTAAATTCTCTGAGAAAGTTACTGAAAGATACACTTTTGTGTATAAAAGCTGACAAAGTAGATAATGAAGTAGACTTTGTGTCCGTGTGAAACCCCATACAGAATGTCAGTCCCTGTGTTACAACTTTTTAGTGACACTCTGCAGATTTGTGTGTAATTCTCTCACAAAAGGAACTGTAAGATACACTTTTTTATGTATGCAAACGTCTTTCTTGAAACTGACGTGCTGACCGTTTTACAAAAACAAGTTATGTTTTCTGCTTTTTCATCCTCTGAATTTTCCTCCCCCGTCCCTCTTCCTTCACCCCTCACAACAACAAATCAAGGTGGATCTGTGAAATGAAACACTTCTTCCCAAAGCGTGACTTCCCTATTGAGGGCAGTAGGGTCTAATCGATTGACCAAATATACTAACATGCAGAACGTACGGTATGTTTTGAAAAAAGACTAACCATTTATCCAGTTCAAGCTGTCTTTAAGACGTGACATTGCACACTGACTATTTCCCGTAAAATCGTGACAAACTATTACTTATTCTTAAATTTGATCTCTTGTTGCATGGTTGAAAATGATAGATGAAAAATAACTTTTTTAAAAAGAGTCAAGTTTTTCATGATCAGATACAGGTCAAGAAAATGCATAGAGGAGGTATGGTGCTGGCTCATTAGCCCTCTCACTCTTAGAATGATCCTGTGCACTTATAGTTAATAAAAGTAATTACACATTAGTTCACAAATCCATATACTGAAAGAGAATACCCTTAGGTATCACTATTAAAACCTAAATAAGATCTTTTGAAAATAACCTCTTTTGCAAAACAAATACTTCTTTAGCAGTTTCACAAAAACTTGAAAAGAAACATCCTGAACGGAAGAGGGGGTGAGTGGTGTGTGTGTGTGTGTGTGTGTGTGTGTGTGTGTGTGTGTGTGTGTGTGTGTGTGTGTGTGTGTGTGTGTTCCCCCCTCCCCATCGCCCTACCATTTGCCTGCAGAGGATGTCGGGGGGTTTTATGACGTGTCCTAGCTTGTCTTCAGACTGTTTCACCAAACTTTTCACGGCAGAGAATAGCAGAGAGAGAGAGAGTTAGTGAGATTGACAGTACTTTTAAAAATATATGGTTGTATATTTCTTGTTATTTGCAAGTATTTGTAAGTTACAGTCAATACTGCTGTATACAGGGGCACAGGAAGTGGTTAGGTGGCGGGACCTTGCTCTTTAGAGCTGAGACATTACTTTTAAAATATATGGTTGTATATTTCATGTTATATGCAAGTATTTGTAAGTTGCAGTCAATACTGCTGTATACAGGCGCACAGGAAGTGACTAGGTGGCAGGGACATTGATCCTATGCATATGTGATTCATTATAAAATTATTATTTTGTAAAACCGTAGGGGCAGCATTTTATTTTCTCCTGGTTGTTACATTTCATGTTATTTTGCCGGAAGCGGGGGCGACCGGTAGGGGCAGCATTTTTTATTTTTATCATTTTCAAATTATTTTCAAATTTTATTTTGAAAACCGGCAGGGGCAGCATTTTATTTTTCTCATGGTTGTTAAATGTCATGTTATTTTATTTTGAAAACCGGAAGTGGGGGCGACCGGTAGGGGCAGCATTTTTATTTTTATCATTTAAAAAATATTTTTACATTTTTATTTTGAAAACCGGAAGTGGGGCGGGACTTCCGGTGGAAGGGGCAGGGCTTATGGAGGGGCGGGACTTCCGCTGGAGGGCTTATCCGGAAGTGGGCGTGGCTTAATAAGTAGGGAGAGGTGTGACCTGTCACACCACCTGTCACTTTCTATGCATACTAATGAGATTGAAGTGGTATGTGTATAACTACTGACCTGTCTGCTGCATTCGACACGGTGAATCATCAGATCCTCCTTCGCACTCTCCAAAAACTTGGAGTTTCAGGCTCTGCACTTTCCCTCCTCACCTCATACCTGAAAGACCGTACCTACAGGGTGACTTGGAGAGGGTCTGAGTCCGACCCTTGTCAATTAACTACGGGGGTCCCTCAGGGCTCTGTTCTTGGTCCCCTCCTCTTCTCCTTGTACACAAACTCGCTCGGATCAGTCATTAGCCCGCATGGTTTTTTGCTGACATCTCTCAGTGGATGTCTGCTCACCACCTCAAGCTCAACCTTGACAAGACTGAGCTGCTCTTCCTCCCGGGAAAAGATTGTCCAACTCTTGACCTGACAATCAACATCGGCACCTCAGTTGTTTCCCCGACTCAGACTGCAAGGAATCTGGGTGTGATCCTAGATAACAACCTGTCCTTCACTGCAAACATCGCTGCTACAACCCGCTGCT
Organism: Gymnodraco acuticeps; assembly: GCF_902827175.1. Lineage (NCBI taxonomy): Eukaryota > Metazoa > Chordata > Actinopteri > Perciformes > Bathydraconidae > Gymnodraco > Gymnodraco acuticeps. Next base: position 826,059 of record NW_022992187.1, read on the forward strand.
GCAGATACACGCTTTACAACATCAGGAAGATACGTCCCCAGCTGACTCAGAAAGCGACTCAGGTTCTGGTCCAGGCTCTCGTCATCTCACGCCTAGACTACTGCAACTCCCTCCTGGCTGGTCTACCTGCATGTGCCATCCGACCTCTGCAGCTCATCCAGAATGCAGCGGCTCGTCTGGTTTTCAACCTTCCTAAATTCTCCCACACCACTCCGCTCCTCCGCTCCCTTCACTGGCTTCCGGTAACTGCTAGAATCCACTTCAAGACACTGGTACTTGCTTACCGTGCTGCGAATGGATCTGGCCCTTCCTACATCCAGGACATGGTTAAACCGTACACCCCAGCGCGTGCACTACGCTCTGCATCAGCCAAACGACTCGTTGCGCCCTCGCTGCGAGGGGGACCCAAGTTCCCATCGGCGAAAACACGTGGGTTTGCTATCCTGGCTCCAAGATGGTGGAATGAGCTCCCCATTGACATCAGGACGGCAGATAGCTTGCACATCTTCCGGCGCAAACTGAAAACTCATCTCTTTCGACTCCACTTCGAGCGTTAGAACGATTAACGAAGCACTTTTATACTAATAAAGGACTGGATTACCTAAAGCCAGTTGAGTAGCACTTGAAATGTTTGGCTCTATGAAACCTGATATACTTATATGATTCTGTTTTCTTCAAGGTTGTGTCTTCCTGGTCGAATGTACTTATTGTAAGTCGCTTTGGACAAAAGCGTCAGCTAAATGCAATGTAATGTAATGTAATGCTTTAGAAGTCCCTCTGGAGTCGGTGCGCATAATTTTACGTAATGAATCATATATTTTCGATTATAAGGAGTAGAAATATGATTCAGATATCCGCGGAATCGCTGGAAGAGTAGCTTTCCAGCGGTATCTCCTGTGAGACTGTAACCAGGGCACAGCAGCCAATATGGCCGCTCAAAGCAGCTTGACTTTACACTGTGTGGGATTGGTGGATTCGTGTGTCCGTCAAGGAAATCTCGGCCGGCAGCCATCATGGTCTGAAATGACCAATGGACATCGAGAAATCACTAAGGACCTACCCACCAAGTAAACAAAACATAAACCACGTGTCTCCCATCAGTTTATGTCATAGACTGTATATATAAATGGACGTAGGGTCCGTGACGTCACCCATAGGATTCTGCAGAGTTGCCGTGAAGCCCTTAGTAGGCGGAGTCGGCCACTAACGGCTCGACAGTGACGCCAGAGTTCAACTCCCGCCTTCTCCAGCCTGCTCCAAATAAGGGCAAAGAGGCGGAGCCGAGGCGGGACCTGCTGCCACCGAGCTGGAAGTTCCAGAGCTAGCTGAAGCTACCAAGCTAAGCTAACATGCTCCCCATCTGCACGCTGCCGTCGCATTTTACGTTTCTAAGGTAAGCGGACATGAAACTATTCAGCAAAACTATAAATAATAATCTAAGTTATTGAGTTTTTAGCATAATACTTCAGAATCTTAAAACCCCTTAACGTTTGTATGCAATTGTGCTAAATTCAACACTGGAAACAAGCAAATATTAATATGTTTGCATGACATTAGTTATTTATATTTTGATATCACTTAACTATACGTTTAATACATTTAAGTCAAGCTAAGGTACATGTGATGGTAGCTAGTTAGCGCTCTTACCTGTGAGGCCTCCTCCAAACAGCATAATAACCAGACTATCATTAAAACTAAGTACCAGTTATAGATCCTTGACTTTAGACAAACAATTCAAAAGACAAAATGTATTTAAAGACCAATCTTTATTTGAATGTGCCTCTTAACCTGAGATATTAGTTATACAGTAATAGTATTGACAATCTAACAAAACTGAGCAACTCAACAGTCAACTTTATGTTTCTTATTGTCTAAAGCATTTATTATTTTCATTTTCCCAATCTCATATTCAGTGTGGACGGATTGAGACAGCATGGTGTCCAGAGAGCTGCAGAGACTTCAGGGAGAAACCTCCGTGTGATGGACATCCTGTCTGTTGGTTTGGAGAGGACTGAGGGTCTTTCCTCTGCGAGGAGGACCAGGGCTGATGAAGGAGCCCATGCTGGGCAAAGCTGATACCAACTGCACAGGCCTAGTCGGTCACTTTATTTGACTAAATGTGTTTAATACATTTAATAGGTTTACACCTTCTGTCCATATGTGCTTTTTATTTAAAACATTTGATTAACTTTTGGTTCACATTTCAATAAATTGTATTTGTATTTGCACTCCTTTTGTCCATTATTCTTACTGAAAATGTTAGATTACACATTCACATCTGACTGACTGGCAAATAGAAATAATCAGCTGATGGAGTGTAGATGTGGAAATAGCTGCATTCGATCAGCTGACTGTTTTTACAATAAAAGTAGTTTCTTAGTGAATGTCCTGTACTGGTCCTAAAATCTCATAACATCAGCTTTTAATGTTCCTCTTGGATGTTCTTCTTGACCCTCAGAGAAGGAGAAACTGTCGTGTCTTTCAGGCATGTCCTTTCCTAACAAAAATGACAGGAAACATAAAACATATTATTGCAGAACAAGTGTGTTATTTATGAAAGTGGTGTGTTTGTGTGTTTAGGGGCTGTAGATATAATTATTTTGTAATTGTAATGTTTTTTTTTTATTTCAACAATGAGCTACAAAGACAATCAGATTATGAATGAACAGTATGAAGTTCATCAACATTGAAATATATGTTATTATCAAAATAATATTGAACTGTTATCAAAACGTAGTGCAATTGTAGAAGCTTGCTCTGTTGTCTCACTGAAAGAATAACTTTTACCACGTTTTTTACAGACAATATTGAGAGATAAATAGTAGCAGTTCTCACTATGTGTTAAATATCTTTGCCTTCAATACATTAAATTAGAAAGCTGACAAAGTCATATTGCTTGTTAACAATAACATCTAAATGTAACTTTTTGCATGGATAAAACCCTCAACTTAACTGATGTGTAGGTGATCTAGTATTTAGTATTGTTTAATGGAATGTATATCAGTGTATTCAAGTCAATACTTCATTCATTTAAACCAATATCTTTCTTGATTCTTTGTACAGTATGAAAAAAAGAGTCTTTGTACCTGTGCTGAAGTTCCCTGCTGTGAGGAGTCCAGTTCTGTCTCTCACTCTCTGGTCCAGCCTGTCTGCATCACCTGGACACCTTAAACAAACAGATATATATTTATGTAAAGTACCATGTGTACAAACAATATAACTGATTCTCTTCTGTTGAACATGTTGGATTGTGTATTGTCCGAGTCAGGGTCCTTTTTATTTTACTGTAACTTTGGAAGTTGTGTTACCAATGCTTACTGTTTATTTGATACCCATTTGGTAATGCAATTAATAAAAACAACAAGGTTTGGGTTCGTTCTTCAGATGACTGTGACGTTAACGTGTAAGCTCAATAATGAACTCCAGCTCAACCAACCATATTGTAATATCTAACTAATCATCTTGAAATATGACATTAATTGTAATATACACACATCTTATTGTGAGGTTGATTTCACATACACTACTTCAACGTTAGCTTGTCTACATACTTGAGCATAGCCAATTTAAATTAACCTTAGCGATGCATACAGTTCTACCTACATAATAAAATATCTCTCTAAGTTACAAGGATGACCTTATTTTATCAACCTCAAGCAGAAGCCGTTTGTTCTACAGTATTATCCCACTTAACGCTTAACACTTGTCTATTTCGTTCTAACCTTTATATACAGTCTATGATTTTAACTTGTAGGCTACGATTAGCATCGTTAGCACCGATGTAGCTACCACTCGCTTACAACTAAACCAAGCCTTAACATTCATTACGTAGCCGATTAAAATCATTAACACATAAATAAGTACTGGAATTTCACTTACCGCAAAACCACATTCATGCACCGTCTGTTTTAACCGCAGTGCGAGTCACAATAGTCCGATATATAAGCATGAAGAACAAACAACCACGGCCGGCTTCAAGTTGTGTTCCCTGGATGAACTGAGCAGGCAGCGTCCCTGTAGCTTCACGGAGCAGGTAGCAGAGAGACAAGAAGCTAGCAGCAGCAGTCACTTGACAGAGCCGTCACTCAATGTGACCACGCCCTAATTTATGCAAAAACGTTAAGACCTAATATAAATAAAAGGGTCGTGTTAGAAAACAATTCACTCACAGATCCATAATCATGAAGGTTGAACCTAACTATATTCATAATAATATTTATTGCATCCATGAGTAGAAACATGTTTTTTTCTGCTGTAAAGTTGGACATTTTAACATGGGGGTCTATGGAAATTGCTCCTTTCTGCAGTCAGTGCCTATCGGCCAATATATGAACTGCAGTGTGTGGCACTTCCGTATTGGCATCCCGGCTCTTCCCCAGAGTTTGCCGCTTGATTTATGTCTGTGAGGACAGAGAGAGAGACAGAGAAAATGGCTAAACAAAACTTTACAGTTGCCGACTTCGCTAGAGATTTTTTTCGCTAGCAGCAGTGAAGATAGAGCCTCAGAACCTGCAGTCTTCGACTCTTCTGAAGAAGAATAATACAAAGACAACAACATGGATCCATTTGGACATGGGTAAGTGTAAATATTACAGTAATAGTGTACTGGCAATGTGTGGGGAATACCGCGAAAATGAACAATAGGTTTATTGATATATATTTTTTATCGATAGGACCAGCAGACCAGCATCACTACAGCTGCCTCCACCTCCATCTGCGGCTGCCACCAGGTCAAGATACACCTCAGCACAAAGGCTCCACCACAGCCATCACCTTCAACCCAGCCAGCAAGGAGGTCTCGTGGAGGTCTCGTATAGCACTTGTACCCCCCACCTACACAGCAGCCCATGCACCATCACCCCCATCTTCACAGCAGCCAGACCCACTGTCTTGGATGACAGACAAAGACCTTGACACTGTCTTGACATTTATAATGAATAGTTGGTTGAAAGTTCTGATGTTCAATATTGTAAATAGTGAGATTTTCCAGTTTCTTATATTTATATAAATAGTTGGTTGAAAAAAACATATTTATAATAAATTGTTGGTTGAAAAAAAAAGTTGAATGCTCAATTTGTATTTGTACACATCACATGAACCTTGGTATGTAATATGAAGTCATTATTCAGTCCTGATGTATCTCAGTCCCTGCTGTGGTGAAAGTAGAGTGATAAACATCTATTTTACTCAAAAACAATTTATTTTTATTTTAGACATGAATAACACATTTATATACAGTGTAATTCAAATATTTCACTGCTTTTGTGATCCTAGGACTTTGGTAACCAAATCTAAAACACCAAAACAATTCGATCACATGAGTAAATTTGTGTTTTCACAAGAGTTTTGAAGATTTTCCAAAAATCGGATTTCACATTTTAAGCTTTTGAGCTACTTATCTCATCAAACGGTGCTCTAAGGTGAGCAAAATGCATATATAGCAAGACCAGAGATTGTCCTGAACATTTTGATATTTAACACATGGGGTGCCATGTTAGAAGAAATACATTTAAAAGGTGATTTAAGAAAACGTCTAAAAATCGAGAAAATACCCTTAGACTCCAGAGGGTTACATTCATCAATCTGGTGCACTTTGAGAGCAAAATTAACCAGGAGACTGGTTAGTGAGTTTGGTAGTAATAAGCTGTATAATAGTGATTGAATATTATTGTGTTCTCTTTTTTCGGAGTTGCACTTTGCAGACGGTCCCTGAGCACTCGTTTCTTCCCCCGGCTGCGGATACCCTTACGAAAATGAACTATAGTATTACTATAGTTTACTATAAGAGTTGTATAGTATCCTATAGTAAGTTTGTAGAGTTCTATAGTATTTTTCACCAGCTATCGTATTACTATAGTCTTTTCTGTAGTGCCATTTTACTAGCTATAGTAGCCCTATAATATTTCAATCGTAATACTATGTATCTAGATCTTTGTAGTATTCCTATATTATTTTAAATATTATAACTATAGTATAATATATAGTGTTTCTGTAGTTGTTTTTTGAACACACTATCGACCACTCCTATAGTAATATGATATTGTCATAATGAATGCATATTATTACCATAGTGTTTGTAAAAGTATTACACTCCTAGAATTAATGTGTCATTTTTTTTTAACACACTGCTGTGTCAAAGGTAATTCAACACATTCAGTGTCATTTCTGAACTATTTTACACACATGTGTTTACGTAGAAAAATAAAAATGCACATAGTCAACACATTAGTTTTGACTAACACTGGGCTAACATTGGGCACTGTCATTGGGCACTGTCCTGCCCAATCACGGTTGAGTTATTTCAAATGTATCATTTTTCAACTGTCCAACTGTCCATCAAATGTCCCAACTGCCATTTCACCTCTGGCTGCTGTGGAGGATGGATGTCAGCGGAGGAGAGTCTAACTCTAGGTAAGTTACAGAAACAAAACGTTTTTAACAAAGTGAGCAGATATATTGTCATAATGTGAGCAAGCTAGGGGTCTAAATACATATTTTTAAACTTAAATAAATATGTTTTGCCAATGTTGAACAGCTAACTATTGTTTGAGTTTAGCTGCCTGGATGACAATTATATTCCTTTAAGCCGTTCTTCTTTTTTATTATATTTATTTTATCTTCACTTAATGTAGCTTACACTCTTTTCTGTGACCATCATTCTTCAATCGGCATTATATTGATAGCATTAGCAGCTATATGTTTAATGCTATCTAGCTACTTTGGCTAGGTTTCATTGTTCGGCCAGATGTGGCGGGAAAGTGCGAGTGAGAAGACCGACAGAGGCTGCGTTGATATACAGTCTCTTACAGTGCAAATACGTAACTTACTCGCACTAAAGTTATTAGTAGTACGTGTACACTACAGTTTACCTGTTTCCGACTAAAACATCAGCCACTACTCTATACTTGCAAATATTATATTGTGTAGAAGGGAGATTTAATATCTGCCTCTTGTCGCTAAGGCAATTTGTGTATGTGAGATGCAGCGTCACGCATCTCACATACATAACGTGCCGTTAGGCCTTCCCTTCCGATTATTTGATTGGTCGGAAGGGAAGGGCCGGCGGGCTTTCCTTCCGACCAATCAAATCGTTGGGAGGGAAGGCCGGCGGGCTTTCCTTGACATGTCCCTGACACAGCGGACTGCGGGTGTAGTATAGAGTGAGTGTAGCGTGCAATACTGTGTTTCACCACACATTAATTTAGAGGGGCACTGTTTCAGTCTTTGTAAAATACCCACTGACAACAGTGGAGAGATGTTTTTTAATACAAATAAAAAATATGAAGAAATACCCAGCCTCCAGGAGAAAACGCCACTGGAGGCTGAGCAGAATATCCCCTGTGCTTCTCTAGAAGTTGTCTTTATGGGTGAAGTGAATGGGTGAATTAACTTAAAATTACCATACTGCTTATCATTTATATAAGGTGTGTATTAATGGGTTTAACTAGAAGATGATAGATGATGGCATTTAATTTAATCTGGCATAATATGATTAGTCAACATCAGGATGAATTTATCTTTTTCTTATAATTACAGGAAGCGGGAATGAGCTGCAGGAATCTGTTAAAGTCCTAGCAAAAAGGAAATTAAAAGAAGAATCTACAGTGTCCAAAGCACAAACCATCTCCTGGAAGTAACACGTGAATTTGGATTTGTCCTGGATAGGATTTTAAAATACAACACAGACTTCAAAGAGTTTATAGATGTTGATAGAAGTGAGAACATCAGTAACTTTGACAGATTCCAAGTGCACTTTTCTGAAGCACCGGATCTTCAGCCTGTCCTAAGAGAAGTCCGTCAAACTCAGGTATACATGTATCATGCTTGTTAAATTGTGTTTCAAAAAATCACACAGGCCAGAACTTTACTTTGTGCTGTGCTTGCTCTTATTGTTTTGTTCAGCCAAGAACCAGTTCTTCTGAATGGCCTAACTGATCTACTTAAGAAGAAAATTCCAGAAGTATTTGATGAACTGCAAACTAATGCCATTCTTACCGAGAAGACCAGCCTCAAACTTGTCAAAGTTTGCATCTCTGACTTGGTGGAGAGGCATGGGTTGTAAGTATATGAATGTGAAATGTGTTTATATATAGGGGTTGGGACACTTTTTCCCTTAATTTCATTGCCCAACCATTTCTGTTTCGGGCCTGAAATTGTTCTTGTACATTTTTTACATTTAAGTTATTCGTATTCATATTCTGTGAACAATGTATTTTATTTTGTTAATAAAGTCCCTATCTTTCAAATTGAAACTGCTCTGCTTGCTAACTTGTATTTGTTGATACCATACTTACTATAGGGATGAATACATCATTATTAAAGCTAATTAACTATAGATTCACTATAAGATCACCATAGCCAACTCTAGGCTATAGTATTACTTTAGTAATTTTCTGTAGTAAGTTCCAAAAAACCATAGAAATAATATATAAAGCACTATAGTGATACTACATAAAACTCAATAGTATAGCTATAGTAATTTCCTATAGTGGCCGGAAAACCATAGAAATACTACAGGAAACACTATAGTATAACTGTAACTTCACTATAAGATCACCATAGCCAACTCTATAGTATTACTAAAGTAATTCTCTATAGTGTGTCCCAAAACACCATAGAAATACTATAGCAGTTTTTTGTGGTATTTCTATAGTAATTCTCAATAGTAATACTATAGTGTTTTTTCGTAAGGGTAGAGACCAATGTAATGTGTCCAGCTCGGTGGACGGCGCGTATTGGCTTTTTTTTTATCAAAATGTGATTGTAGTTCGTTGTCAACCTTACCACGGTACTTAGGAGACGTCATTTGTGTCAGAATAACGTTTTGTTCATGAGTTATTGATCCGTGAAATCAGAATCTCCCAATATCGTTCCAACTTTACTGAACTAAGCCAGAAGACCGTCTCATTTCGTAGACCGCTCGGTTTGCTGTTCCTTCACTTTATTTTTATATTTATAGATTTATTTTGGACGAAAACTTAGCGTGAGGAAAGGCATGTGTGGCGTGAGTGCGTGAGATATGGGTTAATTGCGTGATTCTCACGCTCAATGCGTGAGGGTTGGCAGCCCTTCAAATATAAAACAAATATTCAGAAACTGTAATGAACAATGACTATTATTTATTTCAAGAACTTTTATTTACAGAAACTCAACATTTCTAATCTGGGTGACACAAATATGCACGATTCTTTTGGGCTCCCCCTATTTATCTCAAAGTCGGCTGTCAGGGGCAACACACTCTCACTCCATAATCGTCCAGGAGCGACGTTTGGTCAGTGTCCGTGGCGTGCAGTTGTGACGCTCCTAGGCTCCTTCAGCTTCATAAAGGGACGCAAATAGCTTTCAACTGATTGCAATGTATTCCTATCTGCGGCGGGATTTGACGCTCATGGAAGCACGGCATTCGTTTGTGTCGGCTGCCCTTAAAGGCAATGTGAGCATCCATTCTCATTGGATAACGGAGAATTGTACACCCGGAAGTAAGTATTCCCCTTACTGTCGATTGATTTTACAGTGATATCTGCACTAGTCATCGACTAAAAAACACCAGATTATCCTTGTTAATTACACAACATTGATTGGTTTAAATTGTGTGAAATTATTTTCTATTTTTCCCCTTCGATTTGGAGAAACTAATATTTTTTCGGAGTAAAGGATGGCAGAAGACACTACACTATCCAGAATCCCCAGCTATCGTTTAGGACTACACCATGTGCTCTGTTTGACAAACCCCGTTTTTTTTCACCATTCATTCCAATGGCTGGCGTCTATGTCACGTGATCTTGAAATGTCTCCCTGCAGAAAAAAAAACATGGCCGAACTTCGTTTTATTCTCGGTGGAAAATGCCTATTTTAAAGTTAGTTTGGCCATTAAAATGCGTTTTGATGTCATTTGATGCGAGAAATATGAGTTGTTATTTCAGATTATGTGTGCAGTGGATGTACATGATCTTTAGTTTGCTAGTTATTACGAAGAGTACTTCAGGACATTGCGTCCATAGAACGTTTTCATTGTTACCAAGGTGGTTGCTAGGGACGCTGCTATCGATATTATTTCTGTTATGTTGTGTAACTGTTTAATGGTGTTATCTTTATTGCTACCCCCTTCCCCGTCAATGTATAGTGTTGGTCCACAGCGCAAACATATTAGTTTAACAAAATCCGCATCTAAAGATACGTTATTTTCCCCTGTGCAATTCCAGTCTCACATCTCACAGCACATCGTCATTAACAAATACCGGAAACAGACCGAAAACATTTAAAAAAATAATAATAATACTTTATTCCGAGTGTGCTTGCTTTTGTCTTTGAAATTCATCACATAACGGCATTGTAATACATGGTTCGGCTGCATTACATATTACATATCTGCCGTAGTTCTCTATTTATAGAGCCCTGATGAGAAGACTTCTAGACAAACATGAGGAACTGCCGCCAACACTGAAAACGTGACGTGGATCATAAATATATCAGCCATTAAACAACATCTTACATTTCTTTTCACACAATACGTCTCCTTGCAGTATCAATTTTAATTCGGCTGACTTTTATATTTGATTCAATTGGTAGATAGGCTGTATTTACACCATAAAGGTGCACAGCTGATAGAAGGGACACCTAGTGGTTAAAGCATGTTATTGCATTTCATTATTTTTATTATTAGATATTAATAGGATCCCTATAAAGTCTATTCATTACTCGTTATTCTCTACTAATAGTTAATTAAAGACTGTATATAATGACTATTTTGCACATCCCTTTCAAGATTTCAAGATTTTCTAAGGTTTATTGACATATGCTATACACAAACGGTGTAGTTATGCATTGAATGAAAAACTTGGGTCGCAGGTTCCTCAATAGTGCATTACAAGACATCTATCAATATTTGTGCATACCTCCAGCAATGTTAACTATGTTGAAGCACTTATTTTAACTGATATTATACATATGTATTATACTCTTATAAGATGTATGTAGATATTTCATCTCCGGCCTTGTCAGATATTGAACAATCAATAAATAAAGAACACAGAATTGTTAAATATAAAACACAGAATTTGTGTGATTATACTAAATGATGTAAATAAACACCACTGCATATTTACAACTGTTACACATGCTGATGTAACGCAAATGTTTCCAACTTGGGATCAATATCTTATCTTAAGCTGATCGATGGCTACTGCCATATTTGCAAAATGTGCCTCTGAACCTTGACAAGTGCATGTTTCAGGCTTATCAATTAATGTAATGTAATGTAATGTTATCAATTAACAACAGGGGTCACACACATAAGACCAGCTGTTAAATAAAGCTCTTCTGACCTTAGCTGGCATGTGGGTATATATATTAATGCTGCCCATTATGGGCACAAGCAATTTTCACCCATTTATTAATTATATGTTTTAACTGTGAGTGTTTCCTATCCCCTAAACCTCCAGGGATGTACACAGTTTAATACTGGCAACTTCTTATTATGGGAAATGTAAACGTCTTTAATTTAAGATGTAACTACATTACATTACATTACATTGCATTTAGCTAACGCTTTTATCCAAAGCAACTTACAATAAGTGCGTTCGTCCAACAAAATACAACTTGAAGAAAACAGAATCATAAAAGTACATCAGGTTTCATAGAGCAAAAACATTTCAAGTGCTACTCAACTGGCTTTAGAAAATCCAGTCCTTTATTAGTATAAAAGTGCTTCGTTAATAGTTCTATCGCTCGAAGTGGAGTCGAAAGAGATGAGTTTTCAGTTTGCGCCGGAAGATGTGCAAGCTATCTGCCGTCCTGATGTCAATGGGGAGCTCATTCCACCATCCTGGAGCCAGGACAGCAAACCCACGTGTTTTCGCCGTTGGGAACTTGGGTCCCCCTCGCAGCGAGGGCGCAGCGAGTCGTTTGGCTGATGCAGAGCGTAGTGCACGCGCTGGGGTGTACGGTTTAACCATGTCCTGGATGTACGAAGAGCCAGATCCATTCGCAGCATGGTAAGCAAGTACCAGTGTCTTGAAGTGGATTCTAGTAGTTACCGGAAGCCAGTGAAGCGAGCGTAGGAGCAGAGTAGTGTGGGAAAATTTAGGAAGGTTGAAGACCAGACGAGCTGCTGCATTCTGGATGAGCTGCAGAGGTCGGATGGCAAATGCAGGTAGACCAGCCAGGAGGGAGTTGCAGTAGTCTAGGCGTGAGATGACGAGAGCCTGAACCAGAACCTGAGTCGCTTTCTGTGTCAGCTGGGGACGTATCTTCCTGATGTTGTAAAGCGTGTATCTGCAGCAACGGGTTGTAGCAGCGATGTTTGCAGTGAAGGACAGGTTGTTGTCTAGGGTCACACCCAGATTCCTTGCAGTCTGAGTCGGGGAAACAACTGAGGTGCCGATGTTGATTGTTAGGTCAAGAGTGGGACAATCTTTTCCCGGAAGGAAAAGCAGCTCAGTCTTGTCAAGGTTGAGTTTGAGGTGATGAGCAGACATCCACTGAGAGATGTCAGCTAGACAAGCAGAGATGCGTGCGACGACCTGGGTCTCTGAGCGGGGAAAGGACAGAATTAATTGGGTGTCATCAGCGTAGCAGTGGTAAGAAAAACCATGCGGGCTAATGACTGATCCGAGCGAGTTTGTGTACAGGGAGAAGAGGAGGGGACCAAGAACAGAGCCCTGAGGGACCCCTGTAGTTAATTGACAAGGGTCGGACTCAGACCCTCTCCAAGTCACCCTGTAGGTACGGTCTTTCAGGTATGAGGTGAGGAGGGAAAGTGCAGAGCCTGAAACTCCAAGTTTTTGGAGAGTGCGAAGGAGGATCTGATGATTCACCGTGTCGAATGCAGCAGACAGGTCCAACAGGATGATGACAGAGGAGAGGGATGCAGTTTTGGCAGTGTGCAGTTCCTCCGTGACAGCAATGAGAGCAGTTTCTGTGGAGTGACCTGCCTTGAAACCAGACTGGTGCGGATCCAGAAGGTTGTTCTGATTGAGATAACAGGAGAGTTGTTTAAAGACAGCGCGTTCAAGTGATTTAGACAGGAACGGGAGGAGAGAGACAGGCCTGTAGTTTATAACATCAGACGGGTTGAGAGTGGGTTTCTTTAGGAGAGGGTTTACTCTTGCCTCCTTGAGACTGTTTGGAAAGTGACCAGAAGTTAGAGAAGTGTTGATGAAATGGGTGAAAAACGGTAGAATATCAGGAGCGTTAGTCTGAAGGAGGTTTGAAGGGATAGGGTCCAGAGGACAGGTGGTAGGGCGGGCAGAGGTAATGAGGGTAAGAACCTCACTTGGAGAGAGAGGGGAAAAGGAGGTAAGTGTGTTGGTGGAAGGAGGGTCTGGTGACCCAGCGGTGAGTAAAGGTGAGTCAGAAAAAGAAGAGCGAATATCATCAACCTTTTTTTCAAAGTGGGTAACAAAGTCGCTTGACAGAAGTGAGGAGGGGGGAGGAGCTTTTGGAGGGTCCAAGAGGGTGGAGAAGATGGAAAATAGTTTTTTAGGATTGGAATAGGAAGATTGGATCTTATCTTGAAAGAAAGTGCTTTTTGCCTGAGAGATCGAAGCAGAGAAAGAGGAGAGGAGAGCTTGATAGGTTAGGAGGTCGTCACGGTGTTTGGATTTCCACCATTTCCGCTCTGCTGCCCTAAGGACGGTTCTATTAGCACGCAGTGCATCATTTAGCCAGGGAGCAGGAGGGGACTGACGAGCCTGCCGAGATGTGAGAGGACAGAGCGAGTCCAGAGTGGATGAGAGAGTAGAGAGGAGAGTTTCTGCAGCAGAGTTTGGAGGCAGGAGTTGGAACGAGTCAGAGGAAGGGAGGGCTGAGAGCACCGACGAGGCAAAGGTAGAGGGGGAGAGGGAGCGAAGGTTACGGCGGACAAGTGCAGGATGAGAAGAGATTAGTTTGTTATGTTTGGAAAGGGATAGAGAGAATGAAATGAAGAAGTGATCGGATGTGTGGAGCGGGTTTACAGAGAGGTTAGAAGTAGCGCAGTTCCTTGAGAATATGAGATCAAGGACATTGCCAGCTTTATGAGTCGGTGGGAACGGAGAGAGTGAGAAAGCAAAGGCGGTTAACAGAGATGTTAGTTCGTCTATCTTCCCCATCTGGAGGTTGAAGTCTCCGAGAAGTACAGCGGGAGGGCCAGTTTCAGGGATGTGTGAGAGGAGATTATCTAATTCCTCCAAGAAGTCCCCCAAGGCGCCTGGTGGACGGTAGAGAACAACAATGGTTAGCTGTATAGGATGGGTTACTGTGACGGCATGGAATTCAAAGGTGGAAGGAGTGAAGTTAGCTAGCTTGAAGAGGGAAAAGCTCCATTTGGGAGAGAGCAGGAGACCAGTGCCACCTCCTCTGCCAGTTGGTCTGGGTGTATGGGAGAAGGAATATGCTGTGGAGAGAGCTGCTGGGGTGGATGTGTTGGATGGAGTAATCCAGGTCTCAGTGAGAGCAAGGAAATCCAGAGACTGCAGGGAGGCGTAGCCAGAGATGAAGTCAGCCTTAGGAACAGCTGACTGGCAGTTCCACAGGCCACCTGCAATTAGATGTTGGATCTCAGTGGAGCACGTGGGATAGATGAGAGCAGGCCGGTTATATCGATTACGAGATATACGGGGCCAGTGATAATTGCGAGAAGACACATGAACAGGAATGGAGAAAATACACAGGATTATAGCATGAGGGGCTAAACAACCAAATAAAAATGAAACGAAATAACCAGCGATACTTAGCTCAATCAAAGTAGGATTTGCCTCCTCTTTGCCTCCCTCGTGACTCCCACAGGACTCTAATGTCTTTGCCAGTCTTACTCCCACAGGACTCTAATGTCTTTGCCAGTCTTATTCCCACAGGACTCTAATGTCTTTGTCAGTCTTAGCCTGTCTGACGCTGAAGCTGACGCTCCAGGAAAGTGCTACCTAAAATGGACACCTGATTGCTGAGTTCTCACAGCTGTGGGGCAACGTCCTTTTAATTAGTTAACTCTCTGCAGCTGGTGGCCCTCAAAAGGAAATCTAGACTGGCTTCGTCCTGATGTGTTATTGTCTTTTAAGTCAATTACATTAAACCCTAAGTTATAAAGTTCTGAGTTTAACCCTTAATACAGTTACACCTACTCAATAAAGCTCTTAGTATTCTACAAATGTTTAAATCAAAGTTAACCCTAGTAGTGAGTTAGATCACTTTTAAGGTTTCAGTCAAATGACTTTTCCCAAGTTTCTGTCTGACAGATGCTGTAGCGCTTTTGAGTTTTTAAAAACACAATTCCAGTCAGATCAACTACAGAGCATTGATACAGAGTACACACACTGAAACAGAGAAGTCTACAAACACAGTGTTACTCACACAATTCTAGAAGTCTCCAGTAGCTTTCTTGTCAAAAACTAGTTGCACACTGGGGAACTACAACTCCCAGTAGAGACGTGCCATAGATAGAGAACATGTTGCGAAACACAATAGCCAGCATGTGTAGTTCTGGGGACGGGGACGGGGGGACGCGGTGGACCCATTCAAATCCAGTTTTGGACAGTCTGCCGTGGTTCCATCCCATTTCAAGAGCTGTTCGACGCTCGGCGTAACGCTCGGAGCACACTCTCAATCCCAGAGCTTGAGGACTATCACGGGGTTTGTCAAGCGAAGCGGAGAGAATACTTACTTCCCGGCAGCGACGTGCAGTCAGGGGAGGCAGGGGAGGCAGAGCCTCACCTGTCATACTCATAGACTGGCCATACTCCAATGTAACGGAAAAACAACTAAAGAAAAACTAAATAGTAATAATAATAAAATGTCTCCACTGATCTGTGTTGTAAATGTGATTTATGTATGATTCCAATCGCTTTTTATAGTCAAAATCAGCAAATTTGCCGAGCTCCGCTACAACTACATGGGAGCGATGAGGAGTGAGGCAGGGACGAGCTCTGCCTCACGTAAGCCCACAGTAACTTGCTGGAGCGCGGGCACTAATTTAGCGCGGGCACTTATTTTGTGAGCGCGCTCAAGCCAGTTACTGTGTGGTAAGGTGAGGCACAGATGAGCTCTGCCTCACCTCAAAATGCGTCACCTCACAGAAACTGTCTGGAAAGCGGGCCCTAAGCGCATGCCTGCACTATCTCACTGTAGGTCACCAATGTAATGTTTGTAGATCCCTTTATTACATTTATCCTCGCCATCCATAGTCTCTAAATAACTTATTTCACGTATATGATATTTAGGCTCGCCGTACAACGGCAATGAAAAAAGCACCAGGGGAGGCAGCCATAACCCCTGCCGCACTGAAGGGGGCGCACGTGAGCCCACAGGTCCTTGTTGCTACTGTTATTCTACGCAGAGACGGTAGACCAGACGCAAACAACAAACTAGACTTTTGAAACTAGAGGAAGATAAGGAGGACTTTTACAAAAAAGTTATGGAGATTGTTGTCCAGAAGGATAGCATGGACTTCATCTTCAAGTCAAGGTAAGACCACATTGGTAATGAAAATTGGTTCTTACTAAGAAAGAACAATCCAATATTTAGATTGTGGGTATCCTTTTGTTGAACGGTCTGTTTAAAATGAATCGAAACATCAGACCAAAAAAGCTTTTGAAAATAACAGAATATTTCGATTAAGGTCAGAATATAATATTTGTAAATCTGACTCTGAAAGAGTCACGGCCCCTACACACGGCGGCGTGTGTTGCCGCTTCAACGCTTCTGCCCATTCACTTTGAATGGGGTGACGTCACGATTCGCCGAACTGCATTGTGGGAGCAAAGCGTAGCTTCTCTCGCGGTGCTCGCTGCAAAAGTAGAGCAATGTTCTACTTTTGCCGCCTCGACGGAGGCGTCAGCCAATCAAATCCTGCGTATGCAAATCTGACATTCCAAGCGCTAGCCAATCAAACCGCGTGTATGTTGGGAGAGCCAGACAGCAGTTATTTCCCATATGTTAAAAAATGGAGGAGAAAATTATCGTGGCGGTACTATATGACCAGTCCCTCTTTACATACAGGGATACAAACCGGAGGAGCCAGGCATAGGGGGAGGTGGCAGAGACAGTGGGTGAAACTGGTAGGTGTTCGCCTGTTTGGGGAGTTTATATCCAGTGTACTTCGTTTGAATGGACAGCTAGCAAGCATAGACAGTATATTTAGCCAGCATGGATATAGCATGAATGCTTTGCTTTGTATGTCCGGGGCAGGACATTCATGTGATTGGTTGTTGGTCGCGTTGTTCGTAAAAAATCCCCAGGCTTCAGACATGCCCACCGCCAAGCGGTAACGCACGCCGCCGTGTGTAGGGGCTGTCAGTGCCTCACCAGCCATGAACCTCACCGCACGTCACTGCTTCCCGGTGTAATATTCTCTAAAGCAAATGAGCTGCTCCGACCCTCGGTCCTGACGGACTCCAACTTGTGTTTATTAATCAAACAAATAAATAAATAAACACAAGGATAATAATGTGTTATTGTTGAGTAAATGGAGAATTGCACAGGGGAAAATAACGTAGGCTATCTATGCCACAATTTTAGATGCAGATTTTGTTAAACTAATACATTTGCGCTGTGGACCAACACTATACATTGACGGGGAAGGGGGTAGCAATAAAGATAACACCATTAAACAGTTACACAACATAACAGAAATAATATCGATAGCAGCATCCCTAGCAACAAGTAACAAGTAGTTAATAATAATAAAAGACATTAAGAAAAAGGCATTTTAAACAGTCATTAAAAAGCAACACAATCTACCTGCATTGCATTACTCTAAACGTGTAATAACGTGCTTTAACCAGTAGGTGGTTTGGGTTAAAAAGCTGTCAAGTTTACAGTGTTAACAAAATAAAATATACTGCTGTTTTTGGTTTAGTTTACGACGGATATATTTATTGTTTTTGATATTTGTAACCCAAAAGCGATGGAAAAACCCCACAGCAACACAGAAAAGATGGTCTTAACATGACCCAGCGGTCTAGTAGTTAATAAAAAACAATAATATCAGAGCAAAAATATTACTACTAACTGTATTGTGAAATTCAAACTGAACGGTAAAAGAATAGTTTCCGGTCTATTCTGAGCCCGATCTCTGTAGATAAATAAAAATAAAGAACTACGACAGATGTGTATATATTTAATGCAGCCGAACCATTTATTACAATGCATTTATGTGATGGCTTTCAAAGAGTAAAGCAAGCACTGCTGAATAAAGTATGATTTGATCTTTTACGAAACGTTTTTTTTCATATAGAGAGGCGAAGTCCCTCCCCTTCCGAAAGCCTCCATGGGACCCCGGAAGCGGAAAATTATACATTGAAGTCAATGGAGAGAGAAAGGTTATCTTTTGATCCCGTTTGAATTGTGCCACGAATGACACATATGATGTTTGTCAATTTAAAAGAACATTTTGCAAGTCAAAAAAATAAAAATGTGTCGTAAAACTGTGAAGTTACACATTTTTTCGTGTGAAACCGCTCAGTGAACTACAGGTCTCTCGTCTCGCACAATACGCGTCACCAACATAAAGATGGCCGTCACGCAGCGACGTGCAGTCATGGGAGGCAGAGCCTCACCTGTCATACTCCAATGTAACGGAAAAACAACTAAAGAAAAACTAAATAGTAATAATAATAAAATGTCTCCACTGATCTGTGTTGTAACTTGTAAATGTGATTTATGTATGATTCCAATCGCTTTTTATAGTCAAAATCAGCAAATTTGCAGAGCTCCTCCGTTACAACTACGGGTAGCGTGAGGCAGGGACGAGCTCTGCCTCACGTAAGCCCACAGTAACTGGCTGGAGCGCGGGCACTAATTTAACGCGGGCACTTATTTTGTGAGCGCGCTCAAGCCAGTTACTGTGTGGTGAGGTGAGGCACAGATGAGATCTGCCTCACCTCAGAATGCGTCACCCCACAGAAACTGGCTGGAAAGCGGGCCCTAAGCGCATGCCTGCACCATCTCACTGAATGTCACCAATGTTTGTAGATCCCTTTATTACATTTATCCTCGCCATCCATAGTCTCTAAATAACTTATTTCACGTATATGATATTTAGGCCCGCTGGTCTCATCATACAACGGCAATGAAAAAAGCACCAGGGGAGACATAACCTCTGCCGCACTGAAGGGGGCGCAAGTGAGCCCACAGGTTCTTGTTGCTACTGTTATTCTACGCAGGGACGGGGTAGACCATGGCGGTAGACGCGACGCAAACAACAAACTAGACTTTTGAAACTAGAGGAAGATAAGGAGGACTTTTACAAAAAAGTAATAGAGATTGTTGTCCAGAAGGAAAGCATGGACTTCATCTTCAAGTCAAGGTAAGACCCCAATTGTAATGAAAATGGGATCTTACTAAGAAACAACAATCCAATATTTAGATTGTGGGTATCCTTTTGTTGAACGGTCTGTTTAAAAGGAATCGAAGCATCAGACTAAAAAAGCTTTTGAAAATAACCGAATATGTCGATTATGGTCAAAATATGATATTTGTAAATCTGACCCTGAAAGAGTCAGTGCCTCACCAGCCATGAACCTCACCGCACGTCACTGCCGTCACGTTAGCACATTTCACCACATTCTTTCAGAATGAGAATACAAGTATTTTACGAGGTGAAAATCACTACAAGTCTGGGCACGTTGAGAGCTGTACCTATATGAAAGGGGAGTTAGTCGGTTCTGTAAGAGCCAGCATGCGGGACCGGCTTTACAAGGTTTCGGTGAGTAATATGAGTGCAATGTGTAACGTTAATGTCAGCTAGCTAACATTAGCTAACAAGGTACACTAACGTGTTTTGTTTTAGCAACTAGTTTTCTCGTTAAGAACTTCGTGGTCTCTGTGTATGCTGTGGATAACATTAGTGTTCACAAGAACAAGGTACACTCCCGTGTTTTGTTTTAGTTGCTCTTCAGATTGAAAAGGCCAGTTTTATATCGACTATACTGTATGTGTGATCTCCTTTGTGTCATTTGAGTTTATTTGCTGTGTGTAGATTCAAGGATTTTGGTTATCTTGTCAATTTGTTTGGTTATCTAGGCACAGCTGTGTGTGACTCCCTCTGGTACACTGGTATGTGTGTTCCTAATGTAGAGAGCATGGCCGTATCTACCATTGAGGTCACCGAGGTCCGGACCTCGGTAATATTTTCCGAGCTGTGTATAACAAAACTTGTGAAATAATTACACTAAACGGGGTTCTTTGTAGTACTTCCATTTACTGACCATGGGGGCGCTGCATAACTACGTAGCCTCGATTAAAGCAAACAGAAGAAGATGACATGTATCAACAAATCACCGCAGCCCGGACTTGCAGCGGAGGAGTGATGAGGTATCTAGAGATCTGAGTCCAGCGGGCTACTTGTGTAGAGAGAGAGAGAGAGAGAGAGAGAGAGAGAGAGAGAGAGAGAGAGAGAGAGAGGAGTATTATAGAGATATCGAGCTAGATATAGAGCGAGAGCGAGAGATTCAGCGGCGCTCGCGCGCGCGATCGCTCTCTCGCTCTCTCTCTCTCCTCAGCTGTCTCTCTCTCTCTCGCTCTCGCTCTCTTCCTCTCTCCTCTCTCTCTCTCTCTCTCGCTCTCTCTCTCTCTCGCTCTCTCCTTCTCTCTCTCGCTCTCTCTCTCTCTCTCTCTCTCCTCTCTCGCTCTCTCTCTCTCTCTCTCTCTCTCTCTCTCTCTCCTTCTCTCTCTCTCTCTCGCTCTTTCTCTCTCTCTCCTCTCTCTCTCTCTCTTCTCTCTCTCTCTCTCTCTCTCTCTCTCTCTCTCTCTCCTCTCCTCTCTCCTCTCTGCGCCTCTCTCTCTACGCTCTCTCGTCTCTCGTATGTGTTTTTTTTCATTTTTCTATAACAATAGTCTTGTGATGATGTCATAATAACATACAATTGTATAAAACACAATTTGCTGACATCTTTGTTCTCTTTTGAGAATCAAACAAAACAGATTTAAATAAAAAAAGAATGCAAACAAACAAGTGAAATTAACTAAATTGCTGAATAGCTTTTGATTCACTGGCAGGAGCGACAAGTGAAGAGGAGCAAAAAGTGAACAACGAGGGAGAGATTGAACAAAGAGAAAGCGTAGAGGACAGAGAGAGTAATGAACAGGAAGAAGACAGAGAGACTCAAGAAGATGGAAGAGAGGCTGTAGGTTAGCCGTCAGTGCCCTCTGTGAGGGCCTAAGATATTCTACAAAATAATATTTAAAAACATTAAAACAAATTATATATTTTTTAATATATTTTTTTAGTTATATTTTTCATTAGTTTTACCAAAATAACTTGATTTAATTGTATTTAAAATAACATTTCCAAAGAAATAAATCCTTCGAATCTGCCTATTCAGTTTATGTTGGAATGTGAAGAGTTAAATGAAAGAAGCTCGTCTCTGCAAGTTACTGTGAAGAGAGGAGCTGTTGGACGTCCAGGCGGTCCAGCTATGAATTCACAGAGGGCCCCGCTATAGTAACTGAACGAGAGAGTAATGTCAAATGACAGTACAATTGACCAATCATATCTTCCCGCTAAATGGGTGGGTGTTATTATCGCGGACTTTATGACAAGTTCTGCCCGCTGTGAAACGTTTCTTGTTTCCATAGCAACAACAACTTCCTGTCAACAGCGTTAACTCGCCTTCAAAATAAAAGCATGCCAAATTACACTTAAGACATACAACTGCAACGAAAGTAACAAACACAATGCAATATCCTTTTCAATTTCAAAGAACACAAATAGGGTTATTTACAGGTGTTGTTTTGTGTGGTAGAGGGTCGCTTTCATTGATGCGTTTTGCACCCCGGGCCGTTGTTTTGATATTCCGCTGAAGTATACGTATACGCTGTGACGTAATAACTCGAGGGAAGGGGTGGGGGTCAGAGGGCCTAGGTCAGGCATCCTCAAACTACGGACTCCGGTCCGGATCCGGACCGAACCACCACTGTCTCCGGACTCTGAGCAAATTATACTTTTCATATGTATGATCTCTCTGTATTATATGTGAGACATCGCCACAACGCATTCGCAACGAGTCAAAATTCTCCGCTATGTCCACTGCAAACAGCGCTCTGCATGTCTGACTGTTCCACTGTGTTCCACCTGTGTGTGTCAACGCTTTGGTCCAATCACATTCAGCATCCAGTCAGCGTTTTTTCCCCCCAAACAATCTGCGAATCAGAGGCACAGTAGGGCGGGTCTTCGCGGAATGCGGTTGGGAAAAATGTGTGTGTCTCTTTCAACCTGTCTAAGTCAGAGCGAGAATTAAAACAAAAACAAAAAAAATTCAGAGCGAGAGTTAACAGCTCATCTAGTTCCATCTGTACTGTAGCTAGTAGCCTAGTTTCACCTACCGGGGTGGCAACTGACACCCTAAAAATAGGCCTTGCCACCCCAGCTGCCACCCCAGTTGGCAGCTTTGTTTTGAAAGAAAAGTTGTGGCTCATCGGACATTTATGAGAGAAAGTCTCTAATGTCCGAGTGCAAGTGAATGCAGCACAAGATGCACGTCATGTAACCCCTCCCCCGGTCCTGGCGCGAGCGTGGACATACGATTTGGCGGCGATTTCATTTTTAACTGGACGGCGCAAAACGAGAAGCATTCGGACCCAAGCACTGAAGGAATGAGGTATTTGCGGTCTACAATGACAGAGAAGAGACTGTCAGTTTGACTGTACTCAGCATTGAATCAAAACGCACTAAAGCTGTTGATCTTAATACGTTTGTGAGGCGTTTTGCTGAACAAGATGGTAATCGCCGCATTCAGCTGTAATAGACATGCCAACTTGATGCTCTGCTCACGGATGAGCATACACAACTATTAAGATGATGACCTTACGTGTGTAAATATATTGTTTTCTTTGAGGGGGTCTGTCCCCAAAAAACTGTTTTAAGTCCTGAGAAAGTCAAATAAGACGGTGTTTAAAACTACACTGCCCAGCCAAAAAAAAGTAACCACTTTGATTTAACTAGGCCAGTAGGTAAGGACTTTCCACTGGATAATAACTGCAGTATAAAAGAATGCATGACTGAAGTGATGGACACCATGTTGAAGGCAAACAAAAAGAGGAAATAACAGGTCAAATCAAGCAAATCCCCTCTCAGATTGCACAGCAACCAGAAGAACATACATACTGGCTGGTGATTTGATTCATCAGCTTTGTGATGGAATAAAAAATGCACAGTGCATTTCCTTAGCTGTGGGTGAGTCCACTGACACCACTGACAATGCTCAGTTGCTGGTGTTTGTGAGTTTTTATGATGAGGCAAAGGGGGAGTTTGTTGAAGATGTGTTGGGCCTGACGAACCTCAGTGGACACACAAGGGGGCAAGACATTTATAAAGCAATAATGGGAATGCTGAATGAAAGAGGGTGCAGCTGCCTTTATTCCTAACTGTGCAGCTCTTACACTGCGACTCTGAGGGGTCAAGCACAGAAACAATAACAATGAAAACTGCTGCATACAGATTATTTTTGTTTTTGCAACCTCGTGTTAAGAATCTTGTTGCAATTGTTTAAAAGTTTGAATGACCGTAATAAACGGACCTTTGTCTTATTGAAACATTTATTTTGGACCTTTAAGATTTGTATTTGAGTACCCCTGGCCTAGGTATAAAAGTCACGGCTCGCCACTGATGTTGACAATGTTTTGTGATCATTTTAGCCTCTTCTGCATGTCCAGATCATTAATAGTAACAATCAACTGATTCTTATTATGTATTACACTTTCAAAATAATTGATGCTGACATTGTCAGTCCACTGACATGGTTTGAAATCGATATATTATCCAATTTGTGACCCCCCATAGGACTTAAAAAGCACCATAACTAGATCATGAAAATCCCAAAAATCTCGGGGGGTATCCCCCGAATTCCCCTAGCATGTTTGGACCTCGGTATTTAGGAAATCCTGGATACGGCCCTGGTAGAGAGCATTGATTAATTAATAAACTACACACTGAGTCTAGATCCTGATCAAATCCTTTTTTTTTGTTGATCAAATGTTTTTCAAAATTTATTCATACACATTTAAAAAAATTAGGGCTGTCAGTCGATTAAAATATTTAATCGCGATTAATCGCATGATTGTCCATAGTTAATCTCGATTAATCGGAAATTAATCGCACATTTTGTATCTGTTCTAAATGTACCTTAGAGGAATATTTGTCACGTTTTTAATACTCTTATCAACATATGAGTGGACAAATATGCTTTATGCAAATGTTTATTATCATTTGAACAATGACAAATATTCTCATGAATATTAAACACAACAACCTCATAGGTAATACAGAAAAATCAAACAATAACAACAATCAGACAAATATATGGAAAAATAAACCCTCCCACCCCCACATCCTGACCATCCTTGTATTGCTCATTCAATTTATTATAGCATGCTAACAAATGGTACTTACTTTATTTTTACAGATCTGCATGGGAGACGATGGCGCGATGCAGAGCGCTGTCTGTGATTGTGCACGGGGGATGTACAAATGCAGCCACGCTGCAGCATTGGCAATATTTGCCATGTGGCAGATCAGCTCCACAGATGTTAAGTGCCAGTGGAGGAAGCCTGGCACTTCCAAAGTAGTCCAGCCGGTGTCTCAACTCTATCAACAGCAAGAGGAGACATACAACCCACTGGCCAGAGACATCGCCACTCAGGATGTAGACTGGTTCAGGTCTGCACTGAGGGGCACACAGTGTGGCATGGCACGGCTTTTATCACCTGAGCCAGAGCCGCAGCCTCAACATCAGGCCATTGTCACCGTGCCGGAGCTGGTGAAGGAGCATGGGGGTCGGGGGCTTGAGGCAATTCTTGCCTCAATGCGACTGACAAGAGACCAGCAAGCTGCCATCCAGACAGCCACCGTAGGACAGCGGACAAATCCCCAGTGGCAGTTACACAGACAGGGCAGGTTGACAGCCAGCAATTTTGGTGCTGTGCTGAGGTCGGGACTTTCATCCACTCCATGCGCGTCCCTCATGAAGAGGGTGCTTGGGGGTTACAATTTAGACGGAGTCATGGCTGTCAACTGGGGAGTTGTAAATGAGGCCGAAGGGGTGAAGGCTTTTGTGCAGGGCTATCGGGTGACAGTGATCGACGCTGGTCTCTTTATGAGTGAGTCGGGTGTTTTGGGAGCATCACCCGATGGACTTGTGCAGCCATCTGCCCTGCTGGAGGTGAAGTGTCCACACAGCCAGAGGAACATGACCATCGCGGAGGCAGTCCAGTTACCATCCTTCTGTCTCCGTGAGGAGGGTGGGTCATATATTCTCAAGGAGAATCACCCATACTGGCACCAGGTCCAAGGGCAGCTGCACATCACACACCGGAGTCTCTGCTACTTTGTTGTGTGGACCACGAAGGAGGCGATCATCATCCCCATCCCCAAAGACCCTGCATGGCATGGAAATCTCCTGCTCCTGGAAAAATTATACACCCAGCATATGCTCCCTGTTTTGGCCAGTAGAGAGGAGGACATTTAAATAAACATACTCTTAACACCCTCTGACTCTGCGTTGTGTTTCGTATGTGTGATGGGGTGTTATGCAGAGGGGAGGAAAACAGGACACAGCAGATTGGGATTGTGGTGGAGATGCTGAACAGTTATTTAATTGTTGCATGTAATTATTATTATACTACGTGCTTCTTAGTTATTCCATCTTTTGCTGTAACATGGATCTGTATGTAACTCTATATTTACTTGTTATCTACCACACTTCCTTCTACATCATACACCATCATTATACATGATGGTGTATATAGGATATATATATATTTGTATACATATCTGTAAATTGTATAATTTTATTTAAATGTCTTTTTGATCTCTCTGTCTATAAACACAAACTGAGTAAGATTGACAATAAAGTTGACTTTGAAAAATATATATATTCTTTATGAAAATAGTTGACTGTTGTCAAATGAATCCAAATGAAACGTTGGACTGAACTACAACTACGCCTTTAAATCTCTACGGACTGTTTTTCAGTGGGATGGCAAGTTCCTATCTTTAAACATTTATTAGTTTTTTCTCAGAACATATTTGATTTTCTGAAGTTAATTTAACTTTGCCGACCATGTAAGGTCATTATTAAAAGGTACAATCAATTTGTTTAGGGTTGACTTAAAATAATGAAAAACATTTCATTTGGATAATTTACTGACAGAATAAGAAACTCTCTACTCTACTCACCTGTTCCCTTTTTATAAAGTGAAACAGTTGAAACCATAGATTTTAGTAAACTTAAAAACAACCTTCTCCAAAAGCTATCAAGGAATATACCGAATACTTGTTTTAGAACTTTATTACATATTTTTATATAAATAGTTTGAATGATCCATAATTCACAGAAGCTTGTGTTTACTGTTACTCATATATTAATGTCTTTGTAACTTCAGTAAACCACTACCTCACTAATTTCTTTCATTCATCACGGTTCAGTAAACTAAGTGATACATGAACCAGTTTAATCATTATAATAACGTAGGATTGCAACTCTTTGAAACTGTAGGTGGCTCTTAAAAGAGCCGGTGTGCTGGTCTCAGGTCAGTCTAAGCCCTCTCTCCGCGGATGCGGCGGGCCAGCTGGATGTCCTTGGGCATGATGGTGACCCTCTTTGCCTGGTTCATCTTACTGGGGGGCAGCTACATGGATGTCGGTGCAGTCCACAATCATTGCGCAATTGAAGGCAGAATGAATTCATTATTGACTCCGAATGAAGCACAACTTCATGTCATACAATACAATGACTTTATTTGTAATTGTGTAAAAAAATATGAGCATTGATTAGCAAGCAGGACCTGCAGGAACAGAGAATGGTGATGGATGGAGCTGGGAAGAGAGAAGAATAAAGAAAACAGATCAACTTTATTATCGGATATTAAAAATTCAATTTCAAAACAAGTTGCCGCTCCTACAGTTTTCTAGTATGTAAAGATGATTTCACATGACCTATGCAAAATATCACACTCAATACATGTGTGTCTCTGGGGGGTGCATTGTGCCTTTGATGTATATAAATAATATACCATAACCAAATACTATTACGTACAGTGGAAATCAGGTTGCCAGAGCAGGTCAGTGTGCATGTTCCTCAACGTCTCAGCAGTTACAGGTGAGATAAAGAAAATAAAAGAGAAAAAGGTCAGTAACAACACTTTAAAGTAACAACACTTTGAATAATGATCTCTTCTAACAATTTTCTCTCAATAAGCACACAACGACTGTCTTTCCAACAAACAGATTGTCATCACAATGAAACACGTCCAGAAGAATGACATGCAAAGCTCCCTGCCTGCCTTCGACTCTCCCTGAACTGCTTCCTTAGCACCCGGTGGAGGGCGCAGTAGGCTACTCTTCAAAAGTTTCACGAAATACTTACCATCATGTTTGGTTACTGTTTAACATTTTGGTTTACTTCATGTAATAAAATAATAACTTCATGGTAAGGCTACTAAAAATGACAAGGCTAAGTAATGTAATGCTAACTAACGTGCTCGCTACTCGTCGCTACTAGCTAGGTAGCTAACTTGACTATGTTCCATGCACAACATGTATATTACCTATGATATTACCTGATATGTCTGATCCAGCGACTCCTGGTCCTTTCATCAGACGGGAAGCGATAGAACGAGCAAGTGGTATGATCACTTTTGTGATTACAACCTGGTACAAAGCACACAGGCATCTTGTAAAAGTGAACCAACCACTTGGAGCATTATCGCCTGTGACATCACTTACGCGACCCAGAATGGGATTTGGGATTTGTAGTCTTTGTAGTAGCGTATTTTTCATAGTCTTATATTTCAGCAGTTTTACGACAAAATGTGACTTTTTTGACATGGAAATGATTGTTTAAGATTGACAAACATCATATGTGTAGTTCGTGGCACAATTCAAACGGGATCAAAAGATACGTATTCTCTCTCCATTGAATTCAATGTAAATGTTTCGCTTCCGGGGTCCCATGGTCCGGAAGTAGATGGGCGTGACTTCGCCTCTCCATTGAATGCAGTTGGAGGTCAACCAATCACACAGCTTGAGAACTAATCACGGGGTTTGTCAAACAGAGCACATGGTGTAGTCCTAAATGATTGCTGGGGATTCTGGGTAGTGTAGTGTCTTCTGCCATCCTTTACTCCGAAAAAATATTTATTTCTCCGAATCGAAGGGGAAAAATACGAAAGCATTGCACACAATTTAAACCAATCAATGTTGTGTAATTAACAAGGATAATCTGGTGTTTTTTAGTCGATGAGTAGTGCAGATATCACTGTAAAATTTGCCGTGCTTCCATGAGCGTCAAATCCCGCCGCAGATGGGAATGCATTGAAATCAGTTGAAAGCTATTTGCGTCCCTTTATGAAGCTGAAGGAGCCGAGCGTCACAACTGCACGCCACGGGACCCTGACCAAACGTCGCTCCTGGACGATTATGGAGTGAGAGTGTGTTGTCAGGGGAGCTCCCTCCCTATTCTACATCCAACTCACAGGTTTATCATTGCTTTGAGGAAAAAGATTATTAATTTACCCCTTTTAGAAGTTAAGTTATAGTAATTTGTTCTGGGAATGTCATTTTCGAGCCTGAGGCCTGAAAAACAGGCTCGGGGCTAGGGGGGATGGGAGAGTTTTGTCACATTCCGTGGATCGGAGAATTCAAAAGCATTTTAGACTGCAGTGCTGTGAGAATCCGACTGCACTTACACTATCGACGTATTTATGATGCGCCAGCGGACGTCATGAATATGTGTCTGCTGTGGGGAAACTACAGTTTTCTATACAGATGAATACATGATGTTTAATAAGAACGACTACTGTAAACCCATCTAGAGACTCTGCACCATGCTCTGATGCTGTTGTTTTATGCTTTATAAACGTGGACAACAGAGTCAACCAGGAGGCTATTGATGTGTGTGGTGAGTTTGGTAGTAATAAGCTCATATTCTTCATGACCAAGGTTGGAATTTAAATAAAAAGGAAAGTGAAACTTATGCTCGTCACCCTCTCCCTCCAGTCCATATTATAATTAATTATTATTAATACAAATGATCCCAATACAGTATGTATGGTTGTATGAAAAGACTCTAAAATAAATACAAATGTATTTATTATAAACGTGTTAGTCCTTAACCTATCACTGTGTATATCACCATTAAACATGTTTTAAAAAGTTTAAGAAACCCATACAGTTCAGTAAACACTGTGAAATGTTGACTTTATTTGATAATTTCAGTAAAAACTAACGTTCATATTTCTCCTTTTGATTATTATACTGATGAACGTTAAAAACAAAGCACTTTGGCTGATTTTGGATCCCCTCACAATTTTTTAAAACTTTAATTAAACGTTTGATAAGTGCATGCAGATCACAGTACAGTATGCTCGTTCAGTAAAACACGTACACAGATAAATTATTTTTGTATTAACGGTTAGGGTTATAACTAGGGCCGGGACTCGATTAAAAAAATTAATCTAATTAATTAGAGGCTTTGTAATTAATTAATCGAAATTAATCGCATTTTTAATCACATATAAATATTTGACCTAAGAACAGTGAGAAGCAATTTTTCACATGGATTTTAGTATACCATTAGGCGCATTCACACCGCAGTACTTTCCCCACAAAGGTTCATGAGAACTCTTTGAACCTGGGGGTGGATTAGGCAAATGAAGCCGCTGACGTCACTTCTTCTGCTTTGGGTTTACTGGCAGGCCGCAAACCACTTCACGGCGTATACTGCCGCCCAAAGTCCCCGGCCGGAAGTCCCCGGAGTTGGGGACTGGCTTCAGTAGAAGCTGCTGGGAGTCCCAGCAGCCTTCCGAGTAAATCGCCAGAACGCCGACACCTCCTCATCTCCAACGCTCCCATGTTTTATTTTGTGTTGCCATAAGTTAGTCTCTCTGCGTTTCTGCGCTGGGCTAATGCTAATAATGCTAATGCGAGGATAATAAAATGGCGGCTTCACAAAACTTTTTGGGAGTTTTACGGGGCGTGGTTTGCAATCCGCCCAGCCAATCAGAAATATAGCTCTTTTCTCACAAGAGAGCCGTACGAAAGTCCCTGCTCTCTAGCAGCTCTCTGCTCTCTAAAAGGGACTTTGGTGGGGGTAAAAAGGTTCTCATGAACTAATTTGAGTACCGGCTCTTTTTGGTGTGAACGCGATAAAAGAGGCTAATGTCCACGCTAGCTTCCACGCTAGCTGCTATATGTTTTGCATTGAGGTGATACTTGAGGCTTGATGTGCTGCGGTGATATGCGAATTCCTTTTTGCATAATTTGCACACAACCGTGCTCTTATCGACGCTTCCATCCGTCCGTTTTTTAAAACAACATTTCCCACTGTTGTTCACTGTGGTTTGTTGTTGTCTGAAGTCATGAACGTTAGTTGGTGCTCCAGTATAATCGGTACGCCTGAAACTCATCCAGTGAGAAACGTTCCGCGGTGCAAAAATAAGCGCGATTAAAATGCGTTCATTTTTTTAACGCGTTCATTTTTGTGTAATTAATTAATCTTAATTAACGCGTTAAAGTCCCGGCCCTAGTTATAACCTAACGATATGCTACAGTATAGTAATACAAGATAAATCCCACTTGTTGTACCTGGCAGAGCAAGAAACACTCCAGCCTTTTATTTAAACTTCTTTAAAACATATCTAAATAAATATGTGTGTCCCGGGCCATACATGTAATTATGCTGTCAGTTTTCAGATAAAGCCACAGCATCACAATTCTTCTGTGTTCTACAATATAGTTATTTTCACCTCCTGTATTGCTTTCAACCCACCAGCTTTTATGGAGAAAATAAGTTATATAATTATTAACCAGAGGCATGTTTCTCACTATTTTATGCATAGAAACAACAGAATACTGTGTGTGTAAGGAATCAGCTGTTTATTTCATATCAGTTCCATTGTGGCAGCATCCATCACTGCTCTCCCTGGTGGATCCATGAACCATTGCAGCTGGTTGCAATCAAGCTCCAAACTCTGGGGAAGAGCCGGGACGCCAATACGGAAGTGCCACACACTGCAGTTCATATATTGGCCGATAGGCACTGACTGCAGAAAGGAGCAATTTCCATAGACCCCCATGTTAAAATGCCCAACTTTACAGCAGAAAAAACATGTTTCTACCCATGGATGCAATAAATATTATTATGAATATAGTTAGGTTCAACCTTCATGATTATGGATCTGTGAGTGAATTGTTTTCTAACACGACCCTTTTATTTATATTAGGTCTTAACGTTTTTGCATAAATTAGGGCGTGGTCACATTGAGTGACGGCTCTGTCAAGTGACTGCTGCTGCTAGCTTCTTGTCTCTCTGCTACCTGCTCCGTGAAGCTACAGGGACTCTGCCTGCTCAGTTCATCCAGGGAACACAACTTGAAGCCGGCCGTGGTTGTTTGTTCTTCATGCTTATATATCGGACTATTGTGACTCGCACTGCGATTAAAACAGACGGTGCATGAATGTGGTTTTGCGGTAAGTGAAATTCCAGTACTTATGTATGTGTTAATGATTTTAATCGGCTACGTAATGAATGTTAAGGCTTGGTTTAGTTGTAAGCGAGTGGTAGCTACATCAGTGCTAACGATTCTAATCGTAGCCTACAAGTTAAAATCATAGACTGTATATAAAGGTTAGAACGAAATAGACAAGTGTTAAGCGTTAAGTGGGATAATACTGTAGAACAAACGGCTTCTGCTTGAGGTTGATAAAATAAGGTCATCCTTGTAACTTAGAGAGATATTTTATTATGTAGGTAGAACTGTATGCATCGCTAAGGTTAATTTAAATTGGCTATGCTCAAGTATGTAGACAAGCTAACGTTGAAGTAATGTATGTGAAATCAACCTCACAATAAGATGTGTGTATATTACAATTATTAATGTCATATTTCAAGATGATTACTTAGATATTACAATATGGTTGGTTGAGCTGGAGCATTATTGAGCTTACACGTTAACGTCACAGTCATCTGAAGAACGAACCCAAACCTTGTTGTTTTTATTAATTGCATTACCAAATGGGTATCAAATAAACAGTAAGCTTTGGTAACACAACTTCCAAAGTTACAGTAAAATAAAAAGGACCCTGACTCGGACAATACACAATCCAACATGTTCAACAGAAGAGAATCAGTTATATTGTTTGTACACATGGTACTTTACATATATATATATATCTGTTTGTTTAAGGTGTCCAGGTGATGCAGACAGGCTGGACCAGAGAGTGAGAGACAGAACTGGACTCCTCACAGCAGGGAACTTCAGCACAGGTACAAAGACTCTTTTTTCATACTGTACAAAGAATCAAGAAAGATATTGGTTTAAATAAATGAAGTATTGACTTGAATACACTGATATACATTCCATTAAACAATACTAAATACTAGATCACCTACACATCAGTTAAGTTGAGGGGTTTTTCCATGCAAAAAGTTACATTTAGATGTTAACAAGCAATATGACTTTGTCAGCTTTCTAATTTAATGTATTGAAGGCAAAGATATTTAACACATAGTGAGAACTGCTACTATTTATCTCTCAATATTGTCTGTAAAAAACGTGGTAAAAGTGATTCTTTCAGTGAGACAACAGAGCAAGCTTCTACAGTTGCACTACGTTTTGTAACAGTTCAATATTATTTTGATAATAACATATATTTCAATGTTGATGAACTTCATACTGTTCATTCATAATCTGATTGTCTTTGTAGCTCACTGTTGAAATAAAAAAAAACATTACAATTACAAAATAATTATATCTACAGCCCCTAAACACACAAACACACCACTTTCATAAATAACACACTTGTTCTGCAATAATATGTTTTATGTTTCCAGTAATTTTTGTTAGGAAAGGACATGCCTGAAAGACAGGACATTTTCTCCTTCTCTGAGGGTCAAGAAGAACATCCAAGAGGAACATTAAAAGCTGATGTTATGAGATTTTAACACCAGTACACTAAGAAACTACTTTTATTGTGAAAACACAGTCAGCTGATCGAATGCAGCTATTTCCACATCTACACTCCATCAGCTGATTATTTCTATTTGCCAGTCAGTCAGATGTGAATGTGTAATCTAACATTTTCAGTAAGAATAATGGACAAAAGGAGTGCAAATACAAATACAATTTATTGAAATGTGAACCAAAAGTTAATCAAATGTTTTAAATAAAAAGCACATATGGACAGAAGGTGTAAACCTATTAAATGTATTAAACACATTTAGTCAAATAAAGTGACCGACTAGGCCTGTGCAGTTGGTATCAGCTTTGCCCAGCATGGGCTCCTCCATCAGCCCTGGTCCTCCTCGCAGAGGAAAGACCCTCAGTCCTCTCCAAACCAACAGACAGGATGTCCATCACACGGAGGTTTCTCCCTGAAGTCTCTGCAGCTCTCTGGACACCAGACTGTCTCAATCCGTCCACACTGAATATGAGATTGGGAAAATGAAAATAATAAATGCTTTAGACAATAAGAAACATAAAGTTGACTGTTGAGTTGCTCAGTTTTTTTAGATTGTCAATACTATTACTGTATAACTAATATCTCAGGTTAAGAGGCACATTCAAATAAAGATTGGTCTTTAAATACATTTTGTCTTTTGAATTGTTTGTCTAAAGTCAAGGATCTATAACTGGTACTTAGTTTTAATGATAGTCTGGTTATTATGCTGTTTGGAGGAGGCCTCACAGGTAAGAGCACTAACTAGCTACCATCACATGTACCTTAGCTTGACTTAAATGTATTACACGTATAGTTAAGTGATATCAAAATATAAATAACTAATGTCATGCAAACATATTAATATTTGCTTGATTCCAGTGTTGAATTTAGCATAATTGCATACAAACGTTAAGGGATTTTAAGATTCTGAAGTATTATGCTAAAAGCTCAATAACTTAGATTATTATTTATAGTTTTGCTGAATAGTTTCATGTCCGCTTACCTTAGAAACGTAAAATGCGACGGCAGCGTGCAGATGGGGAGCATGTTAGCTTAGCTTGGTAGCTTCAGCTAGCTCTGGAACTTCCAGCTCGGTGGCAGCAGGTCCCGCCTCGGCTCCGCCTCTTTGCCCTTATTTGGAGCAGGCTGGAGAAGGCAGGAGTTGAACTCTGGCATCACTGTCGAGCCGTTAGTGGCCGACTCCGCCTACTAAGGGCTTCACGGCAACTCTGCAGAATCCTATGGGTGACGTCACGGACCCTACGTCCATTTATATATACAGTCTATGGTTGCAATACACAAATACCTCATTCACACCAACGGTGTTTCAGGTCCGGTTCGGAGCTGGAGCTTGAAAAGCACCGGGTTTTCCTGTTCACACCGCAGCGGAGCAGCCTCGTAGCTCCGGAATCCGGTTCGTGTCAAGCACCAAAAAATTGTCCGGCCAGAGCAAAAGCACCGCATACGTCACGCTTACATCGAGGCGGGGGCAGGGGCGGGATCAACTCCTGAACAACAACAAAAAGCCGGCGTTTTATCCAGTTTGTACACAACCAGTGGCGGCGGGTCATTAGGGGCAGGCACAGCCCCACCTAGTGTCAGAAGAAAGTATTACAAATAATGATTACAAAAAAATACTAAAAAATAAATAAAAAAACATATAAAATATATTTTAAGGTCATGTTTAATAATCTGATTCGTCTGTACATTTCTGTTTTAGTCTGTGTTCTTCTAATTAGTGTCTAGAGTGCCGTTTTGAGTTGTTTAGAGCCATGTGGGACAAAACCCGATCCTGCCCCTCCCTCTCACAGTCTAAGTGAACGGTGATTGTAAAAACTACACTGCGCATGCTCAGAGTATTTTTCTATTTAATGTGTGTGGCAAAAAAATAATGACCGTAGGGGCATAGAGCTCCCATCCCCACCATACGTCATCTCACATAATTCAGAATTGATTGGCTGTAAGTACTCACGTGTGCAGTGCTGCGAAACGTCACGTGTAGTTTGAAGAGGAGACGAGAGAGCAGCATATAGCTAACATCACCAGCGATTAAAAGAAGTAAAAAACTGAAAGAAAATGAATGAAGTTGACCATTTACTGGAGCACACATTTGAGACACTTAGTCTCGGAGAGAAACTGGAGGTAAAGCGCCTCGGTGCCCACCATCCACCGGATTTCCAAATGGTCCAGACTGCGGGCAAAGTTAAACGTGGGTTTAACGCTGAGTGGTTTGCTAAAAAGAAATGGCTAACGGCGAGCATCCAGAAGAATTCCCTCTTTTGCTTTCCTTGCCTGCTTTTTGGTGAAGATCAAGGTACTTGGTCGAGGACAGGTTACAAGGACTTAAAGCATCTTTCGGAGAGGACAATGAAGCATGAGAGCAGCAACAGTCATTTGGAAAATGCCGTAAAATTGGGATTACTTGGAAGGGTGAATGTTGCAGCTCAGATTGACAGCGCCTACAGACGCGGCATTGATTCTCATAATAGGAAGGTGGAAGAAAACAGGTACGTGCTTGGTCGGATCATCACCTGTATTAAACTGTGTGGGAAATGTGAGACAGCACTGCGGGGCCACAACGAGTCGGCGGACTCTCTGAATCCAGGGATATTCAGGTAAATTTTTGAGACAATGTGTGAGGGCGATTCCAGGCTTCAACGGCACTACGAAGCTCAGCTTGTTTTCAAAGGGACATCAAGCACCATACAGAATGAACTCTTGGACTGCATGTATGATGTGTACAGGGAGGAAATAGCCAAGCAAGTGGACAACACATCATTTGTTGCCGTTCAGGCCGACGAGACAACCGATGTCTCCTGTAAATCGCAAATGGTGATTGTGCTGCGATACATTATGCCTGACCTCACAGTTACAGAGCGTTTTTTGGAGTTTGTGGAAGTAAAGGACAAAACTGGTGTAGGTCTCTCTAACAGCATCAAGGCTGTTCTGGAACCCCTGAATCTGAAAGAAAAGCTAATCGCTCAGACCTATGACGGGGCGGCCGTCATGAGCGGTAACGTGCGCGGGGTACAGACGGTGATGAAGGAGACGTACCCAAACGCTCAGTTTGTTCACTGCTACGCCCACCAACTGAACCTGACCCTGTAGCAACTGTGTTCAGCAAGGATGAGCATCCTGAAGGTGTTTTTTGCAGATCTAACTGCTTTTTCCACTTTTTTCTCCGGTGCTCCAAAACGTGTTGCAGCTCTTGCAGAGGCAACACAGAGACGCATCCCACGGCCACCGGCTGTGAGATGGAACTTTAAAAGCAGAACTGTGAACGCGGTTTGGGAGACCCGAGATGCACTACTTCAGTGTATGAAGCATATACGCGCACAACCAGGATGGGATGCGGTCACCATAAGTGAGGCATACGGCCTGTCAAAGAAACTGCGGGACCGAGCATTTATGCAGCTCCTGGAGTTTTTTTCGTTGCTTATGCCAGAAGTGGATGTTCTATACAACACTCTGCAAAAACGAAGCATCGATGCACCTGGGATCAACAGCGCGCTCTGCCGTTTCAAGGAAAATGTTCAGAAAATGAGGCAGAAAACTGATGCATTGGCCGCCACTGCTCATGATGGAACAGACGAGCCAGGCCGACGAGTCAGCAGCACAGCGCCGGTGATGAAGGAGGCTTGTGACACAGTCATCTCACAGGTGGAACAGAGGTTCTCACAGAGTGACCATTTGATCGCTGCAAAGCTTGTTGACAGCTCATTCTTCCCACAGCATGTCCTGTCATTTCCTACACCTGAGCTTGACTGCGCCGTGAAACTGTGGCTTGCGTTGGGAAACAAGGAGAAGTTGAAGTCTGAGCTGACCACGCTCTACCGCCACAGTGAGCTTCACACTGGAAACACTGCCCTGTCTCTGTTGAAATCCATTCACGAGAACAACTTGGAGGAAACGTTTGCTGAGACTGTTATTTTGGTCAAAATAATAGTGACAACTCCGATGACGACATCCGAGTCAGAGAGGAACTTTTCCACCCTCAAAAGGATAAAGACTTTCACTCGCAACACCATGGGACAGCCGCGACTTAACGCATTGGCCATGCTTTCAATTGAAAGCCAGTTGATCCAGCAACTACAGGACTTCATCCCCAAAGTGATAGACACATTCTGTCAGAGGAAGGACCGCCGTGCCGCTTTTCTTTTCAAGTGAGCCTTCAGCTTTGGTAAGTTCATTTATGTCATATATTTTGTTGATCTTCTGTGTTTTGCCTCTGCTGGATCGATTGATATTGTGACCTCGATGATGAGTGTCTGTGTTTTCCTTATATTTACAGTCTATGGTGTTGTAATGCTAAAGCATTACGGTTGTTGTTATTGTTAAGAATTACTTTGTGATGGTGACCTTTACTCCATGTATGAAGGTGCATTACTATGACATCCCCACGCTGTGTACGTAAATGTATGCGCTCACAGTGTTGCTCCTGTGGTCTTCAGTATGTAATTTGACACTCCCCCTCTCTCTCTCCTCCCCCCCTCTCTCTGTCCCCCCTCTCTCTCTCCTCCCTCTCTCTGTCCCCCCCCTCTCTCTCTCTCTCTCTCTCTCTCCCCCGACCTCTTTCTGCCCCCCCAGTTTTGTACACCTAGAAACGCCACTGTACACAACGATGGAGAAACTTAACAAGCAGCAGTGGTCCACTGAAGAGACCAGCTACCTACTGGGAATCTGGTCTTCCGAAGAGGTACAGAAGAAGCTGGAGCACAATTGGCCATTGTTGTTGTTGTCGGTGTCAGCTGTGAGGGGTTTCCGCGCGGTTTGGCTTTATGAAGCAGGCACGCAAACGGTTACGTCATGACGCAAATGATGACGCAATGACGCAGCACCAGTCGGACTCTGGGAGGTGTGAAAAGAGCCGGAGCTAAACCGAAGAACCGGTTCTGAACCTGAAAAGCTCTAGCACGGAGCTTGAACCGGAGTTGCGTTGGTGTGAATGAGGTACTAGACAGCTAACTGGGTAACCTTTGGTCTTTTTTTAGGCCTTGGTTCACACATACCTCATTCACACCAACGGTGTTTCAGGGCCGGTTCGGAGCTGGAGCTTGAAAAGCACTGGGTTTTCCTCTTCACACCGCAGCGGAGCTCTAGCATGGAGCTTGAACCGGAGTTGCGTTGGTGTGAATGAGGTATCAGAGGGGGGTGGGGGGTGGGGGCTGGTGTTTGCAGTCGCGAAAGCTCTAAGCCAATCAGACATGGACAAAAAAAATGATCAGTCACTAGGCTTGTTTGAGACGAGCTGCGGCTCGCCTCGAAAGTAGATGAGAATAGCCGATCGCAGCCGGGGGAGGTCTCAAAAAGCTCGCCTGAAGTCAGACAGCTCGGAGTCGGCTTCGTCTTCTTCTTCTTCTTCTTCTCTCGGTTTTTTGGCGGATTGCAAACCACTTTAAGGTGCATACCACCATCTCCGGAGTCAGCTTGACTCGGTTTGCATTTATAAAGAATGTACACATGTGTTTAATCGTTAATGTCAGATATGTACTAAGTAAATACATTTGTTCCTGCTCAAGATTAGATTTAACGTTATTGTTATTGCACATATTACAGGTACTGAGACAACGAAATGCAGTTTAGCTTCTAACCAGGTGCAACAAGCAGTAAAGTGAAAAGTAATGTACACAATAGACAGAATAACAATTTAAATGTATTCATTGTTTTGTTTTTTGTTTGTAGAAGGATACCATTTATTGATTTATTGTAAAATTAATTAAACGTTTTGATCTGTTACGATGATAAACTGAAGCAATTTAAAAATGAACCCCATTAACTGAGTTTTAAATCGTGTTTTTGTTAAGTCCTACTAAGTATATAAGGAAAGGATGAAAACTAACAAATTAAAAGTTTCAAAAATGATATCTCTGCGAGTGCTGACTGAACTGAATGTCCTATATGTTTCTCTTGTGTTTCAGGGCTGGATCACATGCAGTGCAGATTTAGCAGATTTGCAAGCTCCAATCAAGAGACTCTTCTAAAACATTGTCTCCTTTGTCATGGAAAAGGTGCGAACTGGCCCTGTATTCACACGGACTGCAAACTATACTATGCCCTACCACTCCACTACAGGCCCCTCCAACACACTACGCCCCACTTTCCAATAAGTCCCCAAAATTGTAATACCAGTTTTTTTTCCAATTCAAAACATCCAAACTATCTCCTTAGATGGTGCAGACTTTGAACAAGACAGCTACCCAGGAATTGGCTGCACAGAAAAAACATGACATTGTGGTTACAATCAAATTACATAGTTTTGTTATTGTGTTTTTCAGATATCTGAAGAATTTAATCGGATCACCAGCAAAGACCTCCTGGGGACCTTCGGTGCAGCCTTTGACAAACATGTGCCTTGCCTGCTGAAACTGTACCGGGCTAGGAAGGGAGCTTTGGGACAGAAGACCTCTTGGAAAAACTTGATGAACAAGTGCCTCAATCTAAGAGCATGCAAAAGTTGAGGGGAAAATGGCCAGAGCCGGGTCCACCAAAGCCCTTTCCCCCGTTTGAAAATATGAAATGCTCCTTCGCCTAACATTTGTAGGAGCAAAAACGCTCTGATGTAAAGGCTTCAGTAAAAATTGATGTTAAAAGTCATTGCTTGGTGTTCTTAGTTGGTGCAATTTGAGAACTATAACAGTATTTTTAATTTGTAAAAGTAGAAATTAAAATTGTCCGCAGGATTGCAGTTTTTGTTTTGTTTTGCCAGTCTTTTACTGAAGCATGCTACTGGGATCTGACCTGTTCTTTATCCTCCTCATTACTATACAGAACGTCGGATTTTGTATAAATTCACTACGGCACTAAACTAATTGATATGTTGTAGTGCCGAGAGATAGGGAGTCGGAGGCGGTGCAATGGAGGTGCAAACGTGAACTTTATTGCGGAGCAGAAAAGGACATGTTGTCCGGTTGCAGTCCGGGAAGAAGAGAGAGAAGCCAGGAGGGCACACAACATATATAGTCAACACACAACATGTCCGTGTGGAAACAAAACCCCAACTGTAGTTCCATGTGTGAATTATGAACCAGTGTATTAATAGGTGGTCACCACACAAGCCCCCCCAGAATTCAAACATGGCAAAAAAATCCTCGCGTCCGTGGAGGAAGCACCACAGGGGCCGAGGAGGGTGGGGCCGCAGGTGAGGACCGGGCCATGGAACGGGCCGTCGGAAGGGGGCCGCAGTAGGCGTTGTGGCGAATGAAGTCATCACCCGCCAGTCGGTGAAAGCCGGGTCGCTGAGTCGCGACGGGCGTCAAC
Organism: Gymnodraco acuticeps; assembly: GCF_902827175.1. Lineage (NCBI taxonomy): Eukaryota > Metazoa > Chordata > Actinopteri > Perciformes > Bathydraconidae > Gymnodraco > Gymnodraco acuticeps. The sequence continues at coordinate 866,224 of NW_022992187.1, forward strand.
AACCCGGTGGTCCCCAGCAGGAAGAAGCGCTGCCCGGCCGCAGGCGAGGGCACAGCGGCGGCGGGCATGAAGTCCTCGGGAGGAAGGAGCGCTGCCCGGCCACAGGCGAGGGCACAGTGGCGGCGGGCATGAAGTCCTCGGGAGGAAGGAGCGGTCCCCCCGGGAGGAAGGAGCGCAACCCGGCCGCAGGCAGACGTGCAACGGCGGCGGGCACGAAGTCCTCGGCAGGCGTCGAGGCATCCCCGGGAAGCAGGAGAGCAACCCGGCCGCAGGCAGACGTGCCGCGGCGGCGGGCATGAAGTCCTCAGCAGATGTCGAGGCATCCCCGGGAAGCAGGAGAGGCCAGACAGGGTCCCGGAGCGCGCCACCCATGGGCCGATGGAGCATGGGCGACGTCCGGAACTGTCGAGGCGAGAGGGGGTCCAGGAGTGCGCCACCCAGGCGCCGATGAACGTGAGTGGCGTCTGGATATCCCCGGAAGGCAGGAGAGGCCAGACGGGCTCCGGAGCGCGCCACCCACGGGCCGATGGCAGCATGGGCGACGTCCAAAACCGTCGAGGCGAGACGGGGTCCAGGAGTGCACCACCCAGGCGCCGAAGGAAACTTGAGTGGCGTCTGGAACCGCCGTTGAGGTGGTGAAAAAGTGAGAGTGTCCACACGAGGTCAACCGGCTGGTCGAACCTCCTCTCCGGCACCAGAAAGAAAACAAAAACTCAAAAGGGTAGATAGCCGTTAGCTGTTGCCGTTAGCTGGCAGCCATCAGTAGCTGCTAGCCGTAGTTAGCCAACGTGGTTAGCTGCTAGTTGTCGTTAGCTAGCGCAGCTGGGACGTGCAGCCGCACGCCCTGAAGAAACAACCCCACGAGGTAGCAATCGGGTTCATCCCTACCCAGCAGGTCGTGCATCGTCCCCCCTGTAGTCGGAAGGCAGATGCGGGAATGGCGAGCAACATCCTCAGCCATTCCACGAGGCGCGCACCGAGCCTCAGTCCGCGTGCCTGTAGCAGCTACGGTCGACTCCAAAAAAATCCCCGGCATTTCGAGAAAGAAACCTGGGTTTCCTTTGCCGTGTTCGGGTCCGTCTCGGAAACTTCCCAAGACGCTGTCGGGGTCACCAATGTGGTGCCGAGAGATAGGGAGTCGGAGGCGGTGCAATGGAGGTGCAAACGTGAACTTTATTGCGGAGCAGAAAAGGACATGTTGTCCGGTTGCAGTCCGGGAAGAAGAGAGAGAAGCCAGGAGGGCACACAACATATATAGTCAACACACAACATGTCCGTGTGGAAACAAAACCCCAACTGTAGTTCCATGTGTGAATTATGAACCAGTGTATTAATAGGTGGTCACCACAATGTATTAGTTTATAGGCGCGTTCACACCGCAGTACTTTTCCCACTTTAGTTCCGATATAGTTCCGAAATGTTGCGTAAAATTAGTTCATGAGAACCTTTTCACCCCCTAGAGAGCAGGGACTTTCGTGGGAGAAAAAGGTTCCTATGTCTGATTGGCTGGGTGGATTGCAAACCACGCCCCGTAAAACTCCCAAAAAGTTTTGTGAAGCCGCCATTTTATTATCCTCGCATTAGCATTATTAGCATTAGCTTTAGCCCAGCGCAGAAACGCAGAGAGTCTAATTTATGGCAACACAAAATAAAACATGGGAGCGGTGGAGATGAGGAGGTGTCGGCGTTCTGGCGATTTACTCGGAAGGCTTCAGTAGAAGCTGCTGGGAGTCCCAGCAGCTTCTACTGAAGCCAGTCCCCAACTCCGGGGACTTCCGGCCGGGGACTTTGGGCGGCAGTATACGCCGTGAAGTGGTTTGCGGCCTGCCAGTAAACCCAAAGCAGAAGAAGAAGAAGTGACGTCAGCGGCTTCATTTGCCTAATCCTCCCCCAGGGAATTTATTCCGGTGTGAACGCGATCTGTACTTAGTTCATGAGAACTAAAGACTTCTCATGAACTAAAGAGTTCTCATGAACTAAGTTCTCATGAACCTTTGTGGGAGAAGTACTGCTGTGGCAAGGCAAGTTTATTTATATAGCACCTTTCAACACAAGGCAATTCATAGTGCTTTACAAAAAACGAAAGACATTAAGAAAATGGTATTTAAAATCAGTCATTAAAAAGAAAAGATAATAAAAACATTAAAAGAAAAAATACATGGATAAAAGTTACAGTGCAGTTTAAGATGTAAATAGTTCAATTAAAAGCAGCGACAAAAAGAAAAGTCTTTAGTCTGGATTTAAAAGTAGTCAGAGTTGCAGCGGACCTGCAGGTTTCTGGGAGTTTGTTCCAGATATTTGGAGCATAATAACTGAACGCTGCTTCTCCATGTTTAGTTCTGACTCTGGGGACAGAAAGCTGACCAGTCCCTGAAGACCTGAGAGATCTGGATGGTTCATAATTTAGCAGGAGGTCAGAAATGTATTTTGGGCCTAAACCATTCAGTGCTTTATAAACCAGCAGCAGTATTTTGAAATCTATTCTTTGACACACAGGAAGCCAGTGTAAAGACTTCAGAACAGGAGTGATGTGATCCACTTTCTTAGTGTTAGTGAGGACTCGAGCAGCAGCGTTCTGAATTAGCTGCAGCTTTCTAATAGATTTTTTAGTGAGACCTGTGAAGACACCATTGCAGTAGTCCAGTCTACTGAAGATAAAAGCATGGACAAGTTTTTCCAAATCCTGCTGTGACATTAGTCTTTTAATCCTAGATATATTCTTTAGGTGATAGTAGGCTGATTTAGTAACAGTTTTAATGTGACTGTTGAAACTCAGGTCAGAGTCCATGACTACACCTAGATTTCTGGCTTTATCTGTTGTTTTGAACATTGCAGACTGAAGCTCAGCGCTAACTTTTAAATGTTCAGCCTTGGCTCCAAAAACCATTACCTCAGTTTTATCTTTATTTAATTGGAGAAAGTTCTGACACATCCAGTCATTGATTTGTTCAATGCACTTACTCAGTGTTTGAATTGGAGCATAGTCTCCTGGTGAAATTGTTACGTAAATTTGTGTCATCCGCATAGCTATGGTAACTTATTTTGTTGTTTTTCATTATCTGAGCCAGTGGTAGCATGTAGATGTTAAAGAGAAGAGGCCCCAAGATGGAGCCTTGAGGTACCCCACATGTCATATTTGTCAACTCAGATGTGTATTTACCAATAGAAACAAAGTTGTTTCTGTCCTTTAAGTAGGACACAAACCAATTTAGAACTGTTTCCGAAAGTCCCACCCAGTTTTCCAGTCGGTCTAGTAATATGTTGTGGTCAACAGTGTCAAACGCAGCACTGAGATCTAATAATACTAACACTGAAGTTCTGCCACTGTCTGTGTTTAAGTGGATGTCATTGAAGACCTTTACAAGAGCAGTCTCAGTGCTGTGGTTTGGACGAAAGCCTGACTGGAACACATCAAAACAGTTATTTAAATGCAAGAAATTACTCAACTGTTGAAAAACAACTTTTTCAATGATTTTATATAATACACTTTGTGTAAGATTTAATTTTGAGCCCAGAGATGTTTTCACCTCATGAACCCGAGCGCGATGAGTTCACCCAAAATTAAAAATAAATATCAGCGCTGTTTAAGCAACAGCCAACCCGATACAGCTGGCCATTGTTGTCTGTTGTTCTTTGTCAGAAAATACTTGTTTTATAGAACTCGGCACAACAAGGTTGGTGGGTGATAGCCGTCGTGCTGTTGAGTTGCAATTATAACTTCCACAAGCTGAACGGTAAGACTCAGTAGCTTGGTGCTAAAGTTAGAATCAGTGGATGTGTATTTTGTCGTTTAGTTTTCCATAGCACTCATTCATGCATATTTGACTTTTCCTCAGGACACTGACCATGAAGAACGATTGCTCAGAGGTGTGTCTGTGGCCATCCTCCCCATCATTGAAGATGATGTTGCCGCCATATCACCAAATGTGCTAGATGTGGCTGTTGTGTGGGAAGGGACCATTGTACTGCATGACCTGCCAGACCTCTCTACTGCCTTTGCATACGTCTTCGGCCTACTTTATGCACTGAACATGGATTATCCAAAGGAGATGAGGTATACCTTTGAAGCCATTCAGACTATCTTTCACGAGCTTGGCTCTCGATGCTCGCAGCGCATAAGGTCTCAGAAAACAAAGCTTTTGCTGAGAATGTTAATGGTGAAGCCAGACATGACTTTAATCTGTCGCCTGTTCTAGTGCATTGTGATTAGTGCTCATGTAAAACCTCACAGCATTCATTTCATTTTAAGTATAAGTTCTCTTCTGAAATAGAGAATCAAAGAATGTGTGGATGTGTAAGTTGCCAGATCAAAAGAGGGGCATATCCAGTATTTCTACTGTTCAAGTTCATTGTTAGTGATCAGGTAAAACTTCAATGTATGTACATGCTTGCACATGCAGTCATTTTAAGCATGAAGTCCCATTTGACTGTGAAATTGAAATGTGTGGAATTGTGAGTTGCCAGTTGACAAGAGGCACTTGATTGTAATTGTTGTATTTGTTTATTCTTAAATTATTTGATTGTGATGTGCTGAAGAGGCTGAGGCCTGATATATCACGATGATGTCAGGTGTGTGAATCCTATTTTGACCTGATGGAAAAGCAGAAGCCGAAACGACCCTCAGAATCTGTGTTCAAAGGCCATCATCATTTTCTGTTTAAAGCAGCTTTGCTAGATGTTTATTATGTCAAGAAATGTCCTTAACTTGTGTTGTGTTGCAAAACGTGCATTTTTTCAAATCCATATCTTCAGCATGTGAAGAATGCATGTTATCAACGTCTAGCAAAGCTGCTTTAAACAGAAAATGATGATGGCATGGGGTCTGCGAGACAGCGAGACACAGAGGAACTCAGCCTGAGCAGCTGTGAGTGTGTGTGTGTGTGTGTGTGTGTGTGTGTGTGTGTGTGTGTGTGTGTGTGTGTGTGTGTGTGTGTGTGTGTGTGTGTGTGTGTGTGTGTGTGTGGAAATCCGTTACTTCACTTTAGTCAGGAAGAAAAAAATGGAAAAAGAGAAATCTCCAACGAGGCGTTCTGGGGCAGCATAGACAGGTATTTTCTGTGTTAGAGTTTTACTCGCTGCAGGGTGTACTTTGAGGTTTTGTGACTCTGCAGACCTTTTACATGAAGAAAAACCTTCATAACACACACGGGGACGGGTAATAACCGGAAAAGCATATGATGAGACCTTTAAAAGAGAGAATGTTTTGTGTGAATGTTTTGTGTGCTAAAGTGGACAAAAGATGTACAAAATGTTCATATAATTGAATTAAATCGGAAGAAATAACTGAATAAATAATGGGCTCTTTTTTTGTTTGTTCATTTTAGTTTATTTTCAATGTCCAACATCAATGTTGATTGCAATCTTCAGCGTGACAATATCTCAATGTTGATTCAATTACTTTTTGCAATCTGATAATAACATCGTTTCAATGTATAATGCAACGCATAATATAGTTGAATCAATGTTGATCCAATTCTACATTATTTCAATGTTGATCATATCGTAATTGAATCAAGGTTGATTCATTGTTGGGATTGATTGAAAATTCAATGTTCTTTCAATGCTGATCATAGCGAGCACTTTCACTGTTCATTTCAATGTCTGACATCAATGTTGATCACAATCTTCAGCGTGGCAATATCTCAATGTTGATTCAATGACTTTTTGCGACTTTTTTTGTGGCTCCTTGGTAACAGACTAAGAATCAGCACTTTTGAAACAGGACTGAAACAGAGGGGATTATGGGATGTTACAACGCATGATCTGGTTGGTATTTCGAGCCAAACACTTCAGAGATATGTTTTGTATATATCTGGGACCTATAATATATTGATGAAAAACAGTATAATAGGGGACCTTTAAATCTGTAACAACTTCCTCAGGTGTCCAGCTGGGGTCAGCAGAGTCTCACTGTGGACCCTGCAACTTCTCAGTTTTTCTGAAGACATTTCTGCAGATTGTTGTGTACTTTATTAGTTTCAGTTTAAAACAAACATTTCCACAAAAAGCAGGACTTAATAATAGACAAAACAAGCCAGGTATATGTTCCTAACATAACCTATGAATGTATGCACCATTAATGCCATAACTTGAACGTAAAAGTATATATATATATATTGTAGGATAAGGGGTGTAAGAATAGGTTGGTTAATGTAAAATACTTTTTGTGTATTGCTTATGGGCAATTCATTTTTTATTTTTGCCATGTATTTGATGCAACAGCCTATATATTTTCTAAAGTTTGAATGACAGATATGTTTGATAAATAGTATATAAATACTCTGTTACAAGTTCAAGTCTGGCATTCAAATTTGTGCTTAGAAAACAAAAGTATTAGCATCAAAATATACTTAAAACAAAACTAAAAGTAGTTATTATATGGAATGGCCATTTTCAGAATATTAAATAATTTCATTGGATTCTAATAACTGATCTGATCCTTATCACGAATAGTATGTTATTAGTCGATTTAAATACTTTTTAAATTAAAGAGGAAACTGAAAAGTAAACAGTGGTGGAAATTAACAAAGTACATTTACTCAAGTACTGTAATTAAGTACACATTTAAAGTACTTACCCGAGTATTTTTCATTTTCATTATACATTATATTTTTACTCCACTACATTCATTTCAAAGATGTATTTACTAGTTACTTTATAAATTCAGATTTTGACACACAATATATATGATTAGTTTGTATGGATTAAACCATCCAACAATATATTTAAGTAACTAACCATGAGTGGCTTAACAGAAAATAAGTTATCTGTTCAAAGATATTTCACAGTTCCAGCTTGTGAAGATTTGCTGATTTGGATTCCATATATTAAAAATATATACTTTTTGCTGCTTAAAGTAGGTTACTTTTACTCCTTATATTTTACCATACTTAAATACTTTTACTCAACTAACATTCTTGATGCAGTTCTTTTATTTTGAAATGTAGTATTTATACAGTGTAGTATTAGTACTTTTATTCACGTAAAGTATCTGAATATTTGTTCCACTACTTCTAACTGATGTTGTCCTTAAGCGTAGTGAGTTTCAGTATTTGCAGTTTGTGAGTGTGCCTGTGTCTGTGTGTGTGTCTCTTGGTGTGTGTGCAGGGCCGGTTTTTGGCATAGACAACATAGGCGGTCGACTAGGGCTCCAGATCTGGGGGGGCGCTGCGCTGGTAGAAAAAAACATTTTTTGACCGTTGGCACTCATCCTAATTTTCGGCCTTGACAACATTCATAATTAAGTAAATGTAACACCCTTTTCACCCCGGTTACACTTTTAATTTGCCCTGTACGATGGGCGCTGTAAGTGATGAAAGTGGGGGATATTGACGCCCGCAGCTCACAGCCAAAGTCCGAGTGAGCGAGCGAGGGAGAGAGAGGGCGCACCGACGCTGTTGTTATTAGCATCTGGTGCTAGCTGCGCTAACGGATATAAGAAGAAGAAGATGTTTCTACAACAAGGGTGGAGGAGAGCTCTCTACTGTCAGACTGAGAGGCTCAGTGAGGTAAAGGACTCTCAGTGTTCAGATTAGTTAACTTTAGTCTAAGTTATCTCAGTGGGTCTCAAACGTTTTGATCACAATTTATGTAAACAAATATTTCCAAGGCACCCCTTTATAATTATTGGGATAAACAGGTTTGAAATCATTTCAATGTATACTATAGGACAGTAAACCAAAAATATCGTTTAAAACTGGAATGATAAAAAAATATGCATACATAAATACATGTTAACTAGGTAAAATAAGATATGAATGAACAACAAAAATAAGTTCCATTTATTTGTTATAGGCTATGGTAGGTTATTAGTTATGTTCACATACTTATTTTATTATTAAAATGTAAACCAATCTTTCTCATATGGGTGTTTTAGAGTTGTACCCCCTAGATCTAGTCTCTAGTAATTGTGCGCTCAAAGTGCACCAGATTGAAGCATTTTACTTTAAAATGTTCAAACATTTCTTCCCGGGGATACCGCATACCCCCGGACCCCCCTAGAGGATGTGATGTCCATCCCCCAATTCAAGCATGATCTACAATTATTATATTATATTACCTATGTCAATACCTTTCTGTTTTTGTAGTGTATTTGTCTTTTGTAGAGATTTTTCATTTATTCTATAAATATTCTATTGGGGGGAGGGGGGGGGGGCCGCCAGCTAAAATCTCGCCTAGGGCAGCAAATTGGCTAGAACCGGCCCTGCGTGTCTCTGGGTGTGCGTGTGTCTCTCTCTCTGTGTGTGTGTGTGTCTCTGGGTGTGTCCTCCAGCAGGTACAGCTCTCTCTCTCTCTCTCTCTGTTGGACACACTCAGTGTTCGGGATGGATGTGCTCTCTGTGACGCCGCTGCTGCTCCTGCTCTCTTTCCTCGGTAATAACTCATTCACTTATTATTATTACATAGTTAGTATAACATAGGTATTATTATAAAGTTATTTTTAAATAGGTAATATAATCTCAGCAAGACATCAGTTTGTGATCAAACTGATTTATACAAAAATGTAAAAAGGTTTCCATCGTGTGGCTCCGTGGGTACTTTTGTTCATGCTTAAATTATGCAGAATAATGACCCTATCCCCCTCCCCCCCCCCCCCCCCCCCCCCCCGCCTCAGGATGCTGTGCGGGGCAGAACGTGTTGCCCGACGGCCCGGTGGAGGCGATCCTGGGCAAAAGTGTGACTCTAAAGACGCTGGTGGACAAACCAGTATACTTCTTTATTATCTGGAACCACAACAACGGGAGTGAGCAGACTCATGTGGCCACCGCCAGCCACACGGGGGTCAAAGTGAACGACCCGTACATAGGCAGGGTGACGGTGAACCAGACCAACGGGTACCTGCACCTGGAGGGGCTGCTGGCCTCCGACAACGGGGACTACAGCATCCAGATCGTAACCGACGATGGAACCACTACAACCGGGGATATCCACCTCCGAGTCCTGGGTGAGAACACTTCCGGCGGCATATTACATGTTCAAATAGTTATCTCACTTTTCCCTCTCTGCTTTTAGAGGGAAGGGTGTTTTAATAGCCTACATGTTTCTGGCTCATACCGTGTCCCTGTATAACAGCAGTGAGTCCGCTGCGGGCCACACCTGTGTCACCTGTAGCGCCATGTTGAGCGGGTATCCCTCCGCCAGCACTACATCTGCATTCACCACGCAGCAGTTACCGCTCAGGGACTATATTCCTTGGCGAGATCCTGTTCTTGAGTAAAAGTAGAAGTAGAGTGTATGAATACTCTGTTACAAGTAAAAGTCCTGCAATTAAAATGTTACTCAAGTAAAAGTAGAAAAGTATTATCATAAAAATATAGTTAAAGTACCAAAAGTAAACGTATTGATTGTGCAGATTGGTCCATTTCAGATATGATATGTTTTATAATTATTGATCATTAAAGGTGAGGTATGTAATTTATTTCAGAAACACTTTTTGTTATATTCCATGGAATGCTCTTAACATCCCGATAGCAATGAATATATTAAATGCTTTGACAATAAATATATAAAAAAATGTAATCTGTGGAAGCCGTAGCACTGTAAAAAGCACGACCAATCATTTTAGCCAGCACGGCTAAAATAACTGGATGGCCTACCCATCATGGATGTATAATAAGAACTCGATACAGCGTGGGAGGCGGGGCCTCATTCATTCCTATTACCTCATTCACACCAACGGTGTTTCAGGGCCGGTTCGGAGCTGGAGCTTGAAAAGCACCGGGTTTTCCTCTTCACACCGCAGCGGAGCAGCCTCTTAGCTCCGGAATCCGGTTCGTTTCAAGCACCAAAAAATTGTCCGGCCAGAGCAAAAGCACCACATACATCACGCTTACGTCGAGGCGGGGGCAGGGGCGGGATCAACTCCTGAACAACAACAAAAAGCCCGCATTTTATCCAGTTTGTACAACGATGGAGAAACTTAACCAGAGTTTCAGAGTTTCAGTGTTTCTGCCATAGACTGTATATATAAAGGTTTCTGCTCATGGTGAAGCAACGTGTCCGCGTGTTAAGGTGGAACCTGAGCATTCACGTTGATCACCTCTCATTATAAATCTATAAAACTATAAATATTAAACTTTACTTCCGTATTGTCATACTGATATTTTGTACAAACTGTAAAGTCCACTGAGACAAATGTAACATTTGTGATATTGGGCTATATAAATAAACATTGATTGATTGATTGATTGATTTACTTCACGTGTTCATTTGAGAACAGCTGTTACATACCTGGGTGAAGGTTACAGTTCATTTAAATGAAAGATACAACGTTACTCCACACTCATGGTTCAGTCCACCTTAAGAAATAAGACCGACCTCAGAAGCAGTTGTGTTTTAAAAAAAACCTTTATTGACACGACTACACTTTTTTATAAGAATATAACTAAACCACAGAAATGACTCCGGAAAAGCTGCAGATAGAGCCATAAGAAATTAATGCAACTGATTTCATCCGCGCGGTTTGGCTTTATGAAGCAGGCACGCAAACGGTTACGTCATGACGCAAACGATGACGCAACGACGCATTACCAGTCGGACTCTGGGCGGTGTGAAAAGAGCCAGAGCTAAACCGAAGAACTGGTTCTGAACCTGAAAAGCTCTAGCACGGAGCTTGAACCGGAATTGCATTGGTGTGAATGAGTATGAGAGTTGCTCAATGGCGCATGATGACAAAATGGCCCAACTTTTGAGAGAGCGAAACGTCACAGATTACCCGGCATGCCTGAGAAGTACCCGTATGTGCGCTCATAGAGCATGCACAACTTTAACCACGCCGCCCAAAAGGCTCGTTCACATTAAGCACGTGAATTTGCGTACACGTAACAGCACCGCGCGTTCATGACAGCATGGTACTGGATTTATATTAACGAGGCGGCAGTTAGCAGCTAGCGGCTAGCTAGTAAATTATGCTAAGTTACACATCAATCGTTATGTACTTTTATATTATGCTGACATCAGGATCTAGTGATATCTAAGCAACAGAGCTTCATTTAGCATGATACTTGTGTGGGTTGTACATGAAACCACTTGGTAATATATAAAAATGTATATGTTGAAGCCTGTTATGATCAATTGTGAGTTAAAACTTTATCTAAAAAGTAAAGCTGATGATGGATTACTGTGGTGGAGTTAAAATAACAATAGCCTATTTCTTTTTGAAATGTGATGGAGTAAAAGGATAGTAACTGTGATTATTCATGTTAAGTAGCCCACAAGTAACTAAAACAATTACAAGTGCAATAAGAAGCTACAGGAACGTTAATCTACGTCGGTAATATTAACTTTATTTAATACAACATTTACGGTACAAGATTTACATCATACAGCCCATGTAGTATAATATTTTACAAATGATGAATAACAGCAAACATGTGCAATATATCCATTATTACAGCTCCGTGGGCTGGCAGTAAGGCGATATGGTCCGTTGTTATTGTGCATCCATGGGTAAAGAGAAACGCATGTAGTACTGAACACGTAACTTGAACGTGCCAGGCGGCGCGGTCCCGTGGGTTAGATGCGCGTTCATAATGCCGAGGGAAATAACTCTCAAAATAACGTTATTAGCAAATTTTTACAACTTGAGGAATGAATGTTTTTAATAAGGGCTATACAAACGTTCATACTGGGTAGTTTATTTAGTTTAAAAAAAATTATCCAACGAGTTACAGACCACTCTTTCCCAATGTAAGTCAATGGGAAAAAGTGTTTCCGGGCCCAGCAACCTAAAGGAAGTGTAGTACCGCCATTTGACCAGCACGAATATTCTCATCAGATTCCGGCGCACTTCCTGGGGGCTTGCTACCCATAGATATAAACTAGGGCTGTCAGTCGATTTAAATATTTAATTGCGATTAATCGCATGATTGTCCATAGTTAATCGCGATTAATTGCAAATTAATCGCACATTTTTTATCTGTTCTAAATGTACCTTAGAGGGATATTTTTCAAGTTTGTAATACTCTAATCAACATATGAGTGGACAAATATGCTTTATGCTAATGTTTGTTTATTATCATTTGAACAATGACAAATATCCATTAAACACAGCAACCTCTGAACATTAAAAATATCCGCCTCAATTCAACCTGGAACCTCTCTCATACAATACAATAATACAATAGAAAGTGTGTGTGTGTGTGTGTGTGTGTGTGTGTGTGTGTATGTGTGTGCGTGTGTGTGTGTGTGTGTGTGTGTGTGTGTATGTGTGTGCGTGTGTGTGTGTGTGTGTGTGTGTGTGTGTGTGTGTGTGTGTGTGTGGAGAGACACTGATGGATCGTTGGAGCTATGTGCAACTCAAGGCATATGCTCGAACGGGAGCTGCCTGGACAATGCAATCATGTTGCAGTGTGCTGACTTTTTGTACAATGTCCCACTGTCTGGCTTCCTGCATCAAGTCAAGTGCTCTGCGCAGTTGTCGGCGAAATGTCGCTCCTCTGTTTGAATTGAAACAGCTCCTTATATCCGTTAGCGCAGCTAGCTAGCACCAGATGCTAACAACAACAATAAACGTAAGGTGTGCACGTTCTCTCTCGCTCGCGCCACACATACACACACCCTCCCGGTCCTCCCGATGGCCAGTCAGTGCCTGCCGGTGAGCGTGGAAGTGTGGTCTGCCGCAAGCGGACGGCAGGAGCGGGGCTGTCAGCATCAGCTTGTAGATGGGATTTTAAACTCGATGCGCTCTGAAACTACGGGGTGCGCTAGAATTTGAAAATACACAACCGGAAAAAATATGCCACTTCCTTACAGAGCCCCTCCTCCAACACACACGAACGCGCACATGACCAATTAGGGTAGGAGATAAGTTTGTGCACGAGATGGAAGGCTGACAGGCAGGTAGGCCATCCAGTTACTTTAGCCGGGCCGGCTAAAATTATTGGTCGTGCTTTTTACAGTACTACGGCTTCCACAGATGACATTTCTTATGGATTTGTTGTCAAAGCACTTCAGATATTCATTGCTATCGGGATGTTAAGAGCATTCCATGGAATATAACAAAAAGTGTATCTCGAGCCGGTTTCTCAAACTTACCTACCCCACCTTTAAAGTGTTCTCAAAGCTGGTAAAGGTGCAGCTAGTTTGAATGACTTTGTAGACTGCAGGGTAGCTTGTGAATTTACTCCAGGTGGAACTAAAGTCTGATTCAACACTTGATTATATTTCACATCATTAATCCAAATCTGTAAAGTAACCAAAGGTATTAAATACATGTAACTAACCCCTAACCAGAGATGGGGTCGTTACTAAAAAAAAGTAATATATTACATATTACTTTAAAAAAAAGTAATATATTACACTACTTCGTTACTCTCTAGATAAAGTAACTCGTTACATTACTCGTTACTTTACTCGCAGGGCCGGCCCGCCCCTCCCTACAGGCAGATCACGCAGACTGCGGCGCACCTACAGTAAGCGCGCCACAGTTTTGCCTCTGCGAGACTCCACTTGCACCCCCAATTACTATTGCATTAAGGAAGACATAACACAAGTCTTTCTCTAAAATAGGCTACCAGCCACACAACAAGCTAACAGTCTGTGAAACGTCAAGACACTAATTAATGAAACCAGTTCAAGACGCATTATTCTTATCATTCTTTATGAGCGCAGTAACGGTAAGGTATCTAATTACTTATGTATTTAGTATTCCATTACTTAGTAACAGAGATGGTCAAACTAAAGTGGTAGAGACAGAATTCCTACAATGAAGCGGGGCATTGAACTGTTCACCCGTGAGAGGGCGATCAACAAAAGAGAGCGAGCGGCCCCGTTGAGGGAGTTTACAGATGAAAAGACTCATCCATGTTTATGCAGCACTGCACGCGGAGATGTGGTCTCGCAAATCGCGCAGATTACATAGGCCTACATGTATATAAACCGATATAAACCTGCGGCGGAAACCCCTCTAGTCTGTCAGTGAGTGTGATTATTTTATAAAAGTAACGAAGTAACGCGTGTCGGGGCAATGTTAGTAACTGTAGTGCGATTACTAAATTACAAAAGTAACGCGTTACACTACTCCGTTACCGACAAAAGTAATATTAGTACAGTTATTTTGTAACGCGTTACACCCAACTCTGCCCCTAACCCTGTAAAAGTACACCATTTACCAGTAGCAAAACATTGAAATACTCAAGTAAAGTACAGGTGCCCCAGAATTGTACCTAAGTAGGCCTACAGTACTTTACTTAGTTACTTACACCACAGCGGGCCCCTGCCCTGAGCCCCTTCAGGGTGTGGCACTTCCGGGGGGAACTGTGTGTGTGTGTGATTAGTTACAGTTAGAGATGTTTGTTTAAAGCTGTGACCTTACTGGTGAATGCCGGTGGCAGAATATTTTACAGTGTAAACAGTAACACACACACACACCAGAGTTCCTGTTAGAATATTTTGTCAACATGTCCGTTAAAGTTTGAATCTTCCGGACAAAATTAGAAAAGTGCCGGTCAAAGGTCTTCTTTGTTATTTATTGCGCTTTGAAACAAATTGATATGATTCAATTTGAATTCGAACTAATTATAGTAGATTAACATTATTCAAAAGTGAACAGTAATTTACAATAACACGGGAATAACGGAGCGCTCTCTCCTTCTCCTGACAGTCCGTCAGTATCATGCAGCTCGCGGGTCAGTAATGAGTGACCCGACAGTAAAACAAAAATATATATAACTAGTTCAGGTAGTTTGAGAGGTCATTAAAATAGCTACGTCTGATATTCTAACCTGAAGTGTGTGTTTTGTTCCGCTCACAGCTGCAGGTGATGCAGAGCTGCATGTCGACTCTTCAGCATATTTTACCGGTCATAGTCCGGTAATTACCGGCTAACGGGAACTCTGACACACACACACACACACACACACACACACACACACACACACACACACACACACACACACACACACACACACACACACACACACACACACACATGATTTGAGTGATTATTTTGTTAAGGATGGCCACATGATAACTTACACCAACATGACCATGAGTAATTTCCCCACATGAATCGATGCGCTAATGAAACTCCTGCTTTAATCACATGCAGTAGGGCTAAACTAATGACTCCTCTGGTTATACGTTTTGACATATGTTCTTGTAAAATCAATTAAACATTTTTAATTATCAAAACAGTTGTGGGTTAATGAACTAGTTGGTAATGGTTGCAGTTGTCTGAGCTGGTTGGTGATCAGTCAGTATGTCCTGAGGCAGCAGTCACTTAAATAAACATCTCCACTCAGGCTGGTGCTCGCCACATGATGTCAGCTTGGACCTTTATTTATCAAAGGATGGTTGAAAGTGGAGCATGCATGCCTCCCAGCATTCCTTCTGACACTCATTCATACATTTCTACTAATTTCCACACGGTGAGCGACCAGTTAAACCATACTTTGACAAATACAGAGAACAAAAGCACCAGTGTTGTGGTTGTGTCTTCTTTTTGTATCAGAGTACAGTGGACCAACGAATGTTTTGAAAACCGATCCATACTAGTCTGTGCCAATATTCTTAAGCATGGCCATTACATTTAGCTGATGCTTTTATCCAAAGTATCTTACAACAATCAATCATCTATGAATGAACAAAATCAATAATATTTTAAATGGGTTAGCCGAACCATTCGAAGTTGTGAGCAGTTTGAAAAATAAATTATTATTATTACTGTTGGCCCTGATATCGATTGGGTATCCAGAATTGTTTGATTGTTATTACCGCATCGTCCATAGAGTGGACCTTGAATGAGGTCTACAGACAGAGGGGCACCTCTGAAGTTCCCGTGGGATGGACTGAGGTCTGCTGCCACAACCTGCTTTCACTCTGCTCTCCCTCCTTCACTCTGCTCTCTCACTCCTTCACTCTGCTCCCACTCCTTCACTCTGCTCTCTCACTCCTTCACTCTGCTCCCACTCATTCACTCTGCTCTCACTCCTTCACTCTGCTCTCCCTCCTTCACTCTGCTCCCACTCCTTCACTCTGCTCTCTCACTCCTTCACTCTGCTCCCACTCATTCACTCTGCTCTCACTCCTTCACTCTGCTCTCACTCCTTCACTCTGCTCTCCCTCCTTCACTCTGCTCCCACTCCTTCACTCTGCTCTCTCACTCCTTCACTCTGCTCCCACTCATTCACTCTGCTCTCACTCCTTCACTCTGCTCTCACTCCTTCACTCTGCTCTCCCTCCTTCACTCTGCTCCCACTCCTTCACTCTGCTCTCTCACTCCTTCACTCTGCTCTCCCTCCTTCACTCTGCTCCCACTCCTTCACTCTGCTCTCTCACTCCTTCACTCTGCTCCCACTCATTCACTCTGCTCCCACTCATTCACTCTGCTCTCACTCCTTCACTCTGCTCTCACTCCTTCACTCTGCTCTCCCTCCTTCACTCTGCTCCCACTCCTTCACTCTGCTCTCTCACTCCTTCACTCTGCTCCCACTCATTCACTCTGCTCTCACTCCTTCACTCTGCTCTCACTCCTTCACTCTGCTCTCCCTCCTTCACTCTGCTCCCACTCCTTCACTCTGCTCTCTCACTCCTCCACTCTGCTCCCACTCATTCACTCTGCTCTCACTCCTTCACTCTGCTCTCACTCCTTCACTCTGCTCTCCCTCCTTCACTCTGCTCCCACTCCTTCACTCTGCTCTCTCACTCCTTCACTCTGCTCCCACTCATTCACTCTGCTCTCACTCCTTCACTCTGCTCTCCCTCCTTCACTCTGCTCCCACTCCTTCACTCTGCTCTCCCTCCTTCACTCTGCTCTCCCTCCTTCACTCTGCTCCCACTCCTTCACTCTGCTCTCACTCCTTCACTCTGCTCTCCCTCCTTCACTCTGCTCCCACTCCTTCACTCTGCTCTCCCTCCTTCACTCTGCTCCCACTCCTTCACTCTGCTCTCTCACTCCTTCACTCTGCTCCCACTCATTCACTCTGCTCTCTCCCTCCTTCACTCTGCTCCCACTCCTTCACTCTGCTCTCTCACTCCTTCACTCTGCTCCCACTCATTCACTCTGCTCTCTCACTCCTTCACTCTGCTCCCACTCATTCACTCTGCTCTCTCACTCCTTCACTCTGCTCCCACACTCCTTCACTCTGCTCTCACTCCTTCAATCTGCTCTCTCACTCCTTCACTCTGCTCCCACTCCTTCACTCTGCTCTCTCACTCCTTCACTCTGCTCTCTCTCTCCTTCACTCTGCTCTCACTCCTTCACTCTGCTCTCTCACTCATTCACTCTGCTCTCTCACTCCTTCACTCTGCTCTCTCACTCCTTCACTCTGCTCTCTCACTCCTTCACTCTGCTCCCACTCCTTCACTCTGCTCTCTCACTCCTTCACTCTGCTCTCTCTCCTTCACTCTGCTCTCACTCCTTCACTCTGCTCTCTCTCCTTCACTCTGCTCTCTCTCTCACTCCTTCACTCTGCTCTCTCACTCCTTCACTCTGCTCTCACTCCTTCACTCTGCTCTCTCACTCCTTCACTCTGCTCCCACTCCTTCACTCTGCTCTCTCACTCCTTCACTCTGCTCTCACTCCTTCACTCTGCTCTCTCACTCCTTCACTCTGCTCTCTCACTCCTTCACTCTGCTCTCACTCCTTCACTCTGCTCCCACTCCTTCACTCTGTTCTCTCACTCCTTCGCTCTGCTCTCACTCCTTCACTCTGCTCTCTCACTCCTTCACTCTGCTCTCTCACTCCTTCACTCTGCTCTCACTCCTTCACTCTGCTCCCACTCCTTCACTCTGTTCTCTCACTCTTTCGTTCTGCTCTCACTCCTCCGCCCTGCTCTCACTCCTCCTGCTGCTGCCTCGTCAGCACACCCAGCCCTCACATATAGACACGCAGCTCCAGGATCAGTGAAACAAGTCAAACAGGTCGAGTCAGTGCCATTTCCCGGCCATCTTCATTCACTCATTCAAATGTTGATTTAGAAACACAATTAGGATATTGTGCAGAGAAACCTCGGGCGGTTATGCAACACTCCACCCCCTGACACCATTAGCTGCTCCACTGTAGCAGCATAACTGGGGGTGAGTTTAGATGGTATTTGTGGATGAATGTTGATTTTGAAAAAAAGAAAAATACCAGATTTTCTTCCTAAGATTTAAAGAGGGTCACATACTTTATCACTGTTGTAAATTATTTTCCAGTGTTTCCCACATATTTGAAATATACTTTAGGGGGTGGTGGTAGCGGGGGGTGGGGGGGTTGAGGTGACGTGCAACAACATTAACATGAACCTTTCTGTTGGTCGCTTGTTAGCAGACCCTTCAGATCAAATCAAATCAAGTTTTATTTATATACTGTAGCACATTTATAAACGATTTTTGGTGGAGCCAAAGTGCTGTACATATAATAAAAATAGCCTACAGTAGAGACACTTTACAGCAAATACAACAGCACAGATTGTTCAGAATATCAGTATGAGAAAAACGACACCCTCTGTCCTTAGACCCTCACATCGTACAAGGAAACACTTCCAGAGAAAACCCACAGTTTAAGGGGAAAACATGGGAGAAACCTCAGGGAGAGCAACAGAGGAGGGATCCCTCTCCCAGGACGGACAGAAGTGCAATAGATGCCGTGTGTAAATCCAAGAGATAATACATTTTACAGCATATAGACCGAATGTTAGGAAATGCATGTGTCTGTAATAAGAAGATGAATCCACGAGGATGTCAGCTACAATCCTGTGGAAGCCATCAGGGAAGCAGCATGACGAGACCCAAGGCAGGACCGCAGAGACAGGTTTAGCCATGACCCGAAGTCCACGACTTAATCCAGAACTCAGGATAGAGGATCCAAGACACAGGACTACAGCAAGAGGATCAGCCTCGACTCCGGATCCCGGCGTAGATATAGATACAAAACAAGAAAACATATTTGGCTGGGTTAATCGGAACAAGAGAATACACAGACACAGACAGAGAGGGGAAAGGTCATTGGATAAAAGTTATTCTTGATAACCCTCTAAAAAGATGAACTTCCCCACTCAATCTATCAAGACCCGAGCAGTTCTATTAGATATAGGATAAGAAACAGAGATAGGGAGCACAACAACCTTCACGCGATGGCAGAGCGAACAGGTACAGGCAGAGCCCTGATAAACATATGGACATGGGTTACTATTTAAAACAAATGGTACATGTATTTAGGAACCTATCCATGTGATTTTAAGTGGGGGTGGACCTCAAATCCTCTAGGGGGGGTCCGGGGGCATGCTCCCCCGGTAAGATTTGTTTTTAAATGTTGGAGTTAAATGCATAAATCTGGTGCACTTTGAGGGGAAAGCAAAGAGACTAGATATATGGGAACACCTATATGAAACAGAACTGTATACATTTCAATAATCATAAAATCATGGCCATAACCAATAACATATCCAATATGAAAAAACACTGACACCCTCAAATGGAAATATGTGTTTACATAAATGGTGACCAAACCGTTTGAGACCCACTGAGATAACTTGGACTAAGTGACCTATCTAAACACTCAGAGAGTCCTTTACCTCGCCTTTTTTATATAAAAAAAAAAACCTAAATGGGTCGCGATTCGCGAAATATACTTGGGCGGCCGTTAATATACCTGGGCGGCCCGCCCAAGTATAGTCTATGTGTGGGAAACCCTGTTTTCTATGCACTTCTATCTATATACCCATATAATAGAATGTCCTTTGACGTAAGGTCGGGAAATATGATTTGTTCCTCCCACATTTAGTTCTGTTCACTCAACAGTCCATTCCCCAGTCCTCATGCAGCCATGTTTCCTGTCCTCCATACAGAGCCGGTGTCAACTGTAGTCATAACACCCAGCCTGACCGAGGCCACGGAGCACAACAGCACCGTGGTGCTGATCTGCGCCGCTAAAGGCTCCTACCTGAAGTTCGCCTGGCTCATGGGCACCAAGGCTATCGTCGCTGACGGCAAACGGATCACCCTGAAAGAGGTGGGTTTACACCATGGATGTATAAACATAACTGAATACAGCCATGGAGGCGGGGCCCTGAAAAAGGCCTGACGCTGTCGAGAGAGCAAAATGAGCACCTGGGTCCATAGAGAGCGAGCACTTGAGTTTTCCTTAAGCCCTGCTTGGATTCAGCTGTTAGTGCAACTTTTAGACCCTGTTGATTTAGGGCTATAAAAGTGTTCATACTGGTTAGTTTTTTTAGTAAAGGTCTGCTAATTTACAGACGTCTTTCCCAATGTAAGACAATGGGGGATAGTATTTCTGGGCCCTATGACGTCACGACTGACACAGGCGTTGTAGTACTACGAACATTTGGTTCAACATCCACCGCACTTCCTGGGGGCTTGGACATGTCTTTGAAATGTTTTTACAGTATGTTTTCTAAATTGTATCTGCTGTAAAGAATGAGATGATTGCAGACTGAGTCTATGGCTATGAATCTGGGTGTAAATGCACTCTATCTAACAATCAGAGTGGTTCTATCCCTCCCCCTGCAGTCAAACATGGTGATGTGTGCTTGGGCCACATACTTAAAACCAAATTGCTCCAGTAGTGTGTTGCTTTGGATAAAAGCCTCAGCTAAATAAAGTAAGATATTATATAAAAAGTAAACAGTTGTATTTATTAATTAATTCCTTGGATGAATAAATAATCAATGTGCTTTGGATGGCCTGTCAGGAAAAACTGTCCAGTACTCTGACCATCTCAGGGGTCCTGAGGACGGACCTGCCGACCCCCGTCACCTGCAACGCCACCAACAATCTGGAGAGCCAGAACAGCGCCCCCTTCAGCCTCATAGTGCACTGTAAGTAACTATGAAAGTCAGCTGTTTGTTTTCATTTTTCACTCATCCACACTTTTGATGGTTGTGGAGGCACTGCATGATGTAGTGTTTAGGACTGAAACACCATAACACACTATTTCTGATTCAACAAGATGATGAGGCTAAGTAATAAGTGGATTTGAAATCAACTGCAATAAACCTGACCTGTGTGCTCTGATTACCCACTTTTAGTGTGTATTTGATAATGCCATGCCTTTCTTCTGCTGTTACTGTGATGTAACAGTGTTATCAGCAATGCATTTTCTACGCCCTCATGACCGTAGCACAGTGAAAGACTTCCCCACTGTTTACTCTCAGGTCTGAGTTGTTTGAGACGTTTCAGAGAGAGAGTGAGTCATCCGCTGACACTCCCTCACACCCCTCTAATCACTGCTCATAGTTTCTGGCTCACATGTTGCCTGACTG